>NC_073695.1:253294558-253602773 GCF_029784165.1 Wyeomyia smithii | reverse complement strand
CTCTATAATTATGGGTCAGTCAAAGTGCAAAGGAATGTTCAAAAATGGATATAAAATCGGAAAATTTATCAATTACGAATGTTTTACTATCTATCTCTGTGTTCTGATATGTACTTTCGATCAACAATTAGTTTCACTGCAGTTGATGCGTGTAAACCAGGACCAGGTCTGAAGAAAACTGTCAATTTCTTCGACACATCGAATTCGAATATTCCAGTCTCTTGGCGACGACCTATTTAGCGTACGTGAATAGACTGCAATCAGATCTGAAGCTAAACCCGTCATCATTTTAGGTTTTTATTAGGACCCAGAAATCATCGAAACGCATTCCATCGAACGTAGAGTTGAACGGATGTCATGCAAGAACAGCTAAGGAAGGTGCTAACCTATTTGCCGTCTTTTTCAAAAGCGTTTTTCGAACCACCTCTCCCGCTTCCAATACGGAAACCTTTCGGCATACTCCAACACACGAGGTGCATCTTCCTGAATTACGCTTTTCTGACAGGGACGTCTTCGAAGTACTGAATAACCTCGATCCATCAAAAGGTCCTGGTGTTGATGGATTGACGCCACACATAATAAAGATTTGTGCAGCCGGACTAGTTATACCGTTAACGATAATTTTTAATCGTTCTCTCGCTGAGCGTACGTTCCCGTCAATGTGGAAAACTGCCAAGGTGATTCCAGTCCACAAATCAGGTAGCATAAATCTAGTTGAAAACTATCGTGGAATATCGTTACTTTGCTGTCTGGGCAAGGTCTTTGAAACATTCATTCACCGTTTCCTGAACAACGCCGCTAAGCCGATAATCAGCGAGTTTCTGCATGGTTTTGTAGCGCATCGCTCAACTACGACCAATCTGATGGATTATACCAACACACTATTCCCTGCTGTGGAATCCCATCGCCAAGTAGATTCCATTTACGTAGATTTTTCGAAAGCCTTCGATGTGGTTCCACACACACTAATAATCGATAAACTGTTATATATGGGCTTCCCACGCTGGATAGTTGAATGGCTGAGATCGTACCTTACTGGAAGAAAAGCTTTTGTCCAAGTAGACCATGAAGTCTCTGTAACATTCGGTGTCACGTCTGGTGTACTCCAAGGGAGCATCCTCGGGCCTCTCATCTTTATCCTGTACATAAACGACCTAGTTTACCGTTTGTCTTCAGGAAAGATATTTTTTGCAGACGACCTTAAAATCTTCCGAGTAATTTCATCCGTTCTGGATTGTGCAGCCCTGCAGTTTGACATCGACAAACTCCTGTCGTGGTGTGACAAAAATGGGATGAACGTGAACATAAAGAAATGCAAAATAATCTCCTTCACGCGTCGCCAAACTGCCGTGGAATTTAATTATAAGATCGGCTCGATCACCCTTGATCGGGTAGATTCTATTCGGGACTTAGGTGTTATATTGGACAGCAAGTTGAGATTCGTTGAACATGTTGCGTCAACTGCTGCCAAAGCGTTCACCGTACTGGGATTTATCCGTCGCCACGCTGCATTCATCACAGATGTTTATGCTCTCAAATCACTGTATTGCTCGTTGGTGCGTAGTATCCTAGAGTATGCAGCACCGGTCTGGACACCGTACCATGTTTCGCATGGTCTGACGTTAGAACGAGTACAGAAGCATTTCATACGATTCGCGCTTCGTCAGCTCCCATGGGCCAGCCCTACTGAATTGCCACCGTACCCATCACGCTGCCTATTGATTGGCTTGGAAACTTTATCCGACAGGCGTCTTAAGCTACAGCGAACGTTCGTTTTTGACATTGGATTGTCCAGCTTTACTCCAAAGCATTAACATGCACGTCCCATCTCGTAATCTTCGATACCATGATGCACTTTGGCTCCCTGCCAACAGGGCAAACTATTGATTCAATAATCCAATTAGTGCATGCATCCGTGCTTTTAATGCTGTTTACGACCTCTTCGATTTTTGTATTAGTAGAGATGTTCTTGTCAATAGAATTAGGCAACTAGTTTAAGCAACAGTCTGTACGAAATTTTCGAAGACGGAGAACAAATGAAATAAAAATATAAAATAAATCGGTTGGGAAGGAAAATATTACTTACATAGTAAAAAACACAATCATGGGTCACTTTTGGCATTCAAAATCATTGAGTCTATAAAATCGTCGAAATACATAACATAAGTTGTTTTGTTGTTATAAAAGCTTGATAATCAGTTATTCTATTTAGTTTTGATGCATTATCATGGAAAAGTAATAAAAATAGCCAAGATATGGACTGACCCACAATTGTGCACCGCAAAATGTAACATTATTACAATGGGTCACTTCACTTATTGTACCGAGCAGAATTATAGTTTTCAGTGACATTTTCAACTTCTAATCCTTTTAATCGTATAAATGAGGTTACAAGCGATTTACAAAAAATACCACTGCTAATGAAAATTGTTCAGTTTCGTGAGAACAGACACCCATAATTGTAGCTGACCCATAACTGTGGAGGCACTGTACATGAGTTTTTTAGGTTCTGCTCTTTTCGAGTTTCTGTAGTTTGTAGATGAATCATAGTTGCCAAAACTAAGAAAATTAGATCAAAACAGCACAAAACATAACTTTCCTCATAACTTCACACCATTTAAACGGAATCTTATGTGTTTACATGTGTGATTAATTGACGTTATAATGCTGCAAATTCATACAATGTTACCAGTTTATTTTGCTCGTACTTTTCGAAAAGGCAAATGCGTACTTTTGCGGCTCACAACTCTATCCCGAGGTTACATTTTTCGCATGAATCATCACTATTCTTTGCTCTATTTTTATACACTATCAGCATCCATCGTTAGAGAATTATCGTTATCCATAAGACAGTGACGGCACTCTCCTAAAATTTGGTAATAGGATTGCGTTATCATACTGAAAGCAGTGTCCAAATTCTACTTGACACTCACATATATTCAATAACGAGTTATGAATCGCAGTTTGATGCTAACAATATGGGTCAAACACGAATAAATTTTCCGTAAATCCCAAAACTCAAAATCACTTATCCTCAATCAGGTAAACTGGGTAATCTTTCTAGCTTCTCGGATTATTACGTGACACGAGATGGTTCCATCTTCGGTGTATTACTCACGCCATTGGAATGCCGGTCGTATTCTCACCGGTGGCGGCGGCACGAAGAAAACCCGTTCCATTCATCGTTTTACCGGCATATAATTGGGAAGGACATCACAAAACACACGTCCTAATTTAATCCACTCAAACCCACCATCGCCAGACACATGTCAGTGTCTGGTTGACTTTTGCCCTCCATTTCTCACCGCACAGTTTGGTTTCATCTCATCATGACAACAGTACAGGAAAACCAGGACTGGAACGGACTGCTGGACGACGACTACGACGATTTGGGGGATCAGCCTGATGTCATTAAATTCTTCCCTTACACATTCGGAGCAATTCCTCCGGTGGTTGCCCACACACACACTCGTTTCTTACCTTTGTTTCCTGCTCACTTTTCAATAGAGTGCTTCGAAACTTTTGTTTCAACTTTGCGGTCCCTGTGAGTGTTTAATTTTGGATAAATTTGTAGGTCACCCTAAGCACTGGTCCAAACTAAAAACATTCAAACCGCACAATTTTAAGCCTTCACATTCGGAGGGAACACACCACGTGTGGCTCGACGTTCTGCAAAACCGACCGAAATAGAATGGAACAAGAATGGCATGACATTCCGGAAAATGTTAATGGATGCCCTGCTCGAGTTGTCTCGTTGGCTCGTAAAAGTGTAACTTCATTCTTATCATAAAAATGCAGCCATAAAGATGTGTTCTAGGAGATAGCGCGCTTGGCCCCGATCAACGGTGCGGTTTCAAGATGCTAGGCGGTCACTAGTTTTGGGTAGCAGCTATGCAGCGCAATGCCAGAGTGACGGAGTGACGATGGATACGACTTTTACAGGACGTGGAAAGCATCAACGGTTTAGACGGTGTGCTAACGAAATGTGCGACAGACAGAGACCACACGGTGAGGAGGCAACGGGTTGTCTAATTCGCATTACCTATTTGGGGGCCTATTGTTTTAACAGGCTGCAAGATATGTATCTTATTTCTGTTCAACTGGCGCATTTGGACACTTCAAAGTGAATATCAAATGAGAAGAGTTTAATTAAATAATGATGACTTGTGGTTTACGATGTGGTATAAATTAGAGAAAAATGGTTGTAAAATAAGGTTCGTAATCAACTAGGTCATAGTCGTGCACAGGATTTTTATTTGAGAAGAGTACAATTTGAACAATATAATAAGCTAAAAATGATGTACTGAGTTGTTATTAGCTACAACTTTGCCGGAGACTTTACACCAATCAAACAAATCGTTTTAACGCTAAAAAAATTGTAATTATCAATTAATTTAACGCAGTTATAGTTATAATTCTCTCAATCTTGTGAGAAATTTTCAACAGTTGTTGTATACTTTACTGCTTTATCTTACTGTTGAAAAAAACGAACCTAATGTTATCACACCCAATTCATCACAGTTTGTAAAATAAATTACAGCTCAAAAATATCTTCAAGCCAACATTAAACTACATACTAACCTGGTAGGTTATCCCTCAAACTGCGCCAAACGAACACTCAGCTGCTGAGTTCAGCTCAGCAACGCAAATCCGATTAAAGTAATTAAAATTACATGAACTACGAGCACTCGAGAGAGAGAGAGAGAGTACCTACCGAACATGTAGTAACGATTCACTATTTGACATAATGGTTGTTCGTAATTTTGGAAATGTAGCAAACTTCGCTGGACTAACTAACGCTCGTCGCTGCTGGCGGTGCTCTTCAGGGAACAGATAAGCACACGTGTGTACCGTAAACGGAATAATCGTCCAAGTCACTTTAGTAAAATGTTGTACACAAGTGGCAACCCGTACTTTGCAGATACATATATTAGTTAGTGTTAGAAAACTGTTGGAAGCTAGTTGTCCATTTGTTCGAATCTCTCCGCTTCCAGCCGGGCCGTCGTCGTAAGCATCCGGTAGCGCATCCGAAGTCAGCGAGAATTTGATTATAATGTCATCAACTCAGACGCACGTACACCAGCCTCGCTCCTCCTGCCAAAGGCAGTCCCGGTGCGCAAGGGATGATGCATCAGTGAGAACAATAAACTGGGCCTACGCCAGCCACGTTCCCTTGCCCAAGCGTAATGCCGAGTGCATGGTCATTACGACGCCAGTCAACCCGGGGCGCTTGGACAGATTAGGATGATGATAATTTGAAAGCCTTGTGGCCGAGCACCTGATCGAGCACCCCCGGCTAGGCACACCTCTAATGCCACCACCTCAGTAGCGTTGGAACAGATAATTGAAAATTAGTCTAATGTCAGTAGAATTTCAATTAAGTTTAATCCAGTTTTACAATTCCGCAGAGTGCATCCTGGCTGTTGTGTGCGTTCTTTAGTCATAAATTTTGATTAACATATTTAATTGGATCGGTAAACGTAGTCAGCAGCTTTTATTTTCTCAACAATTGAAACGTTTTAGTTTGTTGATCAATTGTTAGACAATTCCTTTCGCATGTCACATGCCCCACTGTAACCAGCAACAGATTGCGTCCTCTTTGAAGTGAGAAAAGTCACATAAAAAACTCCGAATCGAGTTTCTTATTTTCTCATTAATTTCCGCTCTCGGACCACCATCAGAAGGGCACAATATTCGGAATAGTTTACGACCGTCGTATGTGTCGCTATTCTTTCTTCGAACAAATTTGTTACATTTTTCTATCCTGGTAAGCTTTCCAGCCAGCAGCGGCTAACTTAAACCGAAAGACCCTAACAATAAAAACAAAACTTACTACGTAAAAGGGATACGGAGCAAACGTAAAGGGTTCGCCAAGAGTAGTAAATCATTCCAACGGACGACAAACTACCCACTAGAACGACGGACAGCCGCCGCCGGGTAGGACGCAATCCGAAAGCGACCCCTTATCAAAACTAAACTATTTACAGAACATTAGCTAATATCTCCCAGTTTCAACTGTCCGTGAATAATCGTGGGCAAACCGAGAAATGGAATGACGTAACCGAAGCGCCAGGAAGAGAAGAAAAGGAAACCAACCGAAATGGAAATGATAAATTCTGGACCGTTCCAACGTTAATTATAACAATGAAAAACAAAGTTTATCTCGCCAGCCGTAGCATAAAGCCATCGCATTAGTGTTGAATATTGGAGCTGATTTGTTCGTTTTGTTTGATCTTAAAAATAGTTTTCGGGTGGTTTGTTGTTTATGGTAGTCTTCCAAATTTCCTGTATTCAAATCTGCCCAAGGCTTTGATATTTGAAAAGAATCTCCAATTATTTTAACTATACACTCACGGCTAACAACTTAAAATTATGAAGGTTTTTCTTATGTTGTCAGAGTAATTGGATGTACTATAAGAAAAACTGATTCATTCTACTTCATTATTAGCAGAAAAATTGTGAATATTTGAAAAAGTCCCAATATCGGTTATTCGACAATATGTTGGTAGAAGAATTTTTTTTTATGTTCAATGCAAGAGAGAAAGAGAGCTTTCATATAAATATTCTCATTTCTCCCTGAGCGTGTTTGTTGTTGAATACGAGCACCTCGAAAAAATAAATTTTAGTTGCAACCCGTTAAAAGCGATGAATGCAACTATGTCAACAATAACAGATAGCTGGCGAAATCGAAAACATTCTTATTATACATAATTATTTAAACGTCGCAACAAAAAACGGTTGACACGACTTCACATCCGCATTTCGAACTTTAAACGTTTCCATTTTCATTGCTACAAGTCAACACGAAAATAGATTTGATTTTCTCCAAACCGCAGACCCAGGAAGCAACACGATACAATGTGTTATACTATTGCGTAGCAGAGAGTACTCCATCGATCCGGTTTTGCTGCTCGCCAGCACGAAATGAGTGTAGTAGAATAATATGTATTTGAAGAGGGCACATTTACGTTACAGTTTTCACAGCGTGTCACCATTTAAAAGTGAGATGTCCTACATCATCCTACGTCAAAAAATCACAAATCGTGTGCAAAGCCACGACCGCAAGGATGAAGTAGAATACTTTCACAAGAAAACCCGGCTGCTTGCGTGTCAGTCATTTTTTAATTTGTTGTTCAATTCAATATCGGATAAGATACCGATCACATCTTGGCGTTATCACTGACAGTGCGAATAGAGTATTCCTTGTGATAAAATAAACTGTGAAAAGCTGATTTAACACTCAAAACTAGACGGCTCGTGTTGCCAAAACGAGTCAACTTTTCATTGAATGCATTCACTAGTGCCCGCTATCGCACAGAAACTGTATTTCACTAAAGTGCCTCACTGCATCAGCTGCTATCGATGCTAAACCCGCTGCAACTGCTAAGCTATCCGTAGCCATACCAATGTTTTGGCCGCTATACGCTGCTATTGGTATCCGCTGTCCCTGCATCAACTGGCCCAGCTGCTATCGATGCTGAGATAGGCAGCAACTAGTGCACTATCCATTGCTATGCCACAGCTGTGGCCGCTATCCGCCTGGTATCCACTGCACTGCTATTGCTGCTGCTAAGGGAAGACTGCTGTTGTCGCTGTCTAGAACTATTATGAGTGGCTTCGACTGAAACAGGCTCCTAAATAGGGATGAAAAACCTATCCATAGTAGTAGGAAATCATCCATAACTATCGATAGCCATTTCAGTCGATAATTCCCATCCTTACTCTTATACAGACAAATGGCAAAAATAAAATAACAAGGTCTATGATTCTGTCGACCGTGCTTGGGAAGCAATCATATAACGACCAATCAGAGGCCGAATTTTTCGTTTTGACAAGGCTTGACTATTTTCAATAGTACAATAGTTTAAATAAATAAATAAAATTACAATTATCTGCATTTGGGAAGAATTTTAGAAGATTTTCCAATCTATTGCTGCAAGAACGAAAGAAAATCCATCGAATACTAACCGATTTATTAGCATTTGAAATTGGACATATTTTTCACTTTTTTCGGTTTTAGATTTTCATTTCACATCCCTATGTAGCCGAACTTCCTGAGAGAAGTATTCTACTTCAAAAATCCTGAACACGCCCATGGTACGTTAATGACAAGGTATTCTGGACTGACCAGTGCATCAGTAGTAGCGTGGTTGTGATGTGTTAGCTTTGCATGTTGCATGGAGTTGTATAGAACATTTGACTGAATTGGTTTATTTTTGCTCTATTTAATGTACAGCGTAAAGGAATTCTATGTTGGGCTTCTTTTGCATCAAAATCTTGGGTTATTTAGAGTTCCTGTAAGAGTAGAAATAATCTAAATCTACCAGAAACCATCACTAGTTCTTGTTAATTCTACTCAGGTCACTTAGACATAATAGGCGCTGCAGATTACCCAGTATTCATCGTTTCATGAAGCCTGAACGATGTCGCCCAGACCTAAAGTTAAGAAAGACATTTTAACAGCTTCCCGGAAGAAATTATCAAAGACATATCTTCCTTCCGAATGAGAGATATTAATCTTCTTCTGATTCCATCGTGATAATAATAAACAATCAATTTCCGAGAGTGCTGATTTTGTTGCGTTGTAGTATCAGGTCGTTCTCCGCCACAAAGTTAAACGGAATGTTGTGAGAAAAAATTTTGAAGCTAGTGGAAAAGTGCAAACGTAAAAGGCAGAATTATAAATCAAAACATGCAAAGGCGATTCAAGAGCAGAGTGCGTTTAAAATACAGTTGAAAACATTTTTCAACAACAACTACAACAATATCGCATGCTAGCCTGTCTAGATCAACTAGATTAATTGAGAGAATTCGTTATCGATACCTATTATTTTTGGCACATTTTGCATGTTGTAGGATAAGTATAACGATTCACCATGCCCCAGGAGTACTACACTGTAAAAAAATCACAGGAGGGTTGTGTGCAAAGCCACGACCGCGAGGTTGAAGTAGAATACTTTTACACAGCTCTACTTACGGCTGCACATTAACCTACGGCCGGGCGAAACGGTTCACGCCGCTTTTCGCGTTTAGCCTGGCAGAGGCCTAATGTGCACGGCCAACACAATAGAAAGGTGTTTTCATATTGAAAATTAGACACGGCTTTACTGGAGTAAGTGTTGGCAAATGCATCTACCGCTAATACCGCCGCTATCGTACAAAAGAGCTTCGTTTCATGTGGGGAATAATATCAACAACGAAAAATGACGCGCGTCTAAGCACACCTGAACTGTTTCGCCATGCCGCTTCCATTTACTTCCTTATAACATCCGCCTCATGGAAGTACCGGCTGCACTTACCGCTGAGGCTGTTACCATACTGCTACTGGTACCCAAAACTATTAACTCTTCAAATTAAGTGTTTTACTTGTTCTCAAAAGAACAATTGTTCAATTCCATATCGGATATAATGCAATCGCAGCTCTGTAATATTACCGACAGTAATATTCTTCTGAACAAAATGATCCAACTTTTCCATTAGAGGAAGTGCCGGCTGATGTACGGCAAAAATCTCGCCCGATCGCTCGCGTTGGCGTTCGTTCTCAGGCAGATGCCTGAGACGTGGTGACCAACCACAGGGCAAGTGATTTGTTTAATTTGAAGGCAGCCACAGGCGCAACCCGCTGATATATTCTGTTACCGCTGAGTGCTGATATCTGCTGCTGCTGCTGTCAACGTTGTGGACGGTCCATTCAGCTCACCTTCCGACTAATAAATGTAGCTAGTTTTCCCAAAAACACTCTTTTATAGCCGAAGGGTGCTACGTAATAGGCTACGCCTTTCAGTTCAGGTTTACCATTTCTTTATGTTCTTTAGACGAATTATTCCACAATTCGCATTTGATTTTTGTATCCAGCGAATAAACACCGATGGTGCTCTCACACACGCAACGGTTTTAACCCGTATCTTATTGCGGTTTGTAACACCAAGCGATTTCGTTTGCTCGCTGTTGCGTGTTGCATCATGTTGCAATTTGGCAGCTGGGAGACGACGAAATTCTGTTAATGCTGATTGATTGAATCGACTTCATATTAGCTCTGCATAGTCGAACTAACTGCTTTTGTGAATGCGTTCTAACAGGGCAGTTTGTTATTCAAAATCGGTTATGGCGATCACAGCCTTTGCACTGTTCCAACATTGGGGGGTTAACTCAATGAGGTAAAAATTAGACAACTACAACAGAATTTGATTGCATCCCGCACAGAATGTCTGCTTGTGTTGATGCCTGAAAATTAATAACCTTCAATTACTTATTTATTTGCCTTGAAAAAAGAGCATTTTGCGGTTCAAAATCGGTTGCTTATTACAACCTTTGAGCTGCCCTAACATTGGGGGAATTAAGATACACCGACAACATGCACTGTGGAAGCCATTTCACATTCAGTAAATTAGACGGGTGCGACAAATTTAAATTGCTAGGATGCAACACAGAATGCTTGCTTGCGTTGACAAAAATTATTAACTTTCAATGACTTGTTTATTTGCCTTGGAAGAGGCATTTTGATGTTCAAAATTGGATTTCCTGATGGCAATCTTCATGCTGCCCCAACACGGGGGGAGTAATGGCAGTCTGGCGACACACGCTGAGGAGAACCGCGCTGCTCCTGAGACGTGATGACCAACCACAGGGCTAGTGCTGCTGCTAAGGAAGGACGACTGCTGTTGTCGCTGTCTAGAACTATTATGAGCGGCTCCGGCTGAAACAGGCTCTTATATAGGCCAAATAGCATGTTTTCAATTGCAAGGTATATGATCCTGTCGACCGTGCTTGGGAAGCAAGCATAAAACGACCAATCAGAGGTCGAATTTTTCGTTTTGACAAGGCTTGACTATTTTCAATAGTACAATAGTGTGAATAATAAAATTACAATTATCTTCTTTTGGGAAGAATCTTAGAAGATTTTCCAATCTATTGCTGCAAGAACGAAAGAAATCCATCGAATACTAACCGATTTATTAGCATTTGAAATTGGACATATTTTTCACTTTTTTAGGTTTTAGATTTTCATTTCACATCCCTATGTAGCCGAACTTCCTGAGAGAAGTATTCTACTTCAAAATCGACAAGTTACTGCCAAGTGGATTCCACTTACTTCTGTCCCAATAGGGTAATTGCTCCATTATTCATCTCAACAAGTTGGTGCATCTATATTCATCTTATTACTCTCATTTGTCCAATTTACCGTCAAATTTCAACAAATTGTTGAAAGTAAGTTTATTTGTTTCTCGATTTCCTCAAGTGGCTAAAAGTTTTACGTTGAAAATATGGTAAAATTTGACGATAAATTAATCAAAAAGGCGTGATGAGATGAATATAGGTACTGAGATTAGGAGCGGTTACTCTAGATGAAATATTTCATATCTACGTGGAATACACTTGTGTTTCAATTCACAGCACAAAATCAAGTGTCTTGCACTTCGGTTTACCATATCATGCGTACCAATATCAATCATTTAACACTCAGATTTCAATTCTTAAACACGTCAAATGCCAGAATACGTTAAAATACCATGGACTCCAATATAAATCGATATGGGTCGACATCATAGAATTTTAGGATCGTTCATTGACATTCATATGTAAAGAGCATTAGTAATTAGCGTGCAATTTATTTTCAGTGTGTGTATATTAATGCAGGTTCAAACAAACTAATGTTGCTAAGTAACCGTAGTCAAGAATGGTTGGCTCGTTGTTGCACACCCTGAAGATTGTCACATTTTACAATATTCTCTCCATAATAAAACTCGAATAGCTCAACAATGATTCAAGATAGGATTTTTGTATCTTCTGGGAAGTTTTCCCTCATAAAATTTCCCATTTTTCTATTGTATTGGATGGTTGCTAGCGTAAAGTTTGGAATGCGTTTTAAAGGTTTTATTTCAGAAAATACCAAAATTAGGAATTTTCACAATAGCCAAAACATTTGTAACAATTAAATATGAGCCACAACAAGTCGTTATTTTTTTTTCCTCTTAGTTTTGACTCCGAAGGATGCGGAAAAATACATTTGGGTTTGATTTAACAATTTTTTTATGTAATCAAATTAGCACGTCAACTCAAAATGTCTAGAGTTGTCGCCATACAAAAGTTATTTTGTTACACCATAACGAACCATTGTCGGGTTGAGCTCACAGGCTATCTGACAAAATGTTATTTTGGGACACCCTAGTGTTGAGCTTGCCAATTCTAAAGATTTCTTCAAAGATCTACGGATTCGTTTTATTCCACAGATGTACAGCACATGAATATTGGCTAAAGAATATATGGTATTACACGAATAAGCTCTGACATCTCTGTTGAGGAGTATAGTCGCTATACTCCGGAGTATATTTAGACGCTATTCTCTTACATGTTCGTTCTTCGTATAAATTTGTTTGCAAGTTTTCTTTGCGCGCTGTAAGCGATAACGTCGAGTACCTTTTTGTCTATTTTTGCCTTTCTCCTAGAAAGGTATAGCAATCTCTGAAAAAAATAAAGGTATGAAAGTGCTCCAGAGGGCCGAATGTCGTATATCACGCGACTAAGTTCGACGAGCTGAGCATTTTCTGTACGTATTTGTGTGTGTGCGTGTGTGTGTGTGTATGTGCAACTTTTTTTTCTCACTCACTTTTCTCAGAGATGGCGGCACCGGTTTCCGTGAAATTAATTGCAAATGAAAGGTGTAGTTACACCATAGGTTGCTATTGAATTTCATTGTAATCGGATTTTTGGTTTAGAGGTTATGTATCAAAATGTAAAAATCACGAAACATCAATATCTCAGAAACTGCACAGCCGATTTCAACAAAACTGATGTCAAATGAACGAGGTATCTTCAGAACTCTCAACTTATAAATTTCATTAATAACATATGATTCAAAAGTTATGTAAAGAAATATTTTCCAGAGGCGGTTTAAACTCACTTACTTTTCTCAGAGATGGCTGGATCTATTTTCACAAAATTAGTCTCGAATGAAAGGCCTAGTTGTCCCATAGATTGCTATTGAATTTCATTGTAATCGGTTTGTAACTTTGTCCGTTATTTATAAAATGTTAAATCACGCTATGAAAGCAAAGCACCAAAGACTGCTTAGACTCACTTACTTTATTCAGAATAAACGAGATGTTTATATCCTCTCATCAACAGGAATTCTAAACTTTGTTTAAAGAACAAACTTTTGATTTACAAACAAATTATTAGACCAGCAATGCTTTATGCTGTACCGATCTGGTCAAGTTGCTGTTCAACAAGGAAGAAAACGCTCCAAAGGATTCAGAATAAAATCCTGAAAATGATTTTGAGGCGTCCTCCTTGGTTTGGTACACTCGAATCACATAGACTTACTGGTGTTGAACCATTAGAAGCTATGTCAAATAAAATTATTAACAATTTTCGACAAAAATCGTTGCAATCCTAAATTGCTACGATAAGCTCTCTTTATAGCCAATAAGTTAGCAATTAAGTTAGTTATAAGTTTACTTCCCCTATTCTGACAAGTAGGTTTAAATCCCTACGAACGATAAGTCCTAATTGCGAAAGCAAACAAATCCTAACAATTGAAATTACAAATTTCTAACAGTGTTGAGAAGTCACCATTTGTGATTGGACACACATACTCATTATTTACTAATATTTATCATAAATACTTAAGCTACTAACTAATCCCCCCCTTAAAAAAAAAACTTACTTTTTTCAGAAATGGCTAGACCAGTTTTCACGAAATTAGTTGAAAATTAAAAGGTCTAGTGGCATGACACCCTATTGAACTTCATTGTAAGCGGATTTTTAGTTCAGGCACCGTGTATCAATATGTGAAAATCACGAAATTTCATTATTTCAGAAACTAAACAACAAATTTAAATAACACTGGTGCCAAATGAACGGCCTGTCTTGAAAATCCTTAACTATTGATTAACCATGTGGTTTAAAATTATGTACAAAAGATATGCATAAAAGAAGGAAATCACGTTTTGAAAAGAAAGATATTCCAAAGACTGCTTAAGCTCACTCAATTTTTTAGAATGGCTGGACCGATTTTCACTAAATTAATCGCAAATAAAAGATCTAGTTGCGCAATAAAATCCTGTTTGATTACACTGTTATCGGACTTTAACTTTGTCTGTTTTGTATCGAATTGTAAAAATCTCAAAACTCAATTAGGTACCACAGAAACTACACAACCTATCTGAACATAATTGGATTCAATGGACCAAATGAACTTGTCTTTAAAACCATCATAATGTTTAAGCATGTATTTTGAAAGTTATGGAAAGAAAAGTAGTTCGGAGACTGTTTAAAACTATAGCAACGATCAAAATATGTGGCTTCAACATTTTTCAAATTTGATGTTGTACTATAACCAGATTAGGCAGAATTTGGCCATTTTAGGAAGTATTCCGGCAACCAGTGAAGTAGTCAGGGAGACTGCGGGTTCAAGTCCCGTCTGGATGCGGTATGTTTTTCCAAAACTGTAGCATATTTTCAGTTCGCTTATTTCCCCGGCTGCACACACTGTCTGCCTTTAATGAACTTGAATGTTAACGGGTAAAATCCGTTGTTAAAGATAAAAATTAATTCGAAAAAAGTAGGAGGGTGGTATTCAAGACACGACCGCATGACGTTGGACTACGGTATTCTTATATTCCATTAAAACAAATAATAGAGAGAATTGCAACTCTAGTATTTGCTGCAATTTTATCTAACAGTGCATTTCTGAATGGTGAGACGTTAAAACGTTATAAATAATAATATATACTAAAAGAATGGATATCTTTTATTTAATCGCTGTCATTTCATACATATTCGAATCATACCTTTGTTCGTAGCTGCACTACCAAGACAATCATTTAATTGAGCGAATTGGTAAAATTTTCCTATCTAAGCAAAAAGCAAACTTAACGAAACTATCTGAAATTGGAGCCCAGAACGATTCAAACGAAAATTTAAAATTTAAAAATTGTTTGACATTAAATCGATAAAACCCAGCATATACCTTCATGTATTTAAAAAAAATACGTTTATTTCAATAACTTAACCCTTTCCCGCTCATGGTGACTCTAGAGCACCAAGAATTATAATCATCATATCTTGACATAAAATAGTTTGTTGTGCTTACGATTGTTCCATAAACTTTTATTTGCCGCCTCAGAGCATCACTGGGCATTTTCTTTAAAATACTACATTGACAGTTATTTTAGTTAGTCTACAAAGTGTTCAGCTTGAATTTTCTCGTGAAGCTATACATTTTAATGATAAACCTTGTGAGCGGGATAGGGTTAATATAGCAAGAGCTCAATTACAGGTTTTTGGTAGTTTTTATCAAGGTTTTGGCGAGTGACAGGAAAATATCCCAACTTCTTCAATTGTGATTTAGGGCATTTCTAATTGTTTTGTTTTTTTTTCACGATAGCGACAAGTTTGTCTCTTTCTCTGTGTGCGATAAACAAAATCAAAACCGCGCACCGAGAAACAAAAACGAAAATTCAATGAATGCTCATTGAGAAAACTTGCAACTCTTTTTACCAATAATTTATGATACTCAAAAGAACCTGTTTTGATCCAAATGAAATTTCTAGTAAATAAGTGTTGATCATTCATAGGCAGTAATTTTTCCTCGATGAATAAAGACTGGCTGAAGAAGTTAAAATCGCTGCTGTTAAATCAAATTCACAACTGTGTTCGTTAAGAAGTTTTAATATTTTTATTGACAATAATAATACTCGATAAACACCCGCTATAATTATCCACACACATGCCATAACTATCTATACACACGTTAAAACTATTCATACACACGCTGTAGCTATAGTTTTTTTTACACACACGTTATTCCTATCCATGCATCCGATACAACTATCTATACACACGCATAAGCTATCCAACCATGTGCTATAACTATCCATACATACGCTATAACTAATCATTACACACGTAGCTGCTATCCACACACACGCTATAACTATCCGTACACACGCTGAAGATATACACGCAATAGCCATAATATGCTACGCATGCTATGTCTTACACTATATCTTACACTGGCTATATCTAGCCATACACACGCAACTCGCTACAGCTCTAGCTATCGATACACATGGGTTGGTTAGCTATCATCCATATCATCGCAAATGTCATAGCTATGCAGATGCACATACGCTATTTGTGCACACTGCACACACACTAAATGGCGGTAGCTTTCCTAGTGGCGGTGCTGGCTCGTGCAGTTTCTGGCTGTTTTCACCCAACGGTATCTGAATTGGCTTACCGCTGGTGGGGTCCAACTCAGATCGAAGGGGAACCGAACTGAATGAAGAAATGCAGCTGCCCACTACCTCCACCGCTGCTGCCTGATACCACCGCTCTGGTTCTGCTGCAGCTCAGTTTCGCCACTGGAATCAGCCACCGCTGCTGATTATTCAGGACCGTTCTAGTGGCCTTCCACTTGTTAACTGATGACTGCTATGAGAGGACGCAGGCTATTATATAGCCCAAAGCAAAAATCCATTCGCGAGCAGAGGAGAAGCGAGCTTGTGATTGGTTGAATGTGCACGACTTTTAACACAACTTTCAACTAGTTAGTATCGAAAACATATTTATATTATTATATGACAATCTTGCGCAATATTTCCCCTAATAATCAAGCCATTGGTGTTTAGAATCTGTTCAGTGGCAATGATAAAAGAAGCATTTTAAAACGGTGTTGAAACACCTATTGCAGCTATCGAAAGCGAGCTCGTTATTGGTTGAAAGCTGCGAGACTGTTTACAAAGTCAGATCGGTTGTATCCGTTAGTGTCGACTGTGCTTGTGAAGAGAGGTGGTGATTGGTTGCTCGGTATGATTTAGACAATCGATGTGATTTATCAATTTTTCAATAGTGTATCTCGAACAATAGGTTATTTTTGTTACATAAATTCAACCGTAAAAGAATTTCTGATCGGTTGATGCCAAAATCTCGAAATTCTGAAAAAAAAATGACTGATATATAAGCGCTCAAAACCTGACCACTTTTTCCTGGTTTTCCCTGATTGAATTACTAGATTTTCAAATTCAGGTGCCTAACTTCGATATAGACGTTAGTCCAACGTCAAAATTCAGCCCTACGGAGCACCTTCCGTTGTTGTGTTGCACTCGCAGGCATGATTCAGACTGGCTTTGGTCTCGATCACACAGGTCTATAAGAGTTATCAGAGTCAGCTGACTCTCATGTGTGTGATGAGACATTCCTTTTAGTCGCATAAACAACGCCTGCACAGCAGTGTGTAGTTAGAGGTAAGCAATAGAATAAGTCGGCAGTGGATTTTTCGCGTAATGTATTTGAAACATATTTATTTCATGGTATTTGCATGTGTAAGTGTTAATGTATACTTATATGTGTGTGAATGTTAGGTTTTGTATGTTCGTTATAGTTGTGCTGTTGGCTACCAGAAATTCGTTATTTAAAGTGGAAAATAAATCCAGCTTAAATTTTCAAGGTGTATTTTTTTTAAATGGGAGTGTTTGTAATTCTATTTGAACAAATAACAAGTTCGAAAGAGAAAGACTGGGTCTCACCACTAGGTGGAATAATTTGGGTTTTTTCCTGTATGCCAGAAGGGCCCCGATTGCTGTGCACAAGTTACGGATTGCTCGTACTCATTGATAAATAAATCGAAACAATGTATGACAAACTTGTAGTCCCTAAGTAGTACTATTGAATGGAATTGAAACCCCAAAATTGAATATGCAACCTTGCCTTGGACTACCTTGTGGATATTGCCTACGGGACTTCCATGGCCGGCATCAAGCCGTCCATTACTGTACCATTGAAAGACATTGCTGACAGTGACTTCGCGGAGCAGCCAATTGATGGCTTCCACCTAGTGAAGAGAAAAAAAACGATGAATACCAAGTCAACCGTTGCAGACACATGCACCGGAATGAACCCAAGCGCGATGCGGCCTTTCCCCCTCGGTTAGTCAAACCAGGCGTCGATCCGGCTGCTGCAAAACGACGAGTTTGGACTGCTGCCGGTGGAAAAAGGTGTGTCTCTCCGTTATTCACCTTCTTCCGAAACTTGGTAATGTTCCCGACGAAGTTTTCTCTGTTATCGCTAGAACCTCTCTACTAAATCTGTAAAAAGGATAATAAAATCATATGATCTAATCTGAAAGAGTTCAAAAATGAGCTGGATATCTCTAAGAGAGTCGCCATCATCGACAATTCAGACAGCATGGTTCCGGAGGGCGCAAGAGTAGCGACAAACGATCTCATCGGTCCTGCGAGAAGATTCTTCTGTTCCTAAGGCTATCCCCCAGTCAGCTCACTCTCTACCTTCTCGCAGGTGTTTGAAGACTCTGCTCTGCCGTTTGCTTGTATTTGTTGATGAGAATGGGGTCCTCCCTAAGGAACAGTTTGGGCTCCGTAAGGGCAGGTCCACCAGCCATGAATCGAGTTACCAACAACATTCAGCGAAACAAATCAGTGTCCAAGATGATAACAATGGCGCTCTGGGACATTGAATCGACACAATTTCGCTGCATCGACACAATTTTCCAATAGAAATTATCTCTCGGACAAAGCATTCCTGACTTTTTTGAACAATGCGTGTTCAAAGCAGTTCATCATCTACGCAGGAGAGCTCCAAGATGACATCTTGAGTCCACTCCTGTACTACATCTACATCTCGGGAGGTGGTGTGTTGTCTCATTTAATGGATGATACCGATATCATGTACAAAGGTCGCGTCATCCGAACTCTGACACGCAAGTTACAAGAAGACCTGGATGCCCTGAATGAGTATTACAGCAACTGAAAATAACCACGTTAGAATACGCAGTTCAAGTGTGGAAGGGTTTGACAGTCCGTTACCCATGTAATGTCATGAAAAGCGTCAGTTTTCGCACCATCTACACTGACGCTTACTCTCCAAGCTGGTCTCGAGGTACGATGCTGGCTTAACAAGCCAGTCGTCGTAGGTTCGAGTCTCAGCTCGGGAGAGACTGTTAGTGTCAGTAGGATCGTAGCGCTAGCCCCGCAATTGTCCTGTACACTCAACAGTTGGCTGCGAAGTCTGTGTATAATAAACAGAAGGTCGAGTTCCGATACGGAATGTAGCACCAAGGCTTTGCTTTGCTTTTTTACACTGACGCTTGATGTGGAACCTTCGTGGGTGGCACGGATCAGTCTAATCAGTTTTGTTGGGAAACCATGTTCGAGCATAAGGCGACATAACTCATTTTTTTACGGAATCATACGCTGCCTTGAAAAGTCTATGAACAAATGGTGGATGTGTAAGATCCACTCAACAACTTTCTGTAAGTACTTTTCAGTCACTCCTCCAGTTAGTAACAGCTAGATGTTCAACCGTGTCTTGCACACTACGAGGTAGTGTTCCGAATCAAAATTTGGTCTTCTGAACGACCTTACGTCTGTAACATCTGAAAAGTCCCGATCATAAATCACAACATGCCCGAGTAGACCTTTCCTTTTTTTACATCCAGGTGTGCTTTAGAATATTCCGGCATGCAAAATAAGTACAGATTGATAAATTGATAAGACTTATGTCATTGTATATGTTAGTAGGGTTGAGACTTCCTGCCCGACCTGCCCATCTGCATCTCCGATGACGATCTTGATATCGTTTCCTGGGCACTCACTCTAAGTCTTTTCAAGGAGCTCATAGAACTCCTCCTGACATTGGTTGGTGCTGGAATTGAAGAATTTGCTTCTGATTCTTAACATACATATTGTTCATCGCATACGAAGTGACCACGAAAAATCACGAACTTGTCATTTAACATCACGGATTTGGCTTGAAGTTGGGCGAATTATTCATTTAGGTTTTCTTTGAAAAAATTCCAATAACCCCCGCTCTGTGAGACCCCCCTCTTTGTTGCAAAAGAACGCGTCTTTTGTTGAAATCTCTTCTTTTTTTCTTACAATTCTTAGATGTAATTCTAGAAAAATATGGATAAACGATTTTCAAAGAAAAAAAACCAAGAAAACCAGAAAAACTGTTTTTCAGTCGGAAGTGTGGCCATACAAATTATTTCTGTATTATTAAACTGAATTCACATTTTTCAGCAAATGCGGCCAATATTATTTTTAATTTGATAATGTCATTGTGTTCCTTGGAAAATTTCAAGAGTCAACTATCATCCCGAGGTAAGGGAGCTCCGTAGCCGCAAGGTTACAGAGTCCGCTTCGATAAGCAGGTTGTCGTGGGTTCGAATCTTAGTAGAATCAGGCCATTTTGTTGTCCAAAGACTTTAGCATGGGTTTATTCTCAGGATCCCCACCACATACCCTTCCGTCAATCAGAATTCTACAGTACTCCTGTTGACTCTCCTTCTAACAAAAATTAGTCCCTATTATCATGCTTGTCTTTTCTCCTCAGAAAACCTCTAGAGTGCAGAAGAACATCTTGCACTGTGGAAACAGCTGCCGTCACACTAAGAAGCAAATCAAGGCTCATGCTAGAAGAGAGCGACAAACGATCTCATCTGTTGAGCTACCTGAACGCACTGCGGTGAAATCTAAAATCTCTCTCTTGCGAGACAATGAACTATGGTGTACTTTCTCACACGTGTGGACATCATGCACAATAATTACACTGCAGAGCTATCTGCGGTGCGTTTCACAGTTGGTTTCTTGAGCATGGCAGAAGAGGAAAAGAGATTGGGAGAAAAATAATAGACTGCGTTGCCCGTGCCTCTCGTGCCGGTCGAATTTAGTCTGATGGAATTCGTTTTCGCAGTGTAGCTACACGAGGAGGTTTTTTTTCACCTTCCGGACTACTCACCAGTGGACACTGTTGTGTATTTCTGCGTTTTCTCTGTAGAGTGATTCACTCCTCTTGTTTCTATCAGATGTGGGGTGAGCTGGAAATGTGTTTGTCTCTCTGTAAGCTGGTTGAGACACTTTGGAGTGAGAAAGAAGCAGTGTGGTGAAAGCATTTGCTACACGCAGGCACATAGTGGAAGGGAAGTGCGCGGTGAATTTTTTCTCCTCTCTTTTCACATACTGAGGAGAATGACAAGCATGACTGTTATGATAAAACTGGTGTGACTAACTTATGAAGTTCTCTCCAGGGAATTGTAACTAGGCGATATTGTTCATAATAGAATGGACAATTCTAAACAGTACATAATCAAATAACAGTTACACGCAAAACAGAATGAAAAGGTAACAAATTGTTGTTTCAATATATTCGTAAGGTTTAAAAATCATTGATTTTATTCATTGAATGGGAGAGGAAATCTGGCAGCACTGCCTTAAGGTGCTATAAATCTTTTTGCTCGAGAAAAAAGAGCAAAGTTTGGATTTTTTAAGCGTGAAACACCGTTCCTATTGCAAAACAAGTTTGTTCATAAGAAATATCAATTATTTGGCAAGTAATGGCCAATAGGAGTAATTCAACGAAACACTTTTTTTGGCAGGGGTTTGCGGTGTTTACGATAGCGACGCAGTAGTTCAACTTAAAACAAAAACTCATATTTTTTCATAGAATAACATAGAATCAATTTAGAAGTGTACCAGTTATCTGAACGATCGTTTTCATGAGTATTTTGTTTCAAGTGCAAACGGGAACGTTTTTTCCGAAAAATCATGTTTCCAGCGCTGAAAATTGCATTAAAACTTTTTTTCGGCAAAGCTAAGCTTCGTGTATCAAAAATCGATCGTTCAGCGACCGGGGAATTTTATAACGAACATTTAAAAAAAAGGATGAAGAAAATCGGTTCAGTAGATTCATCGCAATCGTGACCACGGCAAAGTCATTTTATTAGAAACACCATTTCGAGAACAACGTGTATAAAGTTTCAAGTAAAGCTTATGCGGCCATTGTGAGGCGCGCTGCAGATCGCTCTAACTTTCTCCCTTTTGCTCAGTTCTTTATAAAAATTTGTAAAAATGTTCTGGAGATGTTGTTCTTCAAGTTAATGCAATAAAAAAATTTCGATTTTTTGAAAACTTAAAAGATTTATAACCTCTTAAAAAATAAATGCTATTTTTGACTTCCTTAATTTTCCAAGCAATACAGTGAAATTTTCAAACTTTAAATAGAAGTCGGAAAGTGGAAATTTAGTTTTAATATACAAAAACAATCTATCTGACAACATTTTGATCAAAAGTAATGTTATTTTGGTTTCCTTGGTTTATTTTCTTTAATAATCAGTATTTTTACGACATCCTACGCCTATGAATTGAAAAAAAAGAAGCAAGAAGAGATTTTAAACATAAAAAGTACTATTTGAAACAAAGAAGGGGGTGCCACAGAACGGAATGTATTCCAATCCACCAGATTGAATTTTTTTCTCGAAGTGAACCTACATGAACAATTTCCTAAACGTTGAGCTTCATCCGTAATGGTCGTGTTCAAGTGGTATGGACATTTCGCATGAAGCGACCCATATACGGTGACGGGGCTACTGTCTTAGATATAGCTGACGAAGAACGAAGTTTTATGATTCAATCATCTGCTCCGAGTCAGACGCAAGTGTACGCCGCCTCTAGCATGGGGATACAGCTGCGAATGACCTTTTTTTTGTTTGCATACCTAAATTATGATTTTAACAATATTGAAGGGGATTATCAGCTTCAGCGAATTTAAGAATATACGAGATTCATTTGCAAGTCGATCAATTTTCACTGAGGAATGCCCTTCTCCATTAATCGAAAAGTTTGTTTTTTACTCGCTATAACAATTATCGCTCAGTCTGAGCATAAAATTAAAATGTAGACTAGAAATTCGTTTTTTAAGCCATTCGGCTAGTATATTAGTTGCTAAACGTAGTTTTCGGGTAAAACTCAATGCTAGATGTTACGTAATAAATATTAATAATTGTCTCACAACCTACTAAATAAAATTCCTAAATAAGTTTACAAATATGAATACTTTTGAACTCTATTTCTCAACTACCTTAATTGATTGATTGATGATTAGTGCTAGCGGGATCTAGAGTCATTGAGTTTTAAGTTAATTTGCATCGAGAAAATGAAGGTACAATTTTTATTGTTTCGTATAATATGCAGAAATAAGAATATTTTGACGTCAATTTTAGCGCAACGTTTCGTGAAAATACAAATTATTCAAAACCTAACCCACAGTACAATAACCAAACCAAAAAAATCTTTCTCAGTCATGACATGCAATCTAAATTTCAAATCATTATTCAGATCATAAACGAAATAACTTACCTTAACCGCGCCACAATAAAACGAATTGCAATCATAAAGCACTCTCGTTTTCTCTCCCTGGTAAAACAAACTGACAACACAACATTAGTGCTTTATTTAAATCCGTCTGCTAAGGCCTCATAGTTTGCCAGAGTAACCATACAAAACGTTGCTCTTGGTATGCATGACTATTTTTTTTGATCGGCTTATGATCAAGGCGTTCAGCAAAACTCTTCCTTCACCCAGCAAAAAAATACAGTGAGAATGTGTGTGGAATAAAATGTAAAATATGCACGCGGTGATCTTCCGCTTGATGATGCCGAGACAAAACTAAATGGCTCACAGCTGCTTTCCTCCGCCGGTCGGGGAAAAGCTTTTCGGAGTGAGTTTTCTCGCACCTTGGTGCGCGCACGTCGTACGATAAAGCGCTACAGATGAGTCTCCTTTCGGAAGGTATTCCGGTCCTGGCCCTTTTCCTACCGAGCTGCGATGTGCCTCCGGGAAGGGGACCGGGTGTGAAATGAAAACTTTCGCTGCTTCTATCGAGAAAACTGGCAGGTGTAGCTAAGATTTCTTAGGTATTTCAATTTAAAACTTTGAATTAGTTATTTGAGTAAGAATTTTTGCCGAGGATTTTCACCGTCCCCCCACCAGCAAGGGAGGAGAAATGTGACGTTCCCGAGTAGCGGGATTTATAGACAGCTGAATAATTTTACGATAAAAGTTGAACAGTTGCTTTAAATGCCAGTCTCGGTTATGCGAGCGAGCGTAATCAAGTTTTATTGCAAATCGAATAGCAACAAATTGGTTCTCCAGGGGACGGTTTTCATTTGCCTATTTGAAGCATCCGCTCGGAATGCATCCACATAAATCTTCATATTTCCATTCAACTGCCATACCACCCGGTGCATTTCAAATTACAAGCGGCTATCAACGCCAACGGTCACGCTGGGTGGTCCGGCCGGTTTTAGCAATAGTCCGGCACTTGTCCAGGTTCGGTGCATCTCGCTACAAGCTTGTATCTTGTTGTGTCGTCGTTGTCGTCGCGTCCGATGGAAATGTGCTGTTGTTGAAACGCACGGCGAATAAAACTCCGGGTGAGCAATGGAATCCGACAGAGATTTTTTCTTTTATTGATTGTTTCTTTCTGAAATTATCATTTGCGTTATCTGGTAGCTTTTTTGCTGCGAGTCTTGTTTTGTTATTTTTACAAGTGTCAATTTTCTTATACTTGATAAGCAACAAAGAAACAGATTACAACAATCAATCACGAACGAAAAATATTTTCTAGCAATCTTTTCCGCTAGTATTCGCCAACCGGAAAAAGTAACATTCATAGTTCGGTCGTTCAGACAGCGAAAACATTCGGAAGCTGAACTTACCGAACAGACTAGACGTTCTAATCCCAGAAACATCGAAAAATCTCCACCTCGCTGGGCGGAAAAATCCCATCCATAATTGCTGTCAACTTGCGCTGGCAGGTTCGGTACACAGCAGCAGCCTGAATCCGATTCGGCAGCATTGCCCAAAGCGAAGTCTTTGCTAAATCAATTAAACGCTTCACCGAGTCCACAAGAAGCAAGGACCCACGGTGAGTGTCACGTGTTCGTTTTCGGGCAGCCTGTGATGAAGATAAACGACTCCGAAGGAGAAAAAAAAAACAAAAGAATCTAACCAGTTTCTTCACTTTTTTTTCGCAAAGCGTAATTTTTTCGAACCTTCAATTTGGCATGCAAATTCGGCAGTCCAAGCGGGGCCTGCATTATTATTCGATTACTGGTCCGAAAACTCGTTTACGGACGGTGGGCTGCTACTGCTTTGTCAAACATGTCGATTAATTTCAAAATGTTTCATGACGCAAAAAAAAGGTGGCTAACACTTACTGGTGGTACTGCAGGCTGCTGCCGAAAGTTGCGAAAAAGTTTTATTACAAACCTCCTCCCAGGATGCAGGTGCAAGTAACGCAGCAACTACGATCGGCGTCAAAATCACAAAGACGAGAAACGAAATGTTGCCCAACAGCAACTAATTTGCATAATATCAAGCTATAATAACTGACTCTTGGGCATGTACCGTCATTTGTTATTAAAATACGAAAATTTTCTCGACATTATTGACCAAATATCCATCAAACGTTTTTGGCAATGTTTCCGAACAACCCAATTATCTAGCACCATCGAATCATGCTGCTGTTACCAAAACTGCTGAATATCCTTGCAGGAAAAAAGGGACCCTCTGTGAGCAGATTGCTTTCCGAGTATAGTTCTTTGTTTTCGACTGCTTTTTTTCCTTCTTTAATGCCCATTCAAGATCGTCTAACCATGATAACCTTCTCCGTCGTTCTCCGTCGAAGGAATAGTGCAAAAGTAAAGTGATATATCCTTTCGTTGGAATCTCGCCCGAAGAAACTCGCTGCTCCTCAGCGAACAAGACGCTAGGTATGATTTAGTCTAATAGCTCACAGAAACAGAGTTGAATGAAGAAAATATTTTTGCTGAGCTGGAACGTACACAAACCTTTGTCTTCGAATTGTATGAGCGAAGATAATAACAGATTTCGATAGTTTTTTTTGCTGTTTCTTAGGATTGAAACTAATACTATTTACGGCTTTGTTTTGCAACCTTAGCTTGCTGTAGAGCTTCTTGAGGTTTAGGGAGTTTGAGGTAGGCAAAATATGCCGAGATTAATCCTATAAACCGAATGTTATCAGCTGTCCCGCATCAGTTCGAGAGTTGGTCTCATCCTTTTCCGCTACACATTCGAATCCATTAGGCACCTAAAGCTGCAGCCTAGAACACCGGACGCGTAAAAGCGAAAGCCAAATCTGATCGGGTGGACCTGTGGTCTTTGGAGTATCTCGCCAGGCTCGAGGGAGAGGCGGATCCCCGATCTTATCGAGCTCGTCGGCGTGGTTCAAGTGTGCCGACCTTCCGAGCGCAAAGGACCAACGGTAATGAAGCGCCAAATCGTTTGAGGGAAGATAAGTTCCGGTGAATTGTGAACTTCTAAATCAATCTGCGATATTGGCATTAGATGTATTTGAACTAGTGGAAAAGTTAAGCTATTTTTATTTGTAGGCCTAGAAAATAAATCTGCTTATCTGAGATGGGCTAAAAAGATTAATTTTTATGCTAATGGCTACATACTTATGCCAATAAATGCTCACAACCAAGACTTTTTAATAAATAGATAATCGAAATCAGAATTTTTAGCTTCAGCTAAACTCAGAAATAAAAGTCCTATTGTGCTATCGTAGAGAAACAAAGTCCGGAAGAAAGATTAGATTAGCTTACAGAAACAACTATTTTTTAAATTTTTCAAAGGCATAATTTTCAATACGCATCGAAATTAATATCACGTTACTGGTTGTAACGCAATACGTGAGCATTTGAGATGATAGCTCATAAAAAACAACCTTTCCAGTTAGTTGTGGTAATTACTGTCCATTCTAGATATTGTATTTCCAGTGAAACTAAAAATTTTGAATACCAATTAAATAAGTGAAATACATGTGACGGATTCCCTGCCAACACGACAAAGAAGCTGGTTGCACCCTCTCAGAAGTTATTGAAACTTTGTGACCTCACTGAATTTTGCATAGAATTATTTTTGCAAAATTAAATACCTATGTAAAATAACATTCAAAAGGGTTAGAAGTTTTAAAACCTTTCTTTTGTAATCGAAATATACGAATAATGAAAAGAGTAAGAGAAAGGATGTCAATGGATGACTTTTAAAAAATTATTAGAATTTTGAATTAAAGGTATTGAACAAATTAAATCAACTTCATTTGAGAAAATTTAGTTGCCTAAATTTCTTCGGAAAATTTCAAACAGGTACTCTCAAAAAAAACTTACTTTTGGTTTTGTAACAAAAGTAAAAACTGTTTTACAAATTGTACGTGCATACGTGGTAGAGCATAGAAACAGTGCACAGTGCAGTGGTACAGATCGACAATTCAAACGGAAAACGAGTTGTCTTGTTGGTTTTAGAGCCAAACTAAATAAAATTGCTAGAATTTTTGTTCGTTGAATTGGCTGATTTGAAGCAATTTTACTTATGCTGGCTTTAAAATCTGTTTTTTTGCTCTATTTTTTTCTTAAAATTTCTCGGTAAAGTTATATTCAGATAACTATTAGGACTTTGAAAGACGCAACTTTTGGTGGTTAAACTTTCGAAATAAAAAGACTCAAAACACACCCTCTTCAAATGTGGATATCTCTGGATGGCGCAAATGAAAAAAATATATACTCTGGTGTCATTTGGAAGAGCAGCTTGTGTACTTTAATATACAAAAAATTGAAGATACAAAATTTCTTTAAATTCAATAAAATGAGTAAATAATAAATAGTTTGAATCTGCACATTTCTTGCCAAAAAGTTGGATTTTTACGGCTTAGTTTCTATTATCTGGTAAAAATATGGTACATATTCTTCCGTAAAATTAAAGATAAGCAAATTAGAGTTAACTTCACTAAAAACGGTGTAACATTTTTCTCAGACAGTAATTTTAGTTATATTATTTCGCTGATTTTAGAACCACCCTAGTTTTCACTTTAAAATGAATGTAGACCTACCTATAACAAGCAACTTCTCCATACTACAAAACCACAAAAAATAGAAAACTTTATTTCCGCCTTAACTGTCGTTCTTTACCACTGTGCATTGAAGCCTCAAAAGAAAGCTGGTCTGATCATAATTCAAAACAGACCTTCACATGCCACAAATAATTCTAACTTGAAAGCAAATATGTCGGGCGGGCATTTTAATGTTTGAGAAGTAGTTTACTGAACAGTATACTGCGATTTCTGAACAATACATTATTCCTGCTTGAAACTAAGCCATGAAAACAACCGTAAAGGCGAATTGTGCTAACGAATAAATCATAGTTTGAAAGTTTTTATTTGCAGCGTTACATCAACATAATAAAACATTCCGAACATTATCAGGAGAATTTTTTTGATGATTCTGATAAATATTTGAAGTGACTAATCGGTAAATAATGGGGCAATCTCTCATATGAAATATTGGTCCGCTAATGCCACAACATCCTAAATACCTATCAAAATTAAATCCCATTACTAGAACGAATCCCCATCCCACTTCCACTCTAACTCCTACTATCATTTCCAATCCTACTCCCACTCACACGTCAGCTGGCTCTCACTCCTTTTTCCACGCCTCATTCCACGCCTGCTTTCACACCTACTTCCACGCCTACTTCAACGCCCACTTCCACGCCATACGCCTACTCCAACTTTCACGTAAACATCCACTTTTAACTTTCCACACCAACTTGCACTCCCACTCACACTCCCAATTCTACGTCTACTTCCACTCCCACTTCCCCCCTCAGTTCCACGCCTACTACTACTACTCTACTTCTACGCACGCTTCCAGGCTCTACTCAATCCTGCACGTCCATTCTTACTTCCACCCAGCTTCCACTCCTACTTCTACTCCCACTTCACTCCCACGTCCACTCCCATTGCCACGCCCACTTCCACTCCTACTTCCACTTCTACTTCCACTCCTACTTCCACTCCTACTTCCACTCCCACTTCCACTCCCACTTCCACTCCCACTTCCACGCCCACTCCCACATCCACTCCCACTTCCACTCACACTTCCACTCCCACTTCAACTCCCACTTTCACTTTCACTCCTACTTCCACTCAGACTTCAACTCCCACTTCCACGCCCACTTTCACTCCTACTTCCACGCCCTACTCCAACTTTCACGCACACTTCCACTTCCACTCTACTTCCACTACTGCTTCCACGTCCTACTCCAATTTTCACGCACACTTCCACTTCCACTCCAACTTTCACGCAGGCTCCCACGTTTACGACCACTCCTACTTCCACGCCTACTTCATCATCTATATCTTCTTCAACGCCTACTTCCACTTCCACTCCCACGTCCACTTGCTCACCTACTTTCAATCACACTCTCACGCTCACTCCCATGTCCACATACACTCCAGCTTTCAATTCCTCTTCCACGCCCAACCCTATTCCCACGCCTACATCCACACCTGCTATAACGCCCATTCAAACTCACACCCCACCTTATTGTTAATCCTAATTCCGATCCTAATGAGTTTCCCAATAACATATAGAATTCCTATCCCAATCCAAATTCCACTCCAAATCCCAATCCTAATCTCAAACTCATTCCATAATCCTAATTCCAATGCCAATCCCAATCCCAATCCCAATCCCAGTCCCAGTCCCAATCCCAATCCCAATCCCAATCCCAATCCCAATCCCAATCCCAATCCCAATCCCAATCCCAATCCCAATCCCAATCCCAATTCCAATTCCAATGCCAATGCCAATGCCAATGCCAATCCCAATCCCAATCCCAATCCCAATCCCAATCCCAATCCCAATCCCAATCCCAATTCCAATCCCAATCCCAATCCCAATCCCAATCCCAATTCCAATGCCAATGCCAATGCCAATGCCAATGCCAATGCCAATCCCAATCCCAATCCCAATCCAAATCCCAATCCCCAAAAATATCACCAAATAAGCGGCGAATGACCCTAAGGGTTAAAACCACTGGAAAAAAAATTTATCACTATTAGTTTTCTGCAAATGATATTGTTCTTATAGAAAGTATTAGAATAATTCTCGTTTTTAAGTGGAAACCCGTCACTTTGATCTTTTGTGGCAATATCCGAAGGTTTTGCTGTAATCTGCACTTATTTCATGGTTTATAGTTTGTTGACCCAACTCTGTTCTGTAGAATAACTTTTATGTTTTTATCTTCAAGTATACCACATACATTCGTGCGTGGCCCCAGCAGCCATCCTATGGTATTGGTTGGTAACTAATCCGCATCGTTTATAATAAAGTGGTAGACATTCGTTTAGCCACACCCTATTTTTTCTCAATATTTTAAAAAATAGATCAGTTTTTTGTTCAGTTTTGCTGATAAATAACGAAGGTTGTTTATTTTCATTGAATTTATTATTAAAAAACAGTAACAGTTCACTTTTTGTACTCAAAACGGTTCAAAAGTGTGAAATTTGGATAGACATTCGTTTAGCCGCATCTTCTAGCAAACCATGCCTTTGATTACTTGAAAATGTGGATCCACGTATTATCCTGCTGAAAAACGATATCCTCGGAAGCGTTATTCTCAATATGGCCAATCGAAACGTCCTCCAGTAGCTCATGGTACTTCTCGTAGTTCATTCGGGTGGAAACGAAACAAATGGGAAGCTAGCTGTAATAGGAAAAGGCTCCCCAAACCATTAAACTTCCGCCACCAAAGTTTCGCTTCGATCTCACGACATTCTGTTGACTAAATCGTGCCAATAGCAACTGTAACAGTCCGGGCCATCAAAATTGAACTTTTTTTTCGTCGGAAAACACAACATTTCGCCATTCTAGTTTCCTTTCCATGTATTGCCGGGCGAAATTGAGACGGTTCTGCTTATGGGTGGCGGTCAGTTTCGGCTCCCCTTGCAGTTTCTTCCATTTAATGTTTGGTGACTCGTTCAAGATGCGCGCAATATGCCTCTTCGTTACTGGAACACCCAATTCTGCCTTGATTTGAGCGCAAGACAATCGTTTCTTGGTTGCTTCGTGTCTTATTTAACCTTTAAGACGCAAAGCACCTTTAGTGTTCCCTTTTGGAGGTCGTTTTATCCCATATTTCGGACCCTTTTTCAAGAAATTCCGTACAACTTTCTCAGATCTACCAATTTTCGTTGCGACTGAGCGATTAGAAAGCTGATCTTCTTTCAAAATCATTATTATTTTCCGCTCCTCCTCCGTCAATCGAGTACCTTTCGCCATTCTTTTAGATTAAACATGAATTACTTATCTGAATTATTTCTTACATTGTACATTTACAATTTACCTTGTAAATTGAACCCTCCGAAGTAATTTTCCAAAAAAACACAGATAAAGGCTCGGTGATCATACGAAAACCTGATTTTCATGCCCTGCGGCTAAACGTATGTCTCGGGGAAAAACGACGCTTGAATGTTTACATCCACTGATGCCGTCTTGTGCGTATGTGAGCGTGACAGGTGTCTTTCCAATAAAAGTGACTGAAATATACTATCACTACAACAAACAAGTATCCCGATAAAAAGAATATTCCTAATTGTTTTGTAAGTGTTTCAAGTTTTTCTCAAATGTGACTAAACGAATGTCTATCACTGTACTTTGCATTTCACTGAAATATATCACACAAATGTGTGCGTGGATTCAATCACATATTATTGTCTGATGGCTTGAATCGGTTTAAAATCGTGAAGTTAAACAATTTTGCGGTCAACTGAAAAAAAAAAACTACACAAACTTGTGCGCGGCCTCAACAGCATTCTTACTGTCTATTTTTTTATACCGGTACCAAATATAAAGAAGCTAATTGGGCTTCTCTAATCAACCTACTGAACAGAGAACAGACCAGAAACAGCTAAGTGGAGACGGGTAGGTATTATACGTATGATCGCATCACTTATCAAGGTGTAGATTAATCCATTGTACCCATCCCTACTTGAAATAATCTCCCTTTTGTGACTTTGTGAAGATGCAATCTCCAGCAGAGGTTACACTAACATTCCCGCCTGATTACAAGAGTTGCTAAAACTTGTGCAATTTATCTAAAATTTTAAAATATCATTTCTTATTGGCAAAGCTGATCCCCATTTCAATTCTCATTGCAATTGCAATTCCAATTCTAATCCAAATCTTAATCCCACTTACGATCCCAATCTCAATCCAAAGCCATTCTAAATCACAATTTCAATACCAATCTCATTATCAATTCCAATTTCCAATTCAGGTCCCAGTCTTAGACTCAATTGTAATTGAGTCTTTATTGCTAAGTCCTATACCAATGTTGATAATTATTTCAAACTAGTTGAACGTTCCCGGCGATGCTCGGGATCAAAGGTTTTAAATTTAGGAATCATTTTTTATAATTCATTACTGCTTTAGCACAACTTACTTAAAAAATATTTCACATCTTATACGTTCTTCATCACTTTAAATACTTCAATATTTTGAGAACAGAACACACATAAACTGGAAGTCGCCATATCGGATTTCCAAACGACGTATGGAGTTCCACTTTCGGAATTATTGAAATGGTTGGCCAAATACCACTTTAGGTTATTTTTCTGAAGCCGGAAGCCGCCGTTTTAGAAAATTTTGTGTGGAGTCATCCCAGTTTCGAATATACCTATACTGGGTGATATCCGGGCTATTTGACAATCGTTTACAGTAAAACATTTTTTTTAGGAAATTAAAGTAAGTAAGAAGAACTGAGCATGACCATTCATGCTTATTTCTCCTCTATGATGGAATCTAAAGAGATGCTTGTGATTTTTTTCAAAACGAAAATGTTTGTTGGTGTCCAAGGAACACGTCTGAGAAGAAGTGAAGGTTTTCTGATAACTAACAATTGTGCTTTAATCCACAAAACTATGTAGAAAATAAAAAATGACTTTCAATGCTCAAGCCGCCTCTTAATCTATGTTCAAACCAATGAAATGGGACCTTTCCTCCAGCTAAATGTTCCAAGATCTAGTTTGGGTAAAGGTAAAAAAGTAAATCGAATCCCGTAATGTGTTATTTATCACAAATCTACGAATACATCAGAAACTTAAATTTTTTATGCTCGACTCGCACTGATTCAAAACATGGATGTTTCTGCAAAAAAACATATTTGGAAATGTTAAAGAAACAACGAACATTTTATTGGAAGAAAAATCACATGTCATCGTTTTGATTTTTGATTTAGATGCGATTTGAGCTTATGCCTGAAAAGTCAAAGTTTTGCATGTATTATATGTTTTTCAAAAAAAAATCAAAGAGAGTATTTAAAGGTGTTTCTTTGTATGCAGAAAATCATCTTCAAAAATGCTTCGAACATACGTAGTTTTTTGAGTAATATGTCAACTTTTAGAAATAAGATACGTGTTATTTTTTCTCAAATGTCTTTCCTGAACATTAACTAACATTTTATTGGAAAACAATCACATATCATAGCTTTGAATTTGGATTTGCTGACAAATTAAGCCTAAATATTCATGATTTTGCACGTTTAGTTTTGTGAATAATATCTACATTTTCAGTAATCAGATACCTAACATTTCTTCTCGAATGTCATTCCTGAACATGAACGAATATTTCATTGAAAAAAATTACATGTCATCGCTTTGAATTATGATTTAGAGACAGATTAAGCCTAAAAATCTAGGTTTTGCATTTTTCACGTAGTTTTATTAAAATTATTTTAATTTCAAATGATCAGGTACTCATTATTTTCCCTTAATTTCATCTTTAAAAAAATCACAGATCATAGATTCGAATTTAGATTTAGAGGCAAATTCAGTATGAAGAGTCATGATTTCGCATGTTTCACGGAGTTTTGTGATTATTATCTCGAGTTTTAGTCTTTCTTGAACATCAACGAACTTTTTAATAAAAAAAATTCACATGTCATCTCTTTGAGTTTTGATTTGGAGACGAATTGAGTATAAAAAGTCATAATTTTGCATGTCTTGCGTAGTTTTGTGAATTATATTTCAAGTTTTAGTAATAAGCTATTAATTATTTTTCCTCAAATGTCTTTTCTGAACATTTACAAACATTTTAATTAAAAAACTATCCCATGTCATCGCTTTGAATTTTAGTTTAGTGGTAAATTTAGCTCAAAAAGTCACAATTTTGCATGTTTTACGTAGTTTTGTGAATAATATCTCAAGTTTTAGTAATGAGATACTAATTTTTTTTCTCGAATGTCTTTCCTTAACATTACAAACATTTTAATGAATGAAGAATCACATGTCATTGCTTTGAATTTTGATTTAGACGCAAATTCAGCTTAAAAAGTCATAATTTTGTTTTTTTTTCACGTAGTTTTGTGAATAATATCTCAAATTTTAGTAATCAGCTATTAATTATTCTTCCTTAAATGTCTTTCCAGAATATTAACATACATTTTAATGAAGAAAGAATCATATGTCATCCCTTTGAATTATGATTTAGAGGCAAATTTAGCTTGAAAAGTCATAATTTTGCATTTTTTACGTAGTTTTGTGAATAATATCTCAAGTTTAGTAATCAGATACTAATTATTTTTCCTCGAATGTCTTTCCTGAACATTTACAAACATTTTAATGAAAAAAGAATCACATGTCATCACTTTGAATTTTGATTTAGAGGCAAATTCAGCTTAAAAAGTCATAATTTTGCATGTTTTACGTAGTTCTGTGAATAATATCTCAAATTGTAGTAATGAGATACTAATTATTTTTCTCCAAATATCTTTCCTGAACATCAGCGAACATTTTCCAGTTAAAAAACCTTTATGTCACCGCTTGTTTTTCTGATTTAGAACGATTTTAAATGATGATGAATACTGTACACCACAGAGACGGAGGGAATAATATCAATAAGATCAAGCGTAACGGAATTCCATTTTTATATAGTAGATATATATATATATATATATATATATATATATATATATATATATATATATATATATATATATATAAATATATAAATATATATATATATATATATATATATATATATATATATATATATATATATATATATATATATATATATATATATATATATATATATATATATATATATATATATATATATATATATATATATATATATATATATATATATATATATATATGTCGAATGTCTTTCTTGAACATCAACGAACTTTTCAATGAAAAAAAAATCACATGTCATCTCTTTGAGTTTTGATTTGGACACGAATTAAGTATAAAAAGTCATAATTTTGCATGTCTTACGTAGTTTTGTGAATTATATTTCAAGTTACAGTAATTAGCTATTAATTATTATACAAATATTTTAATGGAAAAAGGATCCCATGTCATCGCTTTGAATTTTGGTTTAGAGGTAAATTTAGCACAAAAAGTCACAATTTTGCATGTTTTACGTAGTTTTGTGAATAATATCTCAAGTTTTAGTAATCAGATACTATTTTTTTTTCTCGAATGTCTTTCCTTAACATTACAAACATTTTAATGAATAAAAAATCACATGTCATCGCTTCGAATTTTGATTTAGAGGTAAATTCAATTTTACATGTTTTACGTAGTTTTGTGAATAATACCTCAGAATATCAGATACTAATTATTTTTCCTCGAATGTCTTTACTGAACGTAACAAACATTTTAATGAAAAAAGAAGCACATGTCATCGCTTTGAATTTTGATTTAGAGGTAAATTCAGCTTGAAAAGTCATAACTTTGCAGGTTTTACGTAGTTTTGTGAATAATATCTCAAGTTTTAGTGATCAGATACTAATTATTTTTCCTCGAATATCTTTCCTGAACGTAACAAACATTTTAATAAAAAAAGAATCACATCTCATCGCTTTGAATTTTGATTTAGACGCAAATTCAGCTAAAAAAGTCATAATTTTGCATGTTTCATGTAGTTTTGGGAATAATATCTCAAATTGTAGTAATCAGATACTAATTATTTTTCCTCAAATGTCTTTCCTGAAGATTAACAAACATTTTAATGAAAAAAGAAACACATGTCATCGCTTTGAATTTTGATTCAGAGGCAAATTCAGCTTGAAAAGTCATAATTTTGCATGTTTTACGTAGTTTTGTGAATAATATCTCAAATTGTAGTAATGAGATACTAATTATTTTTCTCCAAATATCTTTCCTGAACATCAGCGAACATTTTCCAGTTAAAAAACCTTTATGTCACCGCTTGTTTTTCTGATTTAGAACGATTTTAAATGATGATGAATACTGTACACCACAGAGACGGAGGGAATAATATCAATAAGATCAAGCGTAACGGAATTCCATTTTTATATAGTAGATATTTTTTTTCTAACGTCAATTTTTGGCTCAATTTCAATCTAAATTATATTCTCAAGCTTAATTTCAATTTCTTTGATAATCGCAGTTCATATTTCACTTCCAACTACAATCACAATCTTATTTCGACTTATGTCGTTATTTAAAACCTAATTTGAAACCAAATCCTTATCCTATTCAAAATTTAACTTTAATCTCTTGTCTGAACCCTAATTTGAACTCAAGATGTTTTTTCAACAAATGTATATTACTAAAATTTATCATTAAGGAATTGCGCAACAAACCAGTTTTTCATTTAAAAGCAGAAAAGTGGATCGAAACTATAATGTTAAAGAGATAACTCAAAAAATTTGATGGAGGTCCATTGTTTCGACTATGAATTAACCCCCTTGCTGAGATGATTAAACGTGTTTAGAGCATAATTTAAGACTGCAGACCTACCAGTTTTGACAATTTGCAAGTCCTTTGAGTTTCAAATCGAGTCCTCTGAGAATAAAAATCCTATCTAAAATTAATAAACCTGAGAATGAAATGAGAAAAGTTTAGCATCAGAACAAAAAACAAAATGGTGAGTAAAGGAGTGTCAAACTATACCAAAAACCATTCGAAGTCGACCAGTTAAGAGCACAGGAGATTTCAACATTGGAGCTGATGGTTTAAAGACCTTCGTTGCAGTAAATGAAACCCTTATTCTATTAGAAGATTGGTTGATTTATCAACAAAACCATATTACGTGTAAAAAAGTTAATAGTTTCTACAAAATAACACGTTTTGGTACGAAGAAATATTATTTTGCATTTCGAGGTTTTACCACAAAAAATGGGAGCAGCAATGGGAAATCCACTTACTCCCTCCCTCGTGAGCATTTCATGGCAAACAAACAAAACGGTGGATCCTTAGCGTTTCAAGTTTTTAAACCTTGTAATCTTGGAAACATAATCTTATTCTGGCGTTAAATTAATGCATTAAATGCGTACTAGGTATTTAAAAAATATCACTAAAAGTGAGAAGTCAAAATAACGCAGACAATCTTTCTGGGGTTGATTGCTAGAGTTAATCTATTATATTTTAGAGCAATTGATATCTTTAAAGTAGTTTTCATAATTGGGTAATTCGAGTTTTTTATTCTTTTAGTGTCGCATAACATAATTGGATTGTTCAGTCTTGCAATATAATGTTAGCTATGAATAGGTTCCCAAAACAAAATTTTATCGTCATTTTTTGTTCTTAATCGATGACACAAATTGCTTTTATTAATCAATTTAAAATAGCACATTGATTTACTGAAGGCGACAGCCGTACCTGCATCCACCGTAGTTGCTCATCCGCCAGTTCTTGCAAACAAAAGCATCCCCCCTCCCACCACCCTTAATATCGGCACTTCACGTGTGCAAACATCCAAATATGCGAATCGTTCCGTAGAGCCGTGTGAACTTGTTTCGCTCCGGTGCAAATTCCCGGATGCCCGAAGCTCGACGATGCTTTCGTATGTTGGGGTGTATTTTAGCACATCAAAAGTAGGTTCCTTCAGTCACCGTTCAGTCAGTTCGAAGGCCGTCGTCGTCGTTGATGATGATCTGCTCTGCCGTACACACGGATGTTTCCCATTCAATGCCGCACCGGAGCACGGCACTCGAATCGGGAAGCCAGACAGCTGGGAGGGTGATAGTCCCCGATCGGAGGGAACGCAATTTTCACATGATACACACATTTCTTCGCTTCAGTTCGAATTGCTCTCGCATCGATAATGATTTTCATGTTTAATCAAGTGTAAAATCTGCTCAAATTTTCTACGTTGATTGAATCACGTACTTCCTCCTCCAGCCTGGCGGCTAACTGCCCACCGCACTTCGGTCCTGGATGTGCCGCTGTATCAGCGCAGTAGGAACATAGAATAATTATTACTACCTGCCGTGCCTAAAATATCAGACTTAAAGTAGACAGGTTTGTTTAAAGAAACCACTTTCATTGAACCACGGATAGCGCCCCACTCTCGAGCGGTGTAAATGCATCTGCAATTTCACACACGAAAGGACGAAAAAATATCTATCTGTGAGCGTGGAATAGAAACATCCAGCTTATTGAGGATTAAGTATGTTTGTCCAAATTCCACAAAGCTAGCACAGGTGCGCAAAAAAGTAGGTGGAGTGGGAGAACACGGGGAGTACAAATAAACATCAATCAGAATCAGCGATCCGCTCGAAGCCACGATGGAGCCTTTCGGTATCGGATCAGTGCTCAAGGTCGCGAAGAGGGAATACGCGCGAGCGGGACGAAATCCATCTTTCATCATCAAACAATTCTAAAATTAAAAAAAAAAAAAACTCCCTCTGAATGCGCTCCTTTGATGGCCTGAGAAATGGTTTGCCGGCCCCCAAGAGTGCCAGCGCGCCAAAGAGAAACGAAAGAAAAGCGGTAATAAAAAGCTCCCAGCAGTGGTTTTCCTATTATTTTTTTTTCTGTGCGCCATTCTCGCTGGTGTCGTACAAGCGCTAAGTGAGGATAAATAAAGAAGGCAAAAAAAGGAATCAACTCACATTCAATTAAATAATAACAATAATTCAGTACCCGGAGATATCCGATCGCTTCGGGGGAGTTCGCTGTATTGTAGATCAGGACAGCCGTACTGGCCGCCTTCGGTCAGTGAGCACAGATACAGAACATTCTCCAGCTGCGCGGGAAACACTCCGAGTGGTCTTGGAGTTTTTCTTCACCCGAGGGTGTCCCACTGTCGGCTAGTAATGCTAAGCTTATTTTCACGATATGAGCCGGGGATTGGCTGGTGATTGTTTGCAGTCGCATGTCAAGAACGTTCTCGTCTTTGAGGAAATAAATTTTGCATTTTATTTTTCCGCTGTGAGTGCACATGTTCTCAGGCTAGCCGTACACACGAAGATGATTTTTAAGAGCAATTATTACTCTGTCAAATAATTTTTATTTTAAAAACACGTTCGTACAAATCAACAAAATTATTTTCGCGTGTACCCAAGTGCATTTGAACTCAAAACTTGCAATACCGCAGTTTTACGTCACGTCACAGGGGCGGGGTTCCCAGTCACGTTATCTCTAGTCTGCCGGTCGCTGCTTATCATAATATTACCTTCACTTCGAGGGACTAATAAAAATAGCGGCGAAAAATCCACTAGATATCAATAATTATGCAAGCCGCCAACTCTTTTTCCTTTACTTTGAGCCATGAGAAGTTTTACTTCCTGTTCTTAACGATAATTATAAGTCACCACGTTTTAAATTATGTTTTAAACTTATTCTTTATTTGTCACGGTTACGTTTACCGAATAACACTAGCTATTCACAGTTCATTAAAACATTTTAACAGATCAACCAAAGAGCATGCCAAAAGTTAGGAGGCCTCTCACGCGGCAACAACGCGGGCATCAAGGACGTAGCAGGCATGCGACTGGCCGGTCTCATCGACGAGGTCCATCTCAATAGCAACACTGACCAGTGGATAGATGGCCGTAATTGGCATGCTCAGATGGTGAACCAGATCTTCTCCGGCAGTAATTGGACAGCGGGATTGCACGAGCCAGTTGCAGGCAGCTGCACGATCCGCGGGCAGCTCGTAGGGAGCGGTGATTCCGAGTGCGGTTGCTGTCACCTGACTACGCAGCGTGGTGGCATCTTGTACTGCTCGAGTAAAAGGATCATTATATAATACTATTCGAGAATTTAACACAGAATAGAAAAAAACTTACATGCAGTGAAGTCTAAGGCCACTTTGGCATCGTCGCCTCGGGGTAGCAAGCAGGGAACCTCGGGGCAGTTACGGAAGCGAACAATCGGTGGTAGTGGCCGGGCACCGGAGCAAGGTCGAACGGCCACAACATCCCAATCTTCGTAGTCAATATTGTCGGCGTTCTGCAGCAGAACTGCTGGAACGAGAGCCGCTAGCAGAAGAATCTTGAACATTTTGGCGATGCGATGTCGTCGGTGAGAAGGCAAAAACACGATTGATGGGCGAAACCCCGAATTGGGTCATAGTTTTATACCAACCGGACAGCATGGTGGATTCGATAAGCTAGGCTTATCTGGCGCCGTTTCGTATATGGGAACAACACCAGACGATTACTAGTTTAAGATTAGAAAACTTACTGCAGGTGTTGAGGTTCTAAATCAACACTTTTTTTTGAAAGAGGTAGGCTTGGACGTTCGATAAGAGGTGTCTCGTAAAATATTACGTTCGCAAAAGGAAGTTGATAAAAGGTCAGGTGCGAAATTATTTTTTTCAGTTAACCACGCTAGCAGTGCAGCTGCAGCATTACTCATGGAGGGAAACTGTTAGAATGTTAAGTTGCTGAAGTTTTGGAATATTTTTTTAAATGATTCACTCACAATGACAACCAATCACCGCATGTCCCAAAATTTCCAGCTACCGCTGAGCATTTCAGCTGAGCACAAGTAAAGAGAAGTGATCGCTAATTTCAGGGCAGGGGCTCAAAGCTTGCTCTAAGGAGCAAGCTCCCAACGCGACGATGGATTTTTTGAAAAGGCATACTTACTTTATCAGGGATGGAAATGTATTTATAGAATATGTTGAAATTGATGTTATACATATGCTCGGCTCAAAGGCAAAGTCTTCGTTGATCAGTGCAAGAAGTGATGGTTGCATATGATAATAATGGCGCTACTCACCACTGAACATCGAGGACCGTAAAGTAACATTATCTACCACCGAAGATGTCGAAGGAGTGGGTACGAGTACTTCTGCTACTACGGCGGCATCATTCAAATCAGGCATGAATGTGTAAATCATACAATTTCACAAATCATATCCAGACTACGTTGACACTGTAACCAGCTGGTTTATTTTGGAACCAGAAAGCCGTAGAAAACTAACCACACAAAATGAAAACATCTTGGGCGTCGTACACAAATTATGTAACGCTAAAAATCTATATTTCAGACCCCACTCCCCGTCCTATGTAACGATAGGTAACGTTCGATATGAAACCCCCCCCCCTTCCCCCTAAAATTACGTAACGCTGAACATCCTTAAAATTTCGAGCAAACATCACAGTTACGTAACTGTCTCTACTACCCATCCTCCCCCTACGTAACAATAAGTAACGCAGACGCAATCCCCTAATTTGCCCCGTTATTTGTGTACGACGCCTTAGCTATACTTCAAGGTACTCGCAAATGGTTAAGTGCGAACGAACATACCAACAACCAGCATTCCTTACCATTCAGACGAGAGCCTTAGTAGCTCGTGCTGTAATAAGGAGTTGTCGCCATGTTGCTCAGTTTTGGGCTATGTTTCACCAGTTTCCCAAGTCATCACCAGCAATTCTTTATTTCTAGTGCCAGTAGGGTTGCTGAAGAGCAACGATTTCACATGGTTCATGTGACTACGCCATTCTCCGTTGTCCGTCTTCACTCAACCGTAGATAGTCCGCAGCGCCCTCCGTCCGATCAAAGCGTCTTCCAAACTGCTCAATTGCGTCTTTAGATCTCTTTGCTGGCGGCAACCAGTGATCCCAAATACACGTACTTGTCGACTATCTGAAGCTCATCGCCGTCTACAGATACTTGAGTTGAACTTCGGCTCTCAGTCGGGCGTAAGTCTCGTCTACCGGTTCAACGTTACGTGTTACGAAGATAAAGTCATCCATGAAACCTAGAAGCTGAGACGACCTTGTGAATATCGTGCCCGCCTTACGGATTACACCCTCAAGAGCGATGACGAACAGCTAACAGAAAAGTCCATCACCTTGTCTTAACCCTCTGCGTGGTTTGAAGATACTCGAGAGTATCCCCGAAACACCTATGTAGCAGATCACTTGCGCCGTGATGGCCTTGACTGGTCGCGTCTATTTATTCGGAGATCCATTGTCATGCATGATTTGCCATAACTGTTCTTGATCGACTGTATCGTAGGTCGCCGTGCGGTCAATGAAGATGAGGTTTGTGGACAGGTTGTATTCTGCTTCTGGATCAGTTCCTGTTCCCCTTCTACTTGCTATATCGCCATTTAGGTGTCCATCGAAGTATTCCTCCCCCTTTTCACCACCTCGCTTGCATCCGTAAGGAGGTTTTCATCCATGTCGCTGCAAATGTCAGTTTGCAAACCACAGCCTCTGTGAGATTCATTAACCTTCTCATTGAACTTTCACGTATAGCTGGCACGGGACGAGTGCAGTGTTTACGATCGTGGTGTTGGCATTTCCTTCGTCTGAGAATCGTAGTAATTTCAATCCGTGTCCACTTATACTTGATCTTGTTCTCCTCGCCTCGTCGTCAGCCCAGATCCGCGTATTTCTCCGCAGCCTGAAGACATTCTTGATGTCTCGACGCGGGCAACTATCGTAGAGTTTCTCCAGCTGCGCGTGAAAGGATTGTTGCTCTGCTAAGGATGGTGTAGTTGTAGATCCGGGTTTTTATTCTCAGCATACACATCTGCCGCTGATCGCCTTGGTCACACAACTCTATGATGTCTAAGTGGCGGGGTTCCAACTGATCCAGCAGGGTAAGTTCGCAACTCGGGGCGTGTAGTGATCAAATGATGGTTTTCATCGGTTTTCCGATCTACCCTTAGTTGCTCTGGTCCCACTCGGTATCAAGTAGGGATAGCAGCTGCTGGGTGTTATGCTCTTAACCGCGCTATTTTATGACAACTAGTATGGACCCTCCCAGCTGGTCTCGAGGTACGATGCTGACCTAACAAGCCAGTTGTCGTAGATTCGAGTATTGGTTCGGGAGAGACTGTTAGTGTTATTAGAATGGTAGCGCTGGCCCCGCAATTGTCCTGTACACTTAACAGTTGGCTGCGAAGTCTGTGTATAATAAACAGGTCGAGTTCAGAATCGGAATGTAGCACCGAGGCTTTGCTTTGCTTGTATGGGATGTACAGTGCTTTTTCGCTTTTATCAACAGTCGTTTTTATCACTACTCGCCAAATTCACGCTCGATTTTCACACGGTTTTTTTTTCGTATTTATCACGCCTTTTTAAAAAAAACTTTAAATCAAGAATAATGTACTTCCAGTTGCAGAAAGTGTATTCGAAACATCAGTTTCATTTGTTCCTTGTGTCCTTGCATGTGTATAGTTTTATGAACTCAATTTCTTTGATCAATTTTCTGAGGCAACCAAGTGTCATATCTGTTACAAATAATTTGTATCATAATTTTGAGAAAAATGACCCGTGAAATATGTATATCATTGACTTCGAAGCAAAAATTACGTATTATTCGGACAGTTGAGAAAGAAGATCTGTTAACTACTTAAAAATCCCTACAGTTTTGTCTCCATAGAGCGTGGTTTCAAAAATAATATAATCGAGCGGTTCCACAATTTCACATAAACAAGCATTAGACTCTGCTAGCTATGCTAAAGAATGAGCAGTACAAATCATATTGATATTGCATGTATAATAGCCATGAGAAAGTCCGCGAAATTTCAATGGAGAAAAATATCGCAAACTAACCTTTTCTTGTTTATTCATTTGTATCTTGAACTTATATTCCATTCAACTATGCAAGTGCATCATTTTACTCAAAATATCATGAATTTCAATTGAATCCAACACAAAAAATTAAATTTTTTTTGGCCGTGATAAAATCGAAAAAGCACTGTACTACTGACGCTTTTTCCAGCCGTTTAGCAACCAGCACATTCCCCGATATAACAAAACAGTACAACACCACAGCATGTAAAGAATCTATTTAAACGCAAAGCTCTCTACACAGACACGAATCCTCGAGATAAAGCATTTAAAATGACAACCTAGCACGTACAAACTACAATTAAGCAACAACTACCACGACCACGATGGAAACTAACGGATCATGGAAGATTAATCGATAAACGAACTTTTTGGGACGGATCTGCTGCAGAAAAGTCTCAAGCTAAAAGATGGCCTCCGAAGGGAGTTCTACATCAAAGCCTAGGATATAACAAAGGGAGGATCTGGTTTAGCGAAGAACGAGACAGAAATGTAACCATCAGACATAAATTGTATTGATACATAAGAGAGGTGGAGCGAGCAGTCTATGAAATAAAGCATCGACTAGAGTAAACGAACTTACTTTCTGCACGTCAAAAATACAGCAAAGAACAGGAGGAATCATCATCGACTGTGTCTTTAGCAACGCTTTTGCTATGTTTGGCCCACACCTGCTATCAACGATGCGTAGAATGGGATTCGAAAAACACTTTGTGAATCTACTGACCAATCTGACTGCTAATTAAAAATCGCAAATGGTCACCAATGGTGGCACTACGAAGACAAGGAAATCCTTTTTAACGTGCTGCTCTCTGTTCTTTATGCATAACCTCTTCTAGACGTGTTGACGCAATCGTTCTGGCTGTCGTATTTAAATCGGGATCGACGAGAAATATAGGTTAAATTATCTAAAGGTATACTCGGAGAGTTCATGAGCCAGTTGGAGCGGCCCAGAACGAGCAGTGAAAGCACATCCACGGCGCGGTCAGTCAAACAGTGCTAGATTTAAAGCGGTAGTATAGATTAGGGATGTAACGGATATCCGCATCCGCAAATGCGGAACATCCGCATGAAAATTGACATCCGCATCAACATCTGCATCCGTAATCACATATCCGCATCCGCATCCGCATCTGCAGATGTCTGAAAAATCACATCCGTTACATCCCTGGTATAGACTATCCTGAGGGAACGGTTCGATGCGAAATTATTCACTGATTGTTTGGAAGGACTCATGTGCCCTATCTCTTAAATTTTTTTTAAAGGCTGAGGCCGTTACAGGAAACTTTTTTATGAAAAATACCAGTGCGATTTTCGAGTGGGAAGATCTACAACAAACCAGATGAGACAGATCCTGGAAAAGTTGCGGGAACACAACTGAGATAAATAATATAACAATAATGATAATTTATAAATATATAGACTTCAAAGCAGCGTATGATTCAGTCAAACGCAACGAGCTGTAGCAGATTAGGCTCGAGCATGGCTTCCCAACAAAACGGATGTTAATCGTAGAACTGTTGAGGAGTTCATTAGTGCTCTCAGTGGAGGAGCTGAGATAATTAGACTCAACGTAAATACTGCCAATACGAAGTAGAGCAATTCCATAAATAAACGGCAACCAATTTAATCGACCATTTTTTATTTTGCTGAAACTATGTATAAACGTTTCTATAGGCAAAAGATGCCATTTTGTGCTTATGGTTTAATTTTTTGGAACACGACTTATTTTTGAAATACTATTGAAAAATAAAATTTTATTTATTTATTCATTTCATGGCAGCATAAGGATTCCATATGAGATTACAATATTCTACAATAGGTCTAACATATGTAATATACAATTGTTTGGTATTGTACGGGTCTTGCCACTCCAATTTTTCGCAATTTGAAGAGCAATAATGGTATGTCGATTCGGTCAAATGCTTTACTGAAGTCGGTGTAAAGGGCTTCTTCGTGCCTACCAGTATCCATTGCGATGAAAATAAAAATTTCAAATTCCAAAAGATTCGTGGTAGTTGAAATACCTTTGAAGAAGCCATGCTGTTTACTAGTGATATGGTTTTTTACTTGCTGAAAAATTTTGTCATTTACAAGTGATTCAAAAAGGTTTGGAATGCAAGAGATAATGGCAATTCCACGATAATTACGAACGTCAGATTTCGCGCCTGATTTTAAAAAGATCAATTGAAAAGACGTTCTAATGGAACTGTGAGTTCTTCTGAAAGATTCTTCAAGAACATGTGAACAATTCCATCAGGTTCAGGCCCGTTCGATGCGTCTAAGCTCTTAAGTGCGTTAAGGGTTCATGTTGAGAAAGTTGATTGACAGATATATGATTGGAGATTTCGAAGATGAACGCAAAGAAGTCACGGTCGGGATCTTCTTCGGAGAATGTAGTGTAAACTTCCTGAAGGAAAGTTGCAAAAAGATAACAAATTCCGGATAAGTTCTCGCCTACATTTCCATCAAAATGCATTCGTGACGGGAAATTACTACTTTTCAGTTTCGTGGTTACATAGTTGCAAACACTTTTTGAGCATGATTTGACTTCATTTTCGATTTTACGATTATATTCTTCCTGTGCGGCATTAATGGCAAGGTTGAGTTGGCTACATAAGTTTAGGTAGTTTTGCAAGTTGGTACTAGTTTTTACTTTTTTGTACAGTTTATGTGCTTTTTGGTTTTGATTTTTTATTTTTTTTAAATATGGATTTAACCATATTGGTAGTTTACTATGCTGTGTTCTTCTTCTTCTTCTCATTGATACAGTTTCTAATATTATATTCTGCAGGACTGTGTGAAATTTAACTGCCTCATTGTCGACATTTCCTTCAGTATTAATGAGATTCTGCTAATTCATTGCAAGATGTAATACTTTTTGCTTGCTCATAGTTGGCTTTATTGAATTCCGGCATTTTTTCATACTCCCATTCGCACGGAAGATTAATTTTATGGATGAAAATCGAATATTCTATTGCTGTGTGAAATACTTTATTTTTCCATTAAGGGGATAATATTGTGTACACACAAAAGTACAGTTTGTAAATAAGAGGTCCAGATATGAATTTTGTTGATTTTTTACATGGTTTATTTGGTGTAGACTATATAGTGAAATTTTGTCGAAGAGATATAGTAATGTTTTGCCTTCTCCCACGACTGGGGGTAATAATGATTTGTACTAAATATCTGGAATGAATATGTATGAATGAATGAATATGTTGATGTAATAGTTTCGACGATGTGAAAAAATAATTCGAAAAATTGTTTGTGAGCATGTTCCGGTGGGACGTGCAGTAAGGTCGCTTTTTACGCGGATTCCGAAATTTACGCGGTGTTTTTTCTGCGCGGATTTCGGTTTCAAATGGAATGCAAAATTGACGATGGTTTTTTTACGCGGATCCCGGAATTTAGGCGGTTTTTTATGCGGCACGTTTCTCCCGCAATAAGTGCTTTAGCGCACACATGCTCGAATTCTTTGTGCTTGGTTGTTTTAATTTCTTCCGAAGTAAATTCTGCATTAATGACTATGAGGACTCCACCTCCAGAAGGTATTGATGATTACAAATATTTTTAGAGCCAAAACGGTTTGTTTGATCGGTGTGACGTCTTCAGCAAAGTTGTATATAGTAATTTTGTCTTTCCAAAAAATAGTACCCACTAAAACAAATAATTTTTTTTGAAAATAACTAAAAAGAAAATTAAGAGATATTTATCTGAAAAAGCTCTTTTGACGTGGGACTACGTCTTTGTTTTCTATACTGGGATGCAATCTGTAAAACTGGAAATGAAACTGGCAAATGTTGCGTCAGATTTCAAACGTTAATAACAGCATAACCACATGATGGATAACAATAACCAATATGTTGTTGGATAGATAAAATGTAGAACAATTTTGTGATATGCTAGTTATCACCCTAATTTCATTGCTAAGCGGTGAAATTGATAAAAAGTTTCAATGACAAATTTACGCGAACAATGAACCAATTACATGCAAGCATTCCTAGCACAGACGACGTGAATGAACACCAACCATTCCCTGTGATATTCTCTGTATCAATATCGACAAAAAATTGACAGAGTCTCTCCGTTTAATAGGTCAATTTATTTATGCTCCCATGCAGGCCCGGATTTGAGAGGGGGGGGGTCAAAGGGGGCAGATGCCCCGGGCCTCTCGATTCAAGGCCCCCCCCCCCCCCCCTAGTCCTGAGGCGACCTTTTTTTTTTTTTGCTCGTCACCTTTTAAAACGATACCTCTAAGTGTTTTAACCCTCTAGTGCCCAGTGCCGCCTTGAGACGGTCTTTAGTTGAACCTCTGAAAAGCTTCAATCAATACTTAAAAAATGTTTATGAAGACTCATGGTGATTTTTTCGAAGTCCGTCTAAAAATTAACTCGGGCACTAGAGGGTTAAGGAAAGAGGGCCTCACAAACAAATTTGCCCCGGGCCCTCCGCCGTCTAAATCCGGCCCTGCTCCCATGAGCGTAGACTAATATGATGTCTCGAAAGTAAAAGATTTCCGAAAAGTATGAAGCAATCCCCATTCTTGAGCGATTCCTAAACCTGCATTCAAAACTTAATAAAAACTGATGTCTTGAACGAAAACATGCTGGTAGAAGCAACAGTACCAGTGGAGCAGAGAGCCGCGGGTCTCTCGTCGACTATGATTGCAGCGGTACTCTTCTGATGGTACATTTCAGCAGTACACTTCTATTCGTACTGCAGCGGTACTATTCGTATTGCAGTGGTACACTTCTGCTCGTATATTTTTATTCGTGTGCAATCGAGGAAAAACTGAAATGCTGCTGCTGATGGTGATTGAAAGTTTATCTCATAAATATGATTACCATAAAGTACTCAACAAGAATTGTACATTTTTACAACGGTTATAAGTTATATTCATTCAATTTTATCTGCAATATTCACTAAATAATCGTGACCGGATAGAATCGAAAAAGTAAATTCACAAATATACAAATTTATCAATTAATTTATAGAAAAGTAAGAGCTGGCGAATGCTTGTGAATTTTTGGTCCATTTACTAAGATTCATTCCGAATCTTCGTTTGCGTTTCGAAATTGTTAGATGATATATTATTATTTTAAAATTTTCCATAATAAACGTTTTTAGCTTCGTAATAAAGCGAATGTAATTGTAGGCAAATGGCAAAAATTGCCAAGCAAAAAACAAAAATGGAGTTGTTGATTGCTACGATTTTTTTCTGAAACTTGTTGATAATTTTGTTTAACATATCTTCTTATGTTTGCCAATTAATTCACCTTTGTAAAGGCTCCCATATTATTTTAAAAGTTAAATTCATATCAAAAATTTCATTTAATCAGAGTTAAATAAGAAAAAACCATTCATAATGATAACGTAAGTATAATTGGATTTGTTTTTGAGGATATAGAGTTAATTCTGACTTTGACGCATTACGAGAAATTCTTGGTGGTTCTTCAACAAGAACGATAAGCGTAGATTTCCAGGGAAGACCAAAAATAAAAATACGTAAGTCATCGAGCAACGTACACCTATGCAAAGTTTCAGCCAAATCAAAAGTGACATGTTAAAAAGAACATTAAAACTGGGACATTTTTGTGGAATTGCTCAGTATGTCGGCTAGCAAAGAGCGTGGTAGGCCTATGGACGTTGACGCTACATTACCGTTGCGCTCTGGGAAAAATTGAACCCAAATTCTCACTAATTAGAAGCCGCTTGGGGGGGCAACCTGAAATACACTAAGGTCGCTTCCTCTGTAGACCATTTACTCCTTCTATACCTTAAAAGGAATAAATAAATAAATAAATAAAAGTCTGTTGAGATTATTCCTCTCAAACACCTTGCCCACAGTGTCCAGCAGACAGATAGGCCAATGGGTCCTCTGGCGGTTTCCCAGGTGTTGGTTGGCTGCAAGCATATGAGAATGCACTGGGAGATCAATTCGGTAACGTGAATCTTAGGATTCAAGTAGATTGTATCAACGATGGATTCTTATTGAACTAAGCTGCTTTTTGAGTTGGAAAACAAAAGCAAGTCTAATATTCCAATGAATCCAGGCTACTTCATGAATCACGAGATAAAGTAGTCGATGTAACGCAAGGAGCAACACCAAAGTCTTTTTGGCGGATTATTCTATGTTGCGATCCATTGACGTGAGTAATCCAAATGGAAAAATTATCTAAGCATCGCCACAAGAGAGAACGCGGCCAAATACCGACGAGCACGAAATGAGTTGACCACGATTCTGCGGAGGAAGAAGCGCCAGCAGGAGGCCAGAGATCGTGAAGAGCTAACGATACACGCAAGTTTTTTGAAAAAGTGAACCAATCCCTTAAAGGCTACACACTGAGTCCAGATATGTGTAGGGACGTGGAGGGAAACCTGATCACAAGCGAGCGCGAGGTGGTTGATAGGTGGCAGCAGTTTTTCGATAAGCACCTCAATAGCGGAGCAACGGAAGGAGGCGGAAGGGAAGTTATCCTTGGAGTGCCTACATACGACAGTGGTGTCCCAGATCGAACGGGAAATTGGGTCACTTAAGAACAACAGAGCTGCCGGCAAGGACAGGCTTCCGGCAGAGCTCTATAAACATGGAAAATAGGCTCTAGCAACGGCACTCCACTGGGTAATCTCTAGGATTTGGGAGGAAGAGAGACTACCGGAGGAATGGATGGAAGGAGTTGTATGCCCCATCTATAAAAAAGGCGATCGGCTACAATGCAGCAACTACCGCGGCATTACGCTGATCAACGCTGCCTACAAAGTCCTCTCCCAGATCTTACTCCGCCGTCTATCTTCTTTAGCGAAAGAATTCGTAGGGCAGTATCAAGCGGGCTTCACACACGCACGCGCCACTACGGATCAAATTTTTACTCTCCGGCAGATCCTTCAGAAATGCCGGGAGTACAACTTGCCCACACATCATGTTTTCGTGGACTTCAAGGCCAGTCGGACAGTCGATCGAGACCAGCTATGGCAAATAATGCACGACCACGGTTTTCCGGATAAACTTACACGACTTATCAAAGCTACCTTAGACCGAGTGATGTGTTACGTATGCGTGTCGGGGACACTCTCGAACCCCTTCGAAGCGCGCAGAGGGTTGAGACAAGGAGATGGATTATCCTGCACACTGTTCAACATTGCCCTTGAGGGTGTAATCTGACGGGCGGGCATCGAAACGAGAGGCACGATTTTCAGCAAAAGTTGTCAACTCATAGGCTTCGCAGACGACCTGGACATTATTACAAAAAACTCAGCGACGGCGGAGGCAATCTACGCCAGACTAAAAGTGGAAGCTAGAAGAGTTGAACTAGACATAAATGCGTCGAAAACCGAGTATATGATAGGGAGAGGCTCGAAAGAAACTAACATTCGCCTACCATGGACGGTGGTCATGGACGACGACGAACTCGAAGTGGTAGAGGAGTTCATATACTTGGGATCTCTGGTAACCGCTGACAATAACACAAGTAAGGAGGTCCAACGACGTATTCAAGCTGGAAATCGAGCCTGCTTTGCCCTTCGCAGGACGCTTCGATCCAGGAGCATACGCCGCCGCACGAAACAGACGATGTACAAAACCCTTATTAGCAGCCATGTCCAAACCACGCTCTACACTGAGTGGCATATCTGAAACACGGCACGGCGTGTATTGCAACTGCAACTGAGTGTTAGTGTTGAATCGACAACACGCAGAGCGATAGCCGAACCACCGGTGGCAGTGGCTGTTTTTCATTTTCGCCCCGGGTGTTTCAAACTTCGGCAAACACCGGAATCGAGGGATTTGGCTTCGTAAAAACACCGGCTGCAGCCGAGAATTTAAACTTCGAGAAAGCAGCGCAATACAAGCTTGCTGGTTTGTCATTGTACACAGCATTGCGAAGAAATTGCATCAGCCATAGGCCGTGGACATACCAGCGCGGCCTGCCGCATGTTAGTGTACAGCCACAAGTAAAGCTGTACATTAACCTGCGGCAGGACGAGCAGCCTCTGCAGTGCAGGCCGCGCCAGAATGTCCACGGCCATAGCCTATGGAGTTCTCTGCGTGTAAATTTTTATAATAGCAAATTTCATTATTCTATTGATCTACCCAGGAAAAAAGCGACACTGCGAATCACGCCGTAAGTAGGAAAAAGATTCCAGGTAGTTGTTTACGAACTAAGCTTATGCGAAAGTGGGCTGATACTGATAAATTTCACGGGCGCTTTTGATAACACCGCAGGTAAATACTGGGTCAAAACTAATAGCGAATTTCTTTATTTCACCAGCTCACCTCGTTTTGACCTGAAACGCACTAACTGCTGTCAAAACCCTTCTTTATTCGCTCGATATTGACCCAGTTTTGACCTGGAAGCGCCTGCAAAACAGACAGGTTCGCACTGTGATTTTTGTCAGTTTTGCGAGTGGGTTCACCAATACTATTACATCGTATCTGTCAAAACGGTCAGAACACGCGGGTGATGCTGAAAACAAAGGAAAAATGTGTTGTCGTCTGTGCAGTGAAATCATGGAAAGCAGAGAGAAATAATTGCTGCAGCAAAGGTATTTGTTATGGAATTATTGGAATCGGATTTAGATTTGGATTCCGATTCCGATTCCTGCTTTAATCAGAATTTTCAGTAAGCCATCGGAAACAAGCAGGAGTCGGGTGGCGAATTTTGTCATCGACGTAGTGGAAAAATATACGGATGCGTTTGTTATTGTTGCTGTTTTTCAAGCTGCAAAACCAAAACACGACCAAAACAGAAATCTTTTAATGTCGGCAATAATATCAAAAATGATTTGCTATTGTTGTATTTAGGATTGGCATCCGCAATACAAGAGCTACCGATCGGATAACATTTGTTTTCACGCTTCTGGATCCGAGTTGCATCCAAGTTGCGACCGATCGAATATACGTAAAGCTGTCATAAGTTGAAAACAGACTGAAATCAGCTGATCGCAACTGTCTCGTGGATTGCCTTATTTATGTTTACATTGCACATGGTCTCATGCACACCAACGCAAGGCTTTAGATCGTAGTTCGAGATCGTTTTTTTATTCCACCCGAAAGTTGGCACTAACCCCGTGGAATAAAGAAATTCGCTATAAGCGAATAAATAAGCTATTAGATTGGCTCCAGATCAAAACAAGGTGAGCTGTCAATTAACGTGAAGTTCGAATATTAAAATATGAATAAAATCGGTAAAACGTTCAACCACCAATGCTTTAACATGAATTGTTAGTTCTGATGTGTACGATCGACCATCAATTAGTTTTCCTGCTACTAAATTACATTTCTCCCATGCAATAAATAAAACATTTGTATGTATATTTGTATAAATGTGCACGATAACCAAATAGCAAAAATATTCAAGAGCCACAGTGTTTTGTTTTGCCGTTTTCGTGCGTTTAAATAAATAGAGATTCAAATGTTGATTATAGCCATAATGTATGTTCGGAGATGTTTTAAGATATTGAAAAATGCATCTTGCGATGTAGGAAGATGAGTGATCAATCCACCTAAAAGTGAGAAAGAAAATATACTTTTTTATCAGATTGAGATAGACGCTTGGTGTCTTCGGCAGAATTTTAGGTGATCTTAAAACAAGAAACTTTGCCGAAGATATTATGTATCTATCTCTTACATATTACGAGCAACATAAAGTTTTCTATGAAGAGGTACTGAAAATCACAATTTTCATTATATCTTGTTGTCTATCATCAGACGCCATACAAAACAAAAAGTATTCTGTTCTAGGATTAATGCCAAATAGTCCTGTCAGCGTTTTCAATAACAAGTCTAATAAGTTAAAATTCCACGGCCAAATCAACAGATGGAAAAGTTATCAGTATTTATCGTTCATTTGGATGATCGCTTCTTATCGATAATATCGTTTAATTTCGGCGCTAACAATAGTTGTTGATTTATCGCTGACGGCGCTGACGGCACAAAGCATACGAATTATTTCTTGCACTTGCAAAATACCATATAGGATTCATCCTAAATGACAATTTAATTAACAAGTAAACAAGTGCTTTTGCGACCTCGCACTCCCTTGCCAAAGCGAACGGATTTTGCTCGATATTTTCCATCACTAATCAAATCAACCCGCGCTAGGACAAGCAGGCAAGCGTGTTGTCGAGATGCTTTCTCGAAGTTGGAACTCTCGGCTGCGGCCGGTGTTTTTATGAAGCCAAATCCCTCGATTCCGGTGTTTGCCGGAGTTTGAAACACCCGTGGCGGAAATAAAAAACAGCCACTGCCACCGGTGGTTCGGCTATCGCTCTGCGTGTTGTCGATTCAACACTAACATTCCGTGGCAGTTGCAATACACGCCGTACAGTGTTTCGATGCAAAAGTGGCAACCGGGCAGCACAGTTCGGTGTTTCGACCATGGCTGCTAATTAGACCCGTAGTTCTCTATGGACTCGAAACCGTGACGCTGCACACAGAGGACATACGCGCACTGGCCGTATTCGAACGGAAAGTGTTGCGGACAATATTTGATGGAGTACAAACCGAAAGCGGAGAGTGGCGTAGGCGTATGAACCACGAGCTACAGATACTACTTGGAGAGATTCCCATTGCACACCTGACGAAGGTCGGAAGGCTACGATGGGCCGGGCATGTCGTGAGGATGCCGGATGGCTGCGCGGTAAAATCGGTTCTCTTCAAGGACCCCACCGGCATCAGGAATAGAGGAGCCCAACGTGCTAGATGGCTTGACCAGGTTGAAGCGGATCTGCGAGTATCGAGACGTCTAGGGAATTGGTAACGAGTAGCCCAGGATCGAGTAGAATGGAGGAAAATTCTTGATACGGCACAAGCCACCTCGGCTCTAGGCTGCTGAAGTAAGTAAGTAGTAAGTAAGTTTAGCTTCTGGTTTGGATTATTTTGGAAGGAATTGCTCTCAAGCCCTCTCGCAATTGAGCTGTTAGATCCATGGCATAAATCCACTTTATTGTACTCCTGTCTACCACGAAAATTACCTTGGCCTGAATGGATTTTTTGAATTGATCCACTAACGTGTGTAACGCGTCTGTGATTGACTTCATATTTCGATGAGCAAATTTAAATTCAGTTCAAGAACTAGTTCTCATATAAACAATTTTTGTGTGATGATCGATGAGCCTTTCCGTATTTTTTAAAATAAATGTAATTTCAATTGGCTTGCAAACTTTCGGGATTATCTTATCCCGTCTTCCGGCTTCTGGTATAAAAATAATTCTCATTAGTCTCCAACTAGCATATAGGTATGTATTTTAGTACTAGGTTACACTTACCAATCTCCGCAATGACTGGAATAAGGATTTGCTGGCTCTTCTAAAGCAAAATAACTGGCTGTATTCCATCCATTCCCAGAGACTTGTATGGTTGGATGGTTGCCTATTTTACTTTCGCAGAATACGAAGCGAACCTGTTCCTGGAATTAAGCCCATGTCGCTTATTGAAGGTTGTTTATTGAAACACAAACATTTGTTCAAACTTCGAACAGAGAAGTTCGAAAAAACTGAGTTTGAAATATCGAAAATGTTGAAAAATTTCAAAAATATCTTAAATTCCAACAATCGTAACAATCCGATATATGTCAATAATTTATTCTAAATTAGGTTGAGAGTTATGCATAGATTTCGCCGGTGCTTTTGTCGGAGCTATTGAATCACACCACACATTCCCCATAATAAGACAATGTAAAATTTCTCATACCCTGTTTTCATATAATGTTCGTTTTGTACTACCAGAAAAAAACTCAACCTATTTCTCATGAAATGGCACTAGGGTTTTGCTCCGCTCTGATAATATTGAATGCCGGTGACTAAGCAGCAAAGCGGCCAATGCTTGTGTCGTATATCACCATGAAAAAAATAAACGATTTCTACCAATCACAAATGGCTAATCGATCGATGCATGCTACTACTACCACAACTCCTGCTGGCGCTGGAACCTAGAGCCGGGCAGAGACTGCTTATAATTTAGCAATAAATTTCCAAATAAAACATACTGATTGGAAAAATCCCATCACGTTGGATATCTTTTTACAACCTAACAATATTACTGACATTAAGCATGCAACCAAAACATTAGGAAATGCACAACTGGAAACGATTCTATCATTACGGTCTCACCTTTCCTTCGCTCCTAACCCTTGTCGCACATATCCGATGAAATTTACATACTTCGCCTCCGCAAGGATGCATACTTCTGTTCCACTCCTCCACTGCTCCGCGTGGACTTTTTTCGAGAAACTCACTCGAATGAATAAATTATCATTTTGGTTGAATGAATTTACAGAGTGCATAAATCAGAAAATATGAGCAAGAGTGAGAGACAGAAAAAGCCGAGCAAATAGGATTTACATTTTATAGAATGCTGCTGCCTTGCACGGTTTAAGAGGCAAGGGGTTTCCGCTCATTCTGGGCTTCCCTCCCCGGGCCGGAGAAGCCGAACGACAAGATCGGAAATGCATGGCGCACAATTCCGTCCCGAGCAGAAGGAAGGGCTTTCTTCACAGGTTGACGTTGACGATATCATCGGTGCCGGTGCGTCTTCCTGGCTTGACACCCCCGGACCGGCAAGTAACTTGTATCCGATGCGAACCGGCAGAATAAAAAAAAGAACATTATCATCCGTAGCAAAATATGGTTCCGGTACAAGCCGGAATAGGGAAACGGAAAAATCCTGACAGAAAATGGGAAACCTGCACGAACGGAATGCAAATTCTGCACAAGGAAACAGTAATTTTATTACAACGATAGTGAAATCGTTCAGGTGAAGTAGGTGACATGAAAAGGTTCATTTGGCTGAAAGATATTAGATTAAGATATTGCTCCGAGAGCATCTGCAGCATCGGTGTGCACTTGGCTGCAGTTCGTTCTGCACCTATGAATTCGATCCGGTCGAGGCCCGTGTTGTTCTATCGGCACATTCCAAAGCATGCATCCAATTTGGATACATTTCGGATGGATAACTAAACTCGTTCCAGTGGAGCAGGAATTTATTCGTTGTTACAAGCTGGGAAACCGATAAAGTGTTCCGAATCAGTTTTGTCGTGAATATAAATGGTGATGAATTTTATGTGCATTTTAGCAGAACGCTGTCGATTCGGTGTTAAGCTGGGTAGCAATTTTAAACATTCAAACATCCGTCTGCGGGCTTTCCCACGAATGAGAAGGAGAAGTTTTTAAATGTAACGAAAAAATGTTTAAAGCGTTTCGAAAAACTATTCTCTCCTGCAAGAGCTATTATTCACATGTTCACAGCGCTCTGTGCCAGTGCTGCATCCCGCTGCGAGCCAACAGCTTTCGACTCAAAACACTTCCTATGATAGCAACCACCCGTTTGTCTCGATGCATCTCCTTTCGCTTATCAGGTCAGAGTCCAAACAAAGGCAGCCTGCAAGCCGGAGAAAATTTCACTCGAAGTTGGACTCGGCACAGGCGCATCGGGTCTCGCCGGTCATAAATCAAGGAGCCCAAATTCCCAAACCTCACAAGACGACCGGGCCGAGCTGGCCGTTGTCCCGTATTTTCGGCACGGCAGGATGCCAAGCGGATCTCCTGGCTGGGCTGTGTGTATGTCGAATGTTGTATACCATAAACGAGATAACTGCCAACTTGGCCGAATGAGCGATTCAGCAGGCGGTACCGGTGATGTGTGCTCTCTTCGGATAAAGTTGTCAAAACATTTTCTGAACAACTCCAAACGATGCGTTTAGTGACGGCTCAAGGCCATTCGGTAGTTGGTCGTTTGCGGGCGGCAATTTTGCTGGAGAAAATAGTACGTGAAGGCACTTGAACTGACCTCACACAAGGACAACTCGTGGGCGAAGCAATTGTGGTAGTTTAGACCTTGATTTTTATTTTATTCTTGGGGTTGATGCTGAGTTTAGCACTGTACGTGCTGATAGATAATGGGCGGCTTCATCATAGAAGAAAAATCTGCATTGTTTAAACATTCTGTGGATGAAACAGTCTTTGTTTAATTGTTTCATGAATGAAATAAGTTTACTTAAAACTTCTGTTTTGTAGAAACTTCTGTAGACCTGCCTCCAACAATTTAATCGAAAGTTAACCTACATTCTTCTTCCCATACCCGCTTCGTGTTCAATTTTTAAAATATATGAAAAAAAATCAGCCGATACAAAACAGAGTTAAGAAAAAGTAATGAGAAGTCGTATTAAGATTGTGATTTTAACAAAATTTCGGATATCATTTTATGCTGTGAAGAAAATTTAAACAAAGTTTAAAAAAAACTTATTACCAGATTACTTTGTCTAAGTGTCATAACCAAATTTAAAAACAAACCACGTTTAGCCTTGATGGAAGGGAAATTATTATCATATTAGTTCAGAAGACTTCTATTTTAAACCTCGTGTGCTTCAACTGAACTTTGAATCTTCAGACATGCGGAACAAAAAAGGTTGCAAATATTTTGTTTTTTAGTATTTCACTAAGACGATTTTTAAAACTCGTGATTTTGTCTGCAAACTAGAATGAAACAGAAATCACGAGGAACTATTTGACTATTTAACATTTTGATGCCATTTTTACAATTTGACATAAGCTACATGCATTTATCATAATCATTCCCGGGAATCTAGTGAGTACAAGTCCCGGATTACATTAAATGCCAAACCCGTAGTCTTACTGTGTTTTGAAAGATTAGATACGCTCATAAAGTATATGTGGTCATTCATAGTGTGAAGGTTTGCGAGTAACTCAGTTTATCACGTTGAACAAATACAGTCGTGCGCTTCTGAGTGCTCGGTGCTTGTGAACTCCTTTGCGTACGTGGGTGCTTGTGAACTGCCTCGATCACTCGTAGGTATAGTTTTGAATGCGAGTAAGAATTTTTTATAATGAAAATTTGGACCAAACAAGCGACCATTGTGTAAGATTTTTGATGAGATAACTTTTTTTTAATATGGTTGTGTTAATGTTGTATATTATAACGACTCTAAAATACAGTAAAATGATATAATTTTTTAATCAAACGTTACACAAGGTTAGAGTGAACTACACAGTAAAAAAAATTTACATTTCTTTAAATTATATTCACATGCAATGTAAATGAATATATCGTTAATTTGCATGCATATTTATATTCAAAGCTTTAAGTTTATATCACTTAACGTACAAATTTACATGGTTTATAACGATTCTGTATTGTGCATTATTAACGGTGTGAAATTGTATATGTTTTTCACTTTATGTGCTAGAAACCGTTATGTGCTTTCATTTGTATTAGCTGTAAATTTCATTTTTTGGTACTGTGTACTTACCAAAATAATTCAATAGATATTCAATATGTTGTTCATCTTATCAAGAATTTGTTGCTTTAAACATATCTACTTGAAAACTATTCTCGTATAAAAAATTCAATAACATTATTTTCACCTAAAGAAATAAAAAAATAACAGGAGAGTTGTGTGCAAAGCCACGACCGCAAGATTGAAGTAGAATACTTTTACAAGAAAGATAACCCGGCTGCAATGCCAGTCATATTTTCTAGTAAATTAACGTTGACTAATCAGATCAATCGAATTTCGCGCTTCAACCAGGATTGACCATTTCCAATAATATAGTAAGTTGCTTGTCATGGTTGGGGCTTGACAATTTTTAAATTTTGAGTTGAAATTTTTTTGGATGTCGTGCTCATGATTGAAGGAAAAGATAATTCAATACGTTTTGAGACACGGAGATAAAGTAAAATTTATAACTTTTACAAATTAAAAAATGTGAATTAACTCATTAGAAAATATTAACTATTCAATCAAGTTTTTATTTCATCCCGAAAACGACAATTTGTTGTTCATTTCAGTATCGGATAAGATGCCGATCACAACTTTGCGTTATCACTGACAGTGCGAATAAAATATTCCTTGTGATAAAATAAACAGTGAAAAGCTGATTCAACACTCAAAACTAGACGGCTCACGTGTTGTCAAAATGAGTCAACTTTTCATTGAATGCATTTACTAGTGCCCACTATCGCACAGAGACTGCATTTCACTAAAGTGCCTCACTGCATCAGCCGCTATCGATGCTGAGATCCGCTGCAACTAGTGCGCTATCCATAGCCATGCCACAGTTGTGGCCGCTATACGCTGCCATTGGTATCCACTGTCCCTGCATCAGCTGGCCCAGCTACTATCGTTGCTGGAATCCGCTGTAACTAGTGCGCTATCCATTGCTACGCCACAGCTGTGGCCGCTTTTCGCCATCGCTGGTATCCACTGCACTGTTAGTGCTGCTGCTAAAGGAGGACGACTGCTGTTGTCGCTGTCTAGAACTATTATGAGCGGCTTCGGCTGAAACAGGCTCTTATATAGGCCAAATAGCATGTTTTAAATTGCAAGGTATATGATTCTGTCGACCGTGCTTGGGAAGCAATCATATAACGACCAATCAGAGGTCGAATTTTTCGTTTTGACAAGGCTTGACTATTTTCAATAGTACAATAGTGTGAATAAAAGAAAAACAAATATATTCTTTTGGGAAGAATCTTAGAAGATTTTCCAATCTATTGCTGCAAGAACGAAGGAAATCCATCAAATAATAACCGATTTATCAGCATTTGAAATTGGACATATTTTTCACTTTTTTCGGTTTTAGATTATCATTTCACATCCCTATGTAGCCGAACTTCCTGAGAGAAGTATTCTACTTCAAAATCCTTTTCAAATAATAAGCGCAATGATTTATGAATTACCTCGATTAAGTAATCAGAAAATCAAATTCTTTCAGAAACAAATTAAAAGAGAATTATATTAGCGTTTAAAGTGTAAATTTAATAAATTTTAGCGCTTTGAAATAAAACAAGGATTAATGTGTTTAAAATATCAGTAAATGTGAATTTATCAAAATATTTATCAAACCAACTGATTGTTTTCAATGATTATCGTTTAGTAAGGCAATCGAACTTCTATAAACTCATTCGCTTCAGGCCTAATAAATCAACTAATTGTCGGGAGATGAGAAATAGTAGGAGGGTGGTATTCAAGACACGACCGCATGACGTCGACTACCGTATTCTTATATTCCATTGAACCAAATAGTAGAGGGAATTGCAACGCTTCTTTTACAAAACTTCTGTAACAAAATTTCGAGGCACCAAAAGGTACCAGTTGCCGATTATTCTCGCTTCATATTTTTCCTTTCAGCTGCTAACACCTAGCGCTGTCGTGAAATTAACATCAACACAAACATGCATTTTTGCAAGGATTTTTTTCCGCTAGCAGCAGCATTTTGTAAAACAGAAAATTCAACTAACCGCTTCTATTATAAAACTGCGAGGCACCAAAGGGTACCAGTTGCCGATTATTCTCGTTTACTGGTAGTCCGTGCAGAATTTCAGTCTTTTTATTATTTTGCAGTAGCTATTTATTACCAACAGCCACCAGCATAACAGGTGAAACCGGCACGAGATGACCGGTACTATTTTGTTTTTCCTCCGTTTAGCTGCTAACACCTAGCATCCGTATTTAACCGGTACGATTTAGTAATGAAACTGATGAGGTGAAATGTTCGAACGATACGTTTTATACCAAGGCGTCGTCAGATAATTAGAAAGAAGGAGGGGCTACATAGATGATGAAATGGTAGAGACAAATGTTTCTTGAAAGCTGCGCCGGCCGCTGTTGTAATATTAACACCAACACAAACATGCATTTTTGCAAGGTTTTCTCCGCTAGCAGCAGCATTTGGTAAAACAGAAAATTCAATTAGCCGCTTCTGTACCAAAATTTCGAGGCACCAAAAGGTGCCAGTTGCCGATTATAGTTTCCTGGTGAGTCCGTCCAGAATTCCAGCCATTTAAGTGTTTTGCAGTAGCCATTTACTACTAAAGCCACCAGCATTACGGGTGAAACCGGCACGAGATGAGCGGTACTCTTTTCTATTTCCTCCTTTCAGCTGCTATCACCTAGCGTCCTCATGTCACTGGTGCGGTTTTGGAATCAGAATGATGGGGCGCCGGCCGCTGTCGTAAAATTAATACCAACAAAAAGATGCATATTTGCAAGGTTTTTTCCGCTAGCAACAGCATAAACATCGGAAACAGAAAGTGACAACAACAAAAACAACAAAGTCAGATCGATTGTATCCGTTAGTGTCGACTGTGCTTGGGAAGAGAAGTAGTGATTGGCTGCGCGGTATGATTTAGACAATCGATATCAATTACCAATTTTTCAAAAGTGTATCTCAAACAATAGTTTGTTTTTGTTACATAAATTTAACCGTAAAAGAATTTCTGATCGATTGATGCCAAAACCTCGAAAACCTGATTGTAGATGACTGCAAAATAAGCGCTCAAAACCTGACCACTTTTCTCTAGTTTTCCCTGGTTGAATTACTAGATTTTCAAATTCAGGGGCCTAACTTCGATATAGACGTTAGTCAACGTCAAAAATAAACATGCTTGATACAGGCGTTATATTGATGCCAATATAGAAAAACTTAAGTTACTTCTAAATTGAAACTACAATTTCCGGAACACTAAACTTTGAAAACTGTATGAGAGGGAACGAAATAATGAATAACGTATAAACTTGCGTTGACAGGGGAGGCATTTCATGGAAAAGAAATAAAAACAAATATTTTTTTTATGATATCCTTTCCGATTCCGTTGAAACTTTGCACAGTTGTTCCCAGTTGATAAAGAGGTCATTCTACACTATCAGTTCTTCATGTAGACTCACGATTGCTGTTTCAGAAGGGCCTATCCAAAAATGTGACTGGTGAACAAAATATTTTGTATCAGAAAAACGACTTGTTTGATTGAAATGGTGTCTTCAGCAAAGTTGTAGGTAATAAAATATAACCGTAATTTTTTTTCTGGGCCAAACATTCCAAATTGTCACAAAATCTAAAATAGTACTTTTTTTAAAAATCTATTTTTTTTACGCATTGAAGACGACTAACGATATGTACTACTATCTGTTAAAATTTGGTGATGGTAAAATGAAAAACCAAAAAGTTATGAACGTTTGAATATTTTATTATTTTCACTTAGAACTTAATTTTGAGGATTTTTTTCTGTTGTTGTTATAAATTATCGCTACGAGCATGATACAAATCCATCGCACTGTTTTTGTGGTAAAATTAACTATTTTATCGATTATACCTGCAATGCAATCATACCTACCTATATTATTTCCCAGCCAAATAGCTGCTATAACTACACGCAAAAATTTAACTTATGGTTCGAACTAAATTTTTATTTTTAACAACGGCCTCTAACCGTTAACATTCAAGTTCACTAAGAAGATATTTCCAGTTCGCTCATATTTTTCGCTTTCCCTACTGCACACATTCAGTTGGGAAAGCGAAAAATAAGCGAACTGGAAACATGGTACAAATTTGGAAAAATATGTCGCATCCCGGACTCGAACCCGCAATCTCCCAACTTAAACCCGCAAAACCGCAATCCCGGAGATTGCGGGTTCAAGTCCCGTCGGGATCTGGTATATTTTTCTAAATCTGTATCATATTTCCAGTTCGCCTATTTTTCGCTTTCCTTACTGCACACATTGTCTCCCTAATGAACTTTACCTTATTACTAAGAGAGTAATTCAAAAATATTTTCCTTCGTGTAACAAATCTATTACTTTACAAGCAATAACATTCTTCTCCTGTTGAGTAACAACCCTTAATTTGCACATGTTGCAAGATCACGAGTATCTAATAATAACCGTTACAACTACTTGCAAAACTTTCACTCACTACTTGAAAAAGTAAATGAAAAATTATCCTCATCTCCAGTCGATTTATAACACGTCGTGACTTAAATGAATTAGATCGCTGCATCAATACAAACACAGCAGATGATGTCTCGCTTACACATGCAACGCGGCTCTTGCTTGTATGTTCCCCTGAAAAAATGCATTCAAGCGCTTTATTACTTTTTGGTAATTGGCATCTTAGCAGTAACAACAACTTTACATGAAACAGCTTTAAAGTGAATAAATAAGAGGTTAAGTGAAATAACTGTTGGTGTTAAGGTCCAGCAATCAACATGAATAACACTACGTACAAAGTTAAATGTATTCGACCTTTCGATGGTAAAAAGTGTTCGAAGCAGCTACGGAAACTATCGGATAAGAATATCCAAAACTTGAAAGCGATAAAGTATTCCAAGTCATCGCAACTATTGATTACGTTACGCTGCGTTGGATTTGTATCATGCACTTAGCGATAATTTATAACAATATCAGATAAAACACAAAAAAAACTTTGATTGAAAATGACAAAATATTCAAACGTCCATAACATTTTTGATTTTCATTTAACCATCACCTAATTTCAACAGATAGTAATAAATATTGTCGTCTCCAATGCGTAAAAAAATTAGATTTTTAAAAAAGGTACTTTTTGAGATATTTTAGATTTTGTGACCATTTGAAATATTTGGCCCAGAAAAAAAATATTTTTACAGTCAATATATTTTTTTAGAATTGCAATTTTATTACCTACAACTTTGCCAAAGACATCATTCCAATCAAACAAGTCGTTTTTCTGATACAAAGAATTTCATTCATCATTCACATTTTTGGATAGGCCCTTTTGAAACCGCAGTCGTGAGTCTGCATGAAGAACTGATAGTATATAATGACCTCTTTATCAACTGGAAACAACTGTGCAAAGTTTCAGCGAAATCGGAAATGGCCGATCGGAATCGATTTGCGAAGTAGAGTGGACGAAGTAGGGTTAAAAACTTCAACAACGGCTCAACTGTCTAAAAGCAGAAATAGAGCGTTTTAAATTATGTAATGAAATCAATCAGCACATAAACCTGCGTTGCAGGGTGGATGAGGCACTGAACAAGTAGAATTTTTTAAACCTGATTATCCATACTACAAACTGCATGAACAATTTAATAAAATAAATTTAATAAAATAAGTAAATTCAAAGAAATCTATAAATTACCATAAAAAAAACAGGAGGGTTGTGTGCAAAGCCACGACCGCAAGGATGAAGTAGAATACTTTTTCAAGAAAGATAACCCGGCTGTCAGTCATTTTTTCTAGTCAATAAACGTTGACTAATCAGATCAATCGAATTTTGCGCTTCAACAAGGATTGACTATTTTCAATAATATAGTAAGTTACTTGTTATGGTTGGGGCTTGACAATTTTTAAATTTTGAGATGAAATTTATTCATCAGGTTTTAATTCCAGCCTGGAAAGGACAATTTGTTGTTCAATTTAGTATCGGATAAGATGCCGACTACACCTTTGCGATATCACTGACATTGCGAACAAATTATTCGTTGTGATGAAGTAAACAGTGAAATGCTGATTTAACACTCAAAACTAGACGGCTCACGTGTTGTCAAAATAAGTCAACTTTTCATTGAATGCATTCACTAGTGCCCACTATCGCACAGAGACTGCATTTCACTAAAGTGCCTCACTGCATCAGCCGCTATCGATGCTGAGATCCGCTGCAACTAGTGTGCTATGCATTGCTGCGCCACAGCTGTGGCCATTTTCCGCCATCGCTGGTATCCACTGAACTGCTAGTACTGCTGCTAAGGGAGAAGAGATGCTAAGGGAGAGATGCTAAACTTATCGATTGTTATCGATATTAGTAAGAAATCATCGATAACTATCGATAGCCATATCAGCCGATATTTCCCATCCTTTCTCTTATACTGACAAAGAGCACATTTTAAATTACAAGGTCTGTGTTTCTGTCGACTGTGCTTGGGAAGCAATCATGTTAACGACCTACCAGATCAATCAAATTTTGCGCTTCAACAAGGATTGGCCATTTTCATTAATATAGTAAGTTGCTTGTTATTGGGGCTTGTTTTTAAATTTTGATTATGCGAAAAATTGATTTTTATGCAGATAATGAAAGTTTCGGCTGTCGTGTTCATGACTGAACGAAAAGATAATTCAGTACGTTAAAGTAAAATTATAATGTTTATAAATTACAAAATGTGAATTAACTCATTAGAAAATTTTAACTCAAGTTTTTATTTCATTCTGAAAAGGACAATTTGTTGTTCATTTTAGTATCTGTTCAAAGCAGAATCGGGGTTTTCGGCTTTGCTCTCGTTAAGCACCACACAGGATTCAAATTAAACTAACTACTGAGGAGATCAACGTTTATTGAAGCTCCGAACCGTTTCGCGTTTCGATGGGAAAGAGACCGTCTCTTTATTTCTAGCCGCTATGTACCCCACGTTGTGACAAACTTTATTATTTTTATAGCGCGAGAGCTAACTTTGCAGTGCTATAATTGCATTGACCACTGACAGCCTCTTTATATTGAAGCAACGCTTCTTATTAGAAACTGTCAGTATCGGATAAGATGCCGATCACATCGTTGCGTTATCACTGACAGTGTGAATTAACTATTCCTTGTGATAAAATAAAAAGTGAAAAGCTGATTTGATACTCAAACCTAGACGGCTCACGTGTTGTCAAAATAAGTCAACTTTTCATTGAATGCATTTACTAGTGCCCACTATCGCACAGAGACTGCATTTCACTAAAGTGCCTCACTGCATCAGCCGCTATCGATGCTGAGATCCGCTGTAACTAGTTCGCTATTCATAGCCATGCCAAGTTATGGCCGCTATACGCTGCCATTGGTATCCACTGTCCCTGCATCAGCTGGCCCAGTTGCTATCGTTGCTGGAATCCGCTGCAACTAGTGCGCTATTCATTGCTACGCCACAGCTGTGGCCGCTTTCCGCCATCGCTGGTATCCACTGCACTGTTGGTGCTGTTGCTTAGGGAGGACGACTGCTGTTGTCGCTGTCTAGAACTATTATGAGCGGCTTCGGCTGAAACAGGCTCTTATATAGGCCAAATAGCATGTTTTGAATTGCAAGGTATATGATTCTGTCGACCGTGCTTGGGAAGCAATCATATAACGACCAATCAGAGGTCGAATTTTTCGTTTTGACAAGGCTTGACTATTTTCAATAGTACAATAGTGTGAATAATAAAATTACAATTATCTTCTTTTGTGAAGAATCTTAGAAGATTTTCCAATCTATTGCTGCAAGCAGGAAGGAAATCCATCGAATACTAACCGATTTATTAGCATTTGAAATTGGACATATTTTTCACTTATTTCGGTTTTAGATTTTCATTTCACATCCCTATGTAGCCGAAATTCCTGAGAGAAGTATTCTACTTCAAAAATAGGCAACCATATTTTTGATCTGGCTGAAACTATGCAAAAATGGGCTCAATGTGTCATTTTTCAAGATTAAAATTTAAATTATTTTTTTTAATCACGATTAATTCTTGAAAATCCTTAAGCAAAAATGGTATTAAAAGTTACAAATATTTTTAGATCCAGAACGATTTGTTTGGTCATTCTTACATCTAGGACAAAGTTGTTACGGTGCTCCCACATACCGTTATTATAAAAAATGCACCAAAGAATCTGAGTACACCATTCGATTCGTTATGACGTCCAGAATCTCTGGTAAATATTTCAAAATCATCGTAGGGTATATTTTGGGTAATGCCCTTTTGAAAGTCAACCTCTCCCAGCTGGTCTCGAGGTACGATGCTGGCCTAACAAGTCAGTCGTCGTATGTTCGAGTCCCGGCTCGGGAGAGTCTGTTAGTGTCAGTAGGATCGTAGCGCTAGCCCCGCAACTGTCCTGTACACTTAACGGTTGGCTGCGAAGTTTGTATATAGTAAACAGAAGGTCAAGTTCCGAATCGGAATGTAGCACCAAGGCTTTGCTTTTTTTTTGCCTTTTGAAAGACGTGAAGTACAAAAAAGTGATTAAAAACAACGAAATACTTGTAGTATAGCAAGTTTCTCAACCACCATTTTATGAAATAACTTCCAAAACAGTTTCTACACATTCCAAGGGTTATATTCCAAGACATTTACAATTGGTGGAAAGATTTATTTGAAAATCTCACAGTGCACAGTGGTCTATACTCGAAAAATGTGTGACAAAGTAGCTGGCGTACATGGACATACATAACAGAAAGCGGTTTCGGAGCTGCAGGCAATGACGCAGCGGCAGCGGCTGAATAAAATAGTCAAGTCAATTTTCCCGGCGAATCGCGACGTGGCGGTGGTGATGGACGACAAGACCTATCTTACCCTGGATGGCAACGACTGGCACGAAAGAAGTGAGCTTCGAGGTGAAGTTCATTTCATACTCCAAGTTCCCCAAGAAGATGCTGCTGTGGCTGACCATCAGTGAAAAGGGGATGTAAATTCCACTTCTCTTTCGCTCCGGACTGGCCGGGAACGTGGAAATTTATAGTAAGAAATGCCTGCCATAAGTTGCGTCGTTCATCAAGATATACTTCAATATCTTAGATACATCGTAGATACTTCGATATCTACTTCAACAATTTTGTCGCGAACACCGAGGAGGAATTGATTAATAAAACGAGGAAAGAACACCAAATCATGCCTGCACGCATTTTTCATGAAGCGGTAAACACAGAATACCACATTTTGTTGAACCACCACTCAGTTTTACAAATTCGTGACGGTGATCACGGGATTGCCTAAAAAGTGAAGTACCATGAAGGAAGATCGTAATCCGTTGTCTGTATGATAGGATCCCGATGGTATTTTGGACCATTTTGTATCACTATGGTTCAAGAAGGAATTCAAGATCTCTAAATTACAGCGCCTCTGGTCAAAGGTCAGGCTGCGATTTCCATTTGCTACATTCTACTTCGTCGGTGACACTTCGCTGACCCACAATGCTGCGTACGTGCTTTATCGACGGTCTGAGTTTATCCAGCTGAGGACCTCACAGGAGTCGACCAGTGGAATTGACGATAAGCTGTAGTCAATAGTACCTCAGTTAACTTTTTCGCCAATATCTTCGAATGCGATCATTTGAATTTCACAATCAGCAGAGATTCTGAACCGGTGGCATCGTGAAGAATACCGCTGATTTGTTCATTCTTGCCGGCTCGCCATGCTTCTTGAAGGAGGACTATTACATGCATGAGGAAGTGTGAAATCAGACCAAGGCGGTCGAATGTAATCATGAGGATCTGGAGTACACTAAGGTCGCTTTTACGCGGGTTTCTTCTTACGCGGCTTTTTTACGCGGATTCCGGAATTTACGCGATTTTTTTTACACGGATTCCGCGAGTTAACGCGGTATTTTTTTTTTGCGCGGATTTCGGTTCCTCTTCACTCGGATTGCAGAATAAACGCAGGTTTTTTTTACGCGGATTCCAGAATTTACGCGGTCTTTTTTACGTGGATTTCGAAATTTACGCGGTTTTTTTACGCGGAATCCGGAATTTACGCGTTTTTTTTTTACGCGATATGTATCCCCCGCGTAAAAAAAGAATTTAGTATATTTGACTATTTATAGATTCAGTGACGCTGAACATTGCATCGTCAACGTAATGGCACCTTTCCGGGAAGACAAACACTCGAGTAGGAATCGATCAGCAATTCCAGGAACAAAGGAATTTTCGAAAGATTTGGACTAGCTTCTGGTTCCGTACAGTGGCGTAGTATTGGGGTTTTTAGGTTGAATCATCACGCGGTTCCCTTTAACCAGCGTTTTAAATAGGATGATTGTTTTGATAGAAATTCTGATCGAATGGATTGTCGCCTCAAACTGTTTATCCATCGCGGTGTCCCCACAGACCGTTATTATAAAATAAAATGAACCGAAGGATCTGAATACACCACTCGACTCGTTATGACGTCCAGAATCTCTGGTCAAAATTTCAAAATCGTCGCACGGTACATTTTTGAATAATGCCCTTTTGGAGGTCGTAAAGGGTACAAAAAAGTGATATCAAAACGACGAAATACTTATTGTAAAGCACGTTTTATATTTCAGGACATTTACAGTTGGCGGAAAGATTTATCTGAAAATTCCACAGTACACAGTTGTTTAAACTCGAAAAATCATGATCGTCTTAGATTTGACTGTGAAAAGTTGATTTTACGTACTCAATTTTTTCAGCAAAATTGTTTCATAGAACAAGACCTTACTTTTGGCCTTTTCGGTTTTTCGATCAATACACCTAACAGTTAGATATGGGTCAGAATTCGTGAAACGGGTCACTAAAAACCGCGATGTCTAATTTTTCCAAATGAGGATTAAAAACTTCAAGAGTTTCACTCGGGAATTTGATTTTCCAATTTTTATTGAATTTGAGTAAATTTACAAGTTGTTATTGTCATTTGAAATTTAGGTCAAAATTGTTTTTAAATAGACATAGCTTTAAAAATATTGCATCGAATTTCATGAAATTTTCACAGCAGATGCATCCTGAGTTGTAGTTTACGAAAGTATTTTTTTTGAAGAAAAAAATATTTTTTCGATAATAACTTTTTAAAACAATATGTTGAAAATCTATGTTCTTGGGCACTGAAAAATCTGAATAAAATCACAAGTATTTTTGACGAAATTTCGAAACTGCCCTGAAAATTTCGCGGTGGTGATATTTTTTGATCAAAAGATATGGGCCTTCAAAGTTGGTGCCGCAACGCATTTTTCAAGCGAGAAATGCTCCTAAACCAAGTTTTCTTCAGTTCTCATACCAAAAAGTGCACCATAATGGCTAAAAGTAATAACACGGGCGATCTTAACCCGCTGATACGTTCTGTACGGTTGTCCCCCAACTAAATTTTGCATTATTTTTTTAGTAAAATGTGTAGGTAGGCTTGCGAGTTGTAAGGGGCATAAAATATACTGTCTTCATCATTGAGTTGTGTAACAGCCTAAACATATTTTGACTATTTTGCGACTAAAAATCATTTCAATTGAACTAATTTTACAAACCTTGCAGAATTTTTGCATATAACTGAAACTGGGATTGTCAATAGTAGTACTGCTCACTCGCTTCTCGCTTGAAAATGCGCTTGGCACCAACTTTGAAAGCCCATATCTTTTGATCAAAAAATATCACTACCGCGAAATATTCAGGGCAGTTTCGAAATTTTGTCAAAAATACTTGTGATTTTTTCAGATTTTTCAGTGCCCCAGAACATAGATTTTCAACATATTGTTTTAAATAGTTACTATTGAAAACATATTTTTTTCTCCAAAAAAATTATTTTCGTAAACAACAACTCAGGATGCATCTGCTGTGAAAATTTCATCAAACTCGATGCAATATTTTTACAGCTATGTCTGTTTAAAAACAATTTTGACCCAAATTTCAAATGACAATAACAACTTGTAAACTTACTCAAATTCAATAAAAATTGGAAAATCAACTTCTCGAGTGAAACTCTTGAAGTTTTTAATACTTATTTGAAAAAATTAGATATCGCGATTTTTAGTGATCCGTTTCACGAATTCTGACCCATATAAAAATATTTTTCTCTAACTTTCAATATACCAGAATGCTTTCTTCAGCAAAGTTGTAAAAAAAATAATAGAAAAATAATTTCTGAAGACTGCGATGTCCTATGTACGTTGGACACGACAAAATAGAGTTTTTTGTGGAACATCCCTCCATAAAATTAGATTTTTGGCTATAACTTTTTCTGTGATTGTCAAAACAATAAATTTTACAAAGTCCTGAGGGAAACTTAGTTGAATGAATAAAATCTTAAAACATTTCGTCGTGTCCAATGTACAAATAGGACATCGCAGTGTTCAGTAATTGTTTTTTTTTTTAATTTTTCCACAACTTTGCTGAAGGAAGCAGTCTGGTATATTGAAAATTAGAAAAAATATTTTTTTACCTAACTGTTAAGTGGATTGATCGAAAAACCGAAGACGCCAAAAGTTAGATCTTGTTCTATAAAACAAATTTGCTGAAGAGATTCAGTACATAAAATCAATTCTTCACAGTCAATTCTAAAGCAATCACTATTTTTTGAAATTAGATAACTCTGCACTGTGGGATTTTCAAATAAATTTTTTCACCAGTTGTTAATGTATTGAAAATACAATACTTGCAATCTGTAGAAACTATTTTGGAAGTTATTTCATAAAATAGTGGTTGAAAACCGTGCTTTGCAACAAGTATTTCGTTGTTTTTATATCACTTTAAGACCTTCAAAAGAGCATTACTCAAAAATGTACCTTACGATGATTTTGAAATTTTGACCAGAGATTCTGGACGTCATAACGAATAGAACTGTGCTCTTAGATTCTTTGGTGCATTTTTTTATAATAACGGTCTGTGGGAGCACCATGTTGTAGATATTTTTTCTGTAATAGAGATACACAAGATTAGCTAAACAATGATGGCTGTCAGATTTTGAAAAAAAAAAAAACAAGAAACAAAAGAATGAAATTTTTCTAAAAAAAAGAAAGAAAAATGAAAACCAGAGCAGTTTTTTTTTGATTACTATATTGTCTTCGGCAGAGCTGTAGATAGTACCATTGTCTTTTTATTAAAAATGTACACTCTGAGACAAAAAAAAATTAGGAAAAACTGGTAGAATATTATCATAAATTGATTATCTCAAAAAGGAGTGCGTCTTGAACTGTCCTACAGGTCAGACGTTTTTTCGGTTGCTTGTGGACTGGTCTTTGACTGCCTATAGCTTCAAAGTTTGTGTTTTGTCAGTGTGTCTTTTAAAGACTACCTGAAAGTTATTTCCCATCAGTCTTTCTCAAGACTTCCTACTTTTGAATTTAACATTTGTTTTAACTTTTTTCGTATCACCTGAAATGGCTGGACGGAAAAAGAAACCTCGCATCGCTGCGGGGAGGAAAAGAGAGGCATCTCTTTCTGACACTTCGAGTGTCTGTAGTGACAATCCTTTTGATATTTTGCCTGAGCAAGAAGCTGGTGAAATGGAAGTTGTTAATAATGAAACTATACAAAATATAAAATCTTTAAAAAAGGAGAAAGTTCCACCTATTGTGGTAACTATTTCTTCTGAATTTAATATATTCAAAAAGGAACTTTCAACGTTTGTTTCTGACGTTAAAGTTACCTATCAAATTGGCCGTAGAGGTGAATGCCGCTTATTAGCCGACTCAGTAAAGGGTCGTGATCGTCTTGTCCAGTATTTAACTGACAAGATGTACAAATTTTTTACATATGACACCAAGAACGCCAAGCCGTTCAAGGTTGTCTTGAAAGGTCTCACCAACGATCAAACCGTTGATGAGATCAAACTTACTTTAACAGAATTACTTGGCATAGCCCCTACCCAAGTAATTCTAATGAAACAAAAATCACGAGGCGAAAACAGTCAGAGAACTGGAATTTCCCTTGTTAATTATTTAATTCATTTTAACCGCAATGAGGTTAACAACTTAAAATTTTTTGAAAAAGCACATGCTTTGTATAATGTGCGTGTAAAGTGGGAAATTTATAGGAAGTATGGCGGAGGTGAAAAGCATATCACCCAATGCCGTACTTGCCAACGTTATGGCCATGGTTCCAAATTCTGTAACATGGACCAAAAATGTCTTAATTGTGGAAACTCTTCTCACAAAAAGGACACATGTCCTGTGAAAGAGAGTAAAAATTTTCGCTGTGCGAATTGTAACGGCAACCATATGTCAAATTTTTATCAATGCCCAGTCCGGTTAGCAATTGTTAAGGCAAGGCAAGGTAAACAAAATTCAATTTCTCAATTAAAACCAACTTCAAAACAAAATTCTCCAAGCGTACCAGTGACGCATAGTTTACCTACTCCTTTGCATACCCGTTTAACTTATGCACAGGTTACAGGTAGTTCGAACATTATACCGCCTAGTGTTGGTAGTTCGAAAATGACCGTTAATATGGGTAAGCAAAACACGCTAGAAAATAATTGTACACCTATCACTCCAGCTAATATTGCTACCGAAAATATTTTTTCTAATGTCAACTGCCTGGGGCCTATTACGGCAGGTAAACTTTCTTTTTTGCAACAGGCAATGTTCGATCTTATGAACGCCATGTTGCAGGCAAAATCAATGTTTGAAGCCATTCAAATAGGCACAAATTTTACTATTAAAATTGTTTCTAATTTAAAATTTAGCAATGATTTTAAATAAAACAATTAAAATATTAAATTGGAATGCTCGCTCATTGAAGGCCAATGAGAATGAGCTTTTTAATTTTTTAACAGTAAATAATGTGCATATTGCAATTATTACTGAAACATTTTTGAAACCTAACATAAAATTGAAATATGATCCCAATTACGTGGTTCATAGATATGATAGGATTCAAGGTTCCGGCGGTGGAGTTGCAATTGTTATTCATCGCCGAATCAAACATCGTGCTCTTCCCCATCTTGAGACGAAAGTTATTGAAACTTTGGGAATTGAAGTTCAAACTGAACTTGGTATTTTATTCATTGCCGCAGCATATTTACCATTTCAATGCACACGCGAGCTCAAAAATTATTTTAAAGGTGATTTACAAAAACTCACCAGAAATCGTTCGAAATTTCTCATAATCGGCGATTTTAACGCTAAACATCGTTCATGGAATAATTCTCAAAGTAATTCCAATGGAAAAATTTTATTCAATGATTGTTCTTCAGGATACTATTCTATTTTGTCTCCGAATAGTCCTACATGCTTTTCTTCTGTAAGAAACCCTTCAACAATTGATTTGGTGCTAACAGATCAAAGTCATGTGTGTAGTGATTTGATCACACATGCTGACTTTGATTCTGACCATCTTTCAATAACTTTTTCTTTATCACATGAATCAGTTTTAAACCCTATGAGCTCTGTTTTTAATTATAACAAGGCTAATTGGGAAAGATACAAAACTCATATTGAGAGAAATTTCAATAATGAGCTTGATTTGCAAAACGAAGTGAATATTGATTCCGCTTTGGAAGCATTAAAATGTGCAATTGTTGATGCCAGGAATTATTCTGTTCCAAAGGCTCAAGTGAAATTTGATTCATCAATAATTGACGAAAATCTTCAACTTCTAATTCGTTTGAAAAATGTCCGCAGACGTCAATATCAACGTTCTCGTGACCCTGTTTTTAAAACTATTTATAAAGATTTACAGAAATAGATTAAACATAGATTTACTCTTCTGAGAAATCAAAATTTTGAGACTAAAGTTGAAAAATTGAAACCATATTCAAAACCACTTTGGAAGCTGTCGAAGATTCTTAAGAAACCTTCAAAGCCTATTCCAGTTTTAAAAGATGGTGAACGTTTTCTTGTATCCAATGAACAAAAGGCTCAAAGACTTGCTCAGCAGTTTGAGAGTGTTCATAACTCAAATTTGAATTTTGTGAGTCCAATTGAAAATGAAGTCACACGTCAATTTGATTTAATTTCTTCCCAGAATTTTTTACCTGCAGAAATAATTGAAACTAACTTGAATGAGATTAAATCAATTATTAAAAATTTCAAAAATATGAAAGCACCTGGTGACGATGGAATCTTTAATATACTAATCAAACATCTCCCTGAGAGCACAATGGAATTTTTCAATTGCTGCTTCAAAATTGCATATTTTCCCAAATTATGGAAAAATGCAAAAATTACTCCAATTTTAAAGCCGGATAAGAATCCAGCTGAAGTTTCAAGTTACCGACCAATCAGTTTGCTTTCTTCAATAAGTAAACTGTTTGAGAGAATTATTCTTAACAGAATGATGTCACACATCAACGAAAATTCAATTTTTGCAAATGAACAGTTTGGATTTCGCCATGGGCATTCCACTACTCATCAATTGCTCAGAGTTACTAATATGATACGAGCTAACAAATCTGAAGGTTATTCCACTGGAGCTGCTCTTTTAGACATAGAAAAAGCATTCGACAGTGTTTGGCATAAAGGTTTGATTGCGAAATTGCAAACTTTTAATTTTCCAATTTTCCTAATCAAAATTTTAAAAAATTATCTTACTGATCGAACTCTGCAGGTTGTCTATCAGAATTCAAAATCTGATAGATTTCCTGTCAGAGCAGGTGTACCTCAAGGTTCAGTCATGGGGCCAGTCCTGTACAACATATTCACTTCAGATCTTCCTGATTTGCCTCCAGGATGCACAAAGTCATTGTTCTGCGATGACACAAGCATTTCCGTAAAAGGAAAAAGCCTTCGTGTCATATGCAGTCGATTGCAGAAAAGTTTAGATATTTTTTCTTCCTACTTGCAAAAGTGGAAAATCTCTCCCAATGCTTCTAAAACTCAAATGATGATTTTTCCGCATAAGCCTAGGGCGTCTTTCCTCAAGCCAAACAATAATCACGTTGTCAAGATGAATGGGGTTATTTTAAGTTGGTCCGACAAGGTTAAGTACTTGGGACTAATTTATGATAAAAAACTTATTTTCAAAGAGCACATTGAGAGTATACAAGCCAAGTGCATCAAATATACGAGATGTTTATATCCTCTCATTAACAGGAATTCTAAACTTTGTTTAAAGAACAAACTTTTGATTTACAAACAAATTTTTAGACCAGCAATGCTTTATGCTGTACCGATCTGGTCAAGTTGCTGTTCAACAAGGAAGAAAACGCTCCAAAGGATTCAGAATAAAATTCTGAAAATGATTTTGAAGCGTCCTCCTTGGTTTGGTACACTCGAATTACATAGACTTACTGGTGTTGAACCATTAGAAGCTATGTCAAATAAAATTATTAACAATTTTCGACAAAAATCGTTGCAATCCTCAATTGCTACGATAAGCTCTCTTTATAGCCAATAAGTTAGCAATTAAGTTAGTTGTAAGTTTACTTCCCCTTTTCTGACAAGTAGGTTTAAATCCCTACGAATGATAAGTCCTTATTGCGAAAGCAAACAAATCCTAACAATTAAAATTTCAAATTTCTAACAGTGTTGAGAAGTCACCATTTGTGATTGGACACACATACTCATTATTTACTAATATTTATCATAAATACTTAAGCTACTAACAAATCCCCCCTTAAAAAAAAAAAAAAAAAAAAAAAGATTATCTCAAAAAACCCACTTCTAAAAATTTACCTTTTTTCTATTACATAATATTAACTGAACATTCATAACTGTTTGAACTTGGAGAAATAAAAAATAAAACAGGTAAAATTTAAAAAGTTAAGTTTTTTAAGACCGAAAACGCTATAGCGATCAATCAGACGGTTTTGGCTCTAGAATTATGTTTATGCTTAATAGGCACTTTTTTGGAATGTAGCACCTAGGCTTTGCCTTTCACCGTTTCATGTTATACTGGTCCTTAAAATAAGATTTTTTTAAATATCCAAATAACTATAGTACTTGGAAGGCAACATTGTTCAGTATATATTTATATATCACAAACGCTTCGATCAATTTCGCAAAGTTATTTTGATAGTTATACATCATGCGCAGGTTCCGTCTGATAGTTTTCGCTTAAATGCGATCTGGGAATGTATGAAATGTGATATTTTTAACATTTTTCGACTATAACATGGTCTGTGTGGAAGCTATCTTTTTTGTGTCTTCTACAAAGTTGTGTTTTGATAATATGCAAGTCCATGCTGAAAATTGCTACTTTCTAAATGTTGAAGCTTTTTAAATATTCAAAGAATCGAATGTGAAGGACTAGTCTGATGCGGAACGGTGTGTCTACAAAACAAGAGATGATAGCAGAAAAAAATATTCAGCAAAGTTTTTTTTGACACTTTCCGCAACTTTACTGAATACACCATTTCTCACCACTTAGTTCCGAACTAAAAGTTGTTGTCATTTTTAAGGGGTTTTCCATACTAAATATCCTTTAAAGATAGTACCACTAAGCAGGGATGTAACATGCAAATCTAAACACTGAATTGGGGAAGAAAATTGATCTTTTTCAAGTCTCAATTACTCTATTAGTTTCCAACGGATTTTCTTCGTTTTTGCAGCAATCGATTGGGAAATAGGCTGCAGATCCACAAAAATGTAGAAAATTATGATTTAATTGGGTCCTAATGCTATACCAGTTTTTATATAACATTTGAAAAAGCCGCGTTTTCTGAGCAAAACGTGATTTTAAAAAAAATGTTTATCGTTTTCCTTCGATTTTTAAATGAAGAATTAAAAACTGCTCGAAATGCCTTAAATGACAGTTCTCTCATATACCGTACATGGGCGAAACGTCATCTAAAACCTTTCGAGCAGTTTTTAATTCTTCATTTAAAAATCGAAGGAAAACGATAAACATTTTTTAAAAATCACGTTTTGATCAGAAAACTGCACTCTTCCAGCTGATATATAAAAATCAGAAAACCGTATGAAACTTTAGGACCCCATTATGCGAACTGTTATACCATTGAGAATTAACAAATTTTTTCAAAATGAAAAATTCGATCGATTAAACCTGAAATTAATGCTTGCTTTCCCTATCGACCGAACAATATACCTTATACTCATTGGGCTATATACAGGTCGGACTCGATTATCCGGAACATCGAAAAAATTTTCTTTCCGCTAAATCGAGTTTTCCGGATAATCGAATCACACAAAAAATATTGAAATTTTGCGATTCACGAACACAAAATAAATATTTTTTTCTTTATTTTACTTGTATGATGCAGTGGCGTAACCAGAAGTTGTTTTTGAGGCGAAAAGGAGTAAAATCTTAAAAAGCAAAAAAAAAATTGTACATTGATTATTTTCACTTAATTCGAACATGTTCCAAACATGCCGAAAGTGGCTTAAATGGTAACAAATATGCCAGAAGGGATGGCAAAGGCGAAATTTCGGAATAAAAATTGAAAACGGACACCAAAAAAATGAAATTCCGGATAACCGAGTCTAAAATTCCGGATTATCGAGTTTCCGGAGAATCGAGTCCGACCTGCACAAGCCACCTTTCGTTAAAATAAATCATTTTACTAGCGAATAGTGCGGTAGCGACTAGTGTTGTATTTAAGTTTCAACAAAAATCGCTGTTTGCAGTCGAACACATAATTCACATGCAAAATATCGGTTTAAAATATGTACAGAAATTTCAAGCGTAACTTTTGCGAAAAGTTTTGAAATTTTGCATAACCAAAATTTCTGATAAAAATCATAAAAATGACATTTCTCGCAAATTAACTTGATGGATTTTTTGAGTTTTTTAAACCAGATTCGATTCAGTGTGCCCAATTTCAATACTGCTTGAATAGTTGAACGTCCCACGTAAACGGAATTTTTTGGTCGCTAACTCAAAATGTAACCACGAATCGGAAATCATTTCGGCAGGATTCTGGAGGAGTTCAAAAATTTTCATTTGCGCTTGAGAACATGAAAGTTGAATAATGCGTTCTGCAGAAAAATGTATTTTTTCCTGTGTGTTCTCATCGCTGCGACCAGAGTCATTTGGTCTATTGTGATATTGCCCATATTTCTTCCGTACTCGGCACTTCATATTATTGTCAGTATCACTATTGAAGCAAGTGATATGCTTATCATTTATATCCATGCTTGTGTGTGAGTTTTATCCTTTCGTTTCAAACTTACTGCTCTTTTATGCCGAGCTTCTCTTCATCCTACAAATACCGCCCAAATGTAATTCCCTAAACTTCCATAAGTTACTCAGACCAGTTTAATTATAAAGGGGACCTATTTTTGTTAGGAGGAGAGTCAACAAAGAACTTTAGAATTTAGCTTGGATATGTGGAGAGGAGCCTGAGAATAAATCCATGTTAGGGTCCTTTGACAATCAAATAGCCTGATTCTACTAAAATTCCACGACCATCCGCTTGTCAAAACGCTCTCTGTAGACTTGCGGCCACGGAGCTTCGTAGCGTAACAAACACATACAGACATTGGTCAACTCGTCGAGCTGATTCAATTGGTATATGTATACTTGATCCTTTGGTATTCGGAAACATTTCTAATTTTGTCAAGCGAAAAAATTATAAATAGCACAGCTTTATTTAAATAATATGGATATTAAAAATATTTTCGTTGTTGAAGATGAAATTATCATATAACTTTTATAATGTCGTAATAAGTTTTACTCGATAAACCCTTTCAAATCCCATAAAAAATTGTTGTTTTTTATTGAATCCTCGTATAACATGGAAGACATAGCAAAACTACTTAGTACGTCATAATTTGAAATTTGAATTTGAATGAAAATTTTTTTCGAAGCTTAAATTTGCTACACAGCACGATACACAAACACTCTTCCTGGTAATACAACGAAGTACCAGCTCAGTTCATTGAACATTTTGATATGTTTTATTCACGTAACTGAAAGAACTCCTGCTTATAAAGGTAGACAACTCCTACGGATAAAGACAAAATTCGTATCAGTGTTATGAACAGAATCCAATACTTTTAAGCTCCATTGATGCAATATTTTGCAGGCTTACGAAGACTGGTAACAAGGTAACCGTGTTTGTATGTCATATTTAAGGGATTAGATTACAAAACACACTCAAGAAACATTTGTTCCCGTGATCAGCTAATTATGCAAGATAATCCGAAACAGCCAAGTCCACTTCCACGAATGGCACTTTTTATTGACGATAAACGATAAGCCACACCATCGATGTTCTCGAGAGCTGTTTGATTCCCTACAATGTTGCAGCACCATTTCCAGCCTCCAAGCAACAATGTAAAATTTTCCTCAGAAGAACCAGAAACCCGGCAGATGATTCAACCTGCCAACAATCCCGAACCCAACAACACCGATTCGTTTTCTTCGATAAGTCGCTCCGGCAAATGGTAAGCAGAAAAAAAAACAAGCCATCCCCGTTAACCGCTGCATCGCGTCAATAAATTTCCTCTTATAAACAAATTAACCACAATCTTTCGCTATTACTGCGCTCGCTCTCCGCTCTTCATCTCGCGCGGCTTCTCGACAGCAAGCAACGCGCCAGTTCATTTGGACCTCGAATTAATCCGTGCTGCGTCTCGGCTTGCTATGCAGCCTGCAGGAAAAACCATTCCGGATGGCTTTTCAACAGATGGGACCTACCGCAAACTAGGTATAGACAAAGACGGCGATGGGATGCGAGTGCACTTGCGACCAGATCGATCGTGCTGAGTGGCGAAAGAAGTTCGGGAATAAAATAATACTCAATCATGAATGAGAAATTGGCTCTCTGCTAGGCTCGAGCAAGCGCGGCACGGAACACGTAAGGCCTATTGCGAGTAGAAAACTACCAGTTGGACGGCATTATGGCGACCGCGCGCGGTGAACGCTAATGGGCAGGAAAAAGAGTTAATCTTTATTCATTTTCAGATGCTGCGAGTGGCCGCGAGCGATTTAATGTTCGATGTACGGGCTGAATTTATGTTGGCCGGTTCTTCGTGGCACTTGTGCTGACCCGCAGCGAATCGTTGCACTGGATGCCCCGTGGTATTGCATGCGGTTAAATTGAAGGTTTTGTAGTGGTATTTGAAGGAAAACGAACTCGGTTAGTTTAAATTTTGGTCACTGAAGACCCACTGTTCGACGCATCAAGAAGATACTGCCAACTACTGCCAGTGCGAATTGTATGTGATTGCACTTGGATCGGCCATTAGCTCTTGTCCCTGATGCTGTTTTGCATGTTATTTCGACTTGCCTGATCTCGAGGCAACGGAAAACAAGTGATAAATTTCCAAACAAGTGAATAACTTAAAGGATTTACCTTCTTTCGTGCCGATCCCAGTGACAGTCTCTCGCTTTTCGCATTAAGTGAACGAACACAACGAGATAAAAAAAAACAGTACCATTTTTGCTTGAAGTTGGGCGAAATCTGGAACGAGAGGAGTGCCTGCCGGAACAAGGTTCAGTTAATTATGATGTCGCTGATAACGATACGCAAAATAACATAGCTAGAGGTGTTAATGTAATTTATCACAAAATTTGACTGTAACTTCTGCTCTGGTAGCGATTTTGTAGAAGAAGATGATCAATTTCTGATGCAATCAGGTCAGTAGGAGCACAAGGTCTTTAAATATAAATAAACATTTTTTAAATTGTGAAAAAACAGTCACCAAGGGTTAGAAAAGCTAGTCTGTTTTTTTTAAGTTATTTATTTTATTTTACTAATCAGTGATCCACCGCATCGGAAATCAAATTGTTTCGAATCATTCGTTTTCGGCCATCCTAGTAGAGCTTGATGTGGAAACTCACCTTCTTTAGCATCCTCGCCATCTACAATAAAACTAACGGATCGGGAGCAGTTGAACGCCTCGAATATTATCGGAGTGGGGTCCAATGTCAGTGGAATGGCCGCAGATCCGTGGATCGTCTGATTCCGATATTTTGAACAATCTGGGAAGTATTTTAGCAACATCACTTTTTGAATGCCGAAACACATTATCACTCCACACTTACTAATTTGTGAAATACGCTAGCCTGATCAAATATTGATTTCAACGGAAGGAAGAATAAAAACAAAATAAAATTATACACAATCTGACCATGAATCAACTTTATGCATACCTTGAACTAAACTTGTAATGCATAGCAAGTGCACGCATCGAGCAAATGTGGCTAACTTCATTGTCGTTTCATTAAACCAGGCACTGAATCGAGATGAAGACTTGGAGCAGCAATAGTAAACTGGATCGATCGGAAGGAACGACAGTCAGCTATATAGCAGATCCATTACTAAAGACATGGAGAGCCGAGGCAGATAGATGACCCCTTGCGTTTTTATACTTAAATATTCTGAATCTCATTATACTGAAATATTGTGAATCTAATTCCTTTGAAACAGTGGCATTCAACTTTTTCACTCATTTCTCAGAGTGCGAAGCAAAAATTAGCGCATGGTGACGATTAGCCTTGGAAGACCAACAAACCAGCTCCCGCGATTAATTAAACGTGTAGAATTTTACAAGAGCCAAAATTACAATAAGAAGATTAAGGTTTTAAGGCAGTAAAATCATTCGACGTTTTGGTCATAATTATAATTCCTTTTTTAATATCCAACAGCGCGATGCTGCGATTGTGTGTTGCGTGGTATGAAAACCTGTAAGAAGATTGGCAGTTTAAAGGGGAAGCATAAATTCTTGTTGCCTCTCACTGTACTTGGTCATTCAAGAAAAAAATCCATATTACTTTTATTCTGGTCAACGCAAAAAAAACGTCTTCAACGTCTTCAATTGCCACTCGCCAATCAAGGCAGCATGATTAATTGATTGGGATGTCTTCCTTTTGGAAAAGAACAAACTTTCCCATCATGTCAACTGTAATTACTGTCCCATTAGAGCACTGTTTGACCCCGTTTCCTAGCCAACCGGGGCGAGGGCCCGGTAAATGGACTCATCAATTATACAATTAACTCCCGCAAACAATACCGCGCCTAATTCCCATACACTTCATAAATCACGAAGCAAAAGTTTGATAGCTATCATCAATCAAGAAGACACTGGCACGACCGTTTCCACAACCGCCATCGCGAGCACTTGTCTTTGGTGAATTTTCACCACCGCCGCCGTCGCCGACTTTGGACAGCTGGTTTTCCTCTCCTGTAGTGGGAAGCAAGCGACGAGGGTGTCTTTCAACTTCGAACAAGAGTGTGACGCTACCGGGGGAAGGTTACTTCAAGATGGTACGAGTGCTCAAATCTACAAAGAGTAACGAGAAGCACTGGAAATAATGAGAGCTCAAACTTTTGTCTGATTATTGACATTCTGAGATTGGATAAAAATGATCAAACATAGAATCGCATAGTTATTAACAGCTAGCAAATAATGGCTTTTTTATTTATAACACAGTTTGTAATAATTGTGCTAGTGACTAACAAAAGAGAGAAGTTTAAATGTAACTTTTTAGGTGGAATATACATTCATGAGTTGAAGTAAAATGATATTGTCAGTAATAAAAAATACAATTGTCAAATTATTGGACAACCAACGTCAGAAGTACAAATCATTTTCACAATAATAAAAATTTATAACGGGGGCAATAAATGGTTATTTGTTCCTTTCTTCATAATTATCTACCACCGACAAAAAGTACTCATAATAAATGCAATTTGTTATATTGCTTTTCCCAGTAAACTCTGAAGAATATGTATGAACAAAAAAAAATATATTCCCAACTACTATCGTGTAAACTAATTTCAATGTTATAAAATTATTCTTATACGTTTGTTTTATAAATATAATTACTTTTTATGTCACTTCATGCATAGAAGCAGAAGTTAGCTAAAGAACATTGACATTTCATGTATTCTATTCTGTGTTCTTGATTCTCGTTGTAAAATTCTAGGTTTCCTACAACTCTTTCCAAGATGGTTAAAACGTGACTAAGAGGTCATTTGATAAACATGATATCAGGCCAATTTCAAAAAAGGAATTTCCTGATTTTTTCATGCTGTTTCCGATGGGTAACTGTTTTTCTGGTATATTATTTTCTCTTCCAAAATATTTAGCATATGTGATACGTAGTATTTTATAGTTTTGAAAACATTCGATATCAAATAAAAATGAGAAATGCATTAATGTTCTGGTTATCAGATATCATTTATGATTTTTTTTTTCCAAAAACAAGCTAACATTTTTGTACTTTTTGATGACCGGACTAGTTGAAAATCGGACCACTTGGGTTCACAATTTTAAAATGCTCATCGTCAAATTAATGGGAAAATCCAAACTTTAAACCGATCTTTCATTTTGCATTAGAATACGCGGAACAAGTTTACTTATAAACATTGGAAAAAGAGCACTTTTCCAGGATTACCTGATAAAATCCTGCAGGTTTCCTAAGAATTTCCTGACGTCCCCGATAAGATTTAGATTTAGTTTAAATATCTACAACTGTGTTTTTGTCGTCGTTTTTGAAATCGTTTTATTGTCGATAGTAAATTTGTGATTTTGAGTCAAACTCTGCGTATTTCTGCGTTTGGATGTGATAATATTCTTAACTGTTCCTAACTGGTTAACTCCGCCTGTTACGGTTCTCCTTGGTTCAGTCTAGCTTTGACGAATAGACTTGAATTATTGAGAACTGGAGCAGAGGGTCTAAAGCCCCTTTAAAGGAGGATGGTTGCAACAGCTCTTAACCATGGCTGTTGCGTAAAATCCAATGGTTAAAACCCCTAAGCTTATGCAACCCGTGCCGATAGATGACGTGGTGCTTGGGGGGGGGGGGGGGGGTCAACAAGTACCCAGCTTCTAACGGAGCCTGTCGAGCACCAGGGCACCCTTCACAGTAATTAGCCCTTACTGCATCACGCGGGTCACTGATGCAGCGGACTCTTCTTTACCCAGCGACTCGTGGGAATTTTATGGATAACATCAATTCACGAAATTCGGCCACCGGCAGCCTTTCTTTGCCGGTACCCATGGACTTATCGGAGCGCAGTCCCATAAAAACAAACGCACCGGGCAGAACGGAGGAGATGGAGCATGAGGACGACTTCAACCTCGACAGCGAATCGCTGGACGGTGGACCCTCTGCTTCATCCTTAATTCTACGTTATCCACAAGGGAATGACAAAAGTCAAATGGACTTTCTTCCCGGTCCAGAGACAAGGCCCGACGACAAAGGGAAACCCGTATCATCGGCACCCCTTGTCAAGCGACTTTCAAACGCGCAAAGGCGGCGACTGAGCAAACATCTTCGCTCCGGTTTCTTGTACGAAGAAGCTAGGAAGCTGGCCCTCCTTCCGACAGAGCAGCTTGCTCAAACAAACCAAGTCGCCGTCAAGCGACAGCGGTCGGACGCCTTGGTGTCCCCAAACACCCGTACTAAGTGTCCACAGCCTAAAAAACTGCGGAACGGCACTGGTTTGGGGTCATCGGGTCCGAAGCCGCTCCCGACGGCCACATTTACCGACATGGCGGGAGCTATAAGCCTTGCGGTTACTTCTGCTACCCACCCCAGCTCCCTACTCACAACGGACCAGCTTCAGACTGAAGCCGAACAATAAGGAAGAACAACTTTCATCAACCAGACAAACCTCTGTTGACAGCCGTTAGCCAATACCCGGATCATAATCCGATTCGGACAAAGACGGCAACTTCACTGCAAAGTGAGCAGCCTTCGCTGCGTGCAAGCGAATCTCCATCACGCAAAAGGCGCCTCGGGTGTTCTTTGCAGGAGATTGATCAGAACCTGTAGCTTAGCTAGCTCCGAAAGCTCGCTAAAGATCTAACTCTTGCAGTAGATGTAGGAAAACCATCTTCTCCTCTAATCCCGATTCGATCGGCATCGAAGCCGGACACTTTGACCATGGTGCGAGGTGGAAGGTAAGATACTCTGGATTATGCTATTACAACTTATCCTTGAGGATTTGGCATGCAAGTATTGCTCGGGAGAAATGGACGGCATGATCCAAGTCAGTCGATACATGCTTCCACTGCACATTCTGCATCACTGCGACCTGATTTAATACGAAGATTTCCAAGAATTCGAACTGGATTTTAATCAGTGATAAGTGATAGTAAAGATAACCCATAACGAAACTGGTCCAGTGACGTTAGTGTCGGTCGTGGCTCAGTGGACTCCCCAGGAGAGTTGCTCGGAGCTCCATGCGAGAAATTGACTGTCCACTAGTAACCCTTCTGAGAGGCATCGTAGAAGCAGTGTACCACAGGACCTTTCACCACGTTGCTGCTTTTTTTGCTAGCGCAGAATCCCATGGGTTCAAGAAATCCAAGCGGGCCGATGAATTATCACTGGACGCTGGATGTCATGGTAAAAGAGAAAAAATAAAAGGGTTGTATGCAATGCTACGACCGCAAGCTTGTAGAACTACATAGGGTGGTTTGTTACATTACTTGTATTGAATATGTCTACAATTTTGTGCAAAGGTTGGAGTGCTACCGAATTTCAGTTTGCACATTGGTACATCACTGAACAGGCATGCAACAAACACTATACAACGCAAACAAGTTTCTCGCATATTAAGGCTTTTATTTTTAAGGCTCAATTATGCAATAACTGGATAAATTTTGAGATTTGATTATGCAGAAAACAAAAGCTGTTCGGGTGTTGCATATGAATGTGAGAAAAGATGATTCAGTACGTTATGAAGTATAGAGATGAAGTCAACCTTCCCAACATTTAAAATGAAGTGTAATAAATTAAAACAGAAAATATTAACTCTTCAATTAGGCATTTAATTTATCCTGAAAAGGACAATTTTCTGTTTCATTTCTTCTTGCGTTATCACTGACAGTGCGAATAAGGTATTCCTTGTGATGGATAACATTATGAAAAGCTGTTTTAACACTCTGAACTAGACGGCTCATGTATTTTGAACACCTGCTTTCCAGATCGTTGGTATGTTGTTAAAATGAGGCACCTTTTCATTGAATGCATCTACTACTCATGATGTTCGCTACCGCACAAAGACAGCATTTTACTAAAGGAAATGCTATTGCATCAGCTGGCCCTGCCAAAAAAAAACTGCTGCTGCTATCCGTTGCCACAGCTGTGGCCGCTATTCACTGCCATTGCAATCGGCTGCCATTGCTATCCGCTGCACTGCTGCTGCTAAGTATGGACTGTTGTAGGCGCTGTCCAGAACTAAGTTTCAGCCGAAACAGGCTTTTACATAGGCCAAATAGTACATTCCGGATTACTAGTTACTATAATTCTGTCGACTGTGTTTGGAAAAGCAATCATATAACGATCAATCAGAGGTCGAGTTTTGCATTTTGACAAGGATTAACAATTTTCAATAGTATAATAGTTCGTATGATAAAATTACCATTTTCTGCATTTGGGAGGAGTCTTAGAAGTTTTTCCAATCGATTGCTGCAAGAACGAAGGAAATTCATAGAAAATTGACTGATTTATTAGCATTTGAAATTCAACATATTTTTCACTTTCCAGTTTTAGATTTTTATTTTACATCCCTATGTAGCAGAACTTTTTGAGAGACATAGTTCTACGTCAAAAACTGAGTCCCGCAGTTCTCTCTATAACCCAACCACTCATACTCCTCAACAAACTCCAAACAGCTTCTACGGAAATGTTCATTGGTGAAGAACTGTTTTTACATTTGCTAGAGTCTTCGAAAAGCGACGCAGTACGAATCACTAAGCATTTCCACCTTGTCTTCCATGAGCGGCAGGCACACGACGACTCGTATCGTCAGGAGTGACATTTTGATCGTCAATAATGAAAATCATTTCAAAACAGTGAAAATCAAAATTACCTCATTCCACAATTTATACTGCACTGTGCGGTGCACAGCTTCTGAATAGACTTTCACTACTCCGATTGATAGTCACCGGAGCTTCTCTGAATATCATTACGAGGCTTTTTTTTTAAATTTCCACTTAATTTTTTAAATGTATGAATTCATGCAAAAAAATCGCGTCATTGGAACAAGATAATCCCTCTCACTTTTTTCCTCTCTTACATTCTCTCTTTCTTTCTCTCTTACTTTCTTTTTCTCTCTTGTTCTCTCTCTCACTCTTGTTCTCCCGCTCTCACACTCTTCCTCTCTCTTTCGCTGTCTTCCTCTCTCTCACTCTCGTTCTCTCTAGTTTCCTCTCTCTCCCATTTTATCTTTCTCTCTCGTTCTTTCTCTCTCTCTCTCTCGTTCTTTCTCTCTCTCGTTTTTTCTCTCTCTCTCTCTCGTTCTTTATCTCTCTCGTTCTTTATCTCTCTCGTTCTTTCTCTCTCTCTCTCGTTCTCTTTCTCTCTCATTCTCTCTCTCATTTTCTTTCTCTCATTTTCTCTTTCTCTCATTTTCTCTCTCATTCTCTCTCTCTCATTCCCTCTCTTTCTAATTCTCTCCCGTTCTTTCTCTCTCTCTCTCTCGTTCTTTCTCTCTCTTTCGTTGTTTCTCTCTCTCGTTCTCTCTCTCATTCTCTCTCTTTTTCATTCTCTTTCTCTCATTCTCTCTCTTTCTCATTCTCTCTCTTTCTCATTCTCTCTCTTTCATTCTCTCTCTCATTCTCTCTCTCTCATTCACTCTCTCATTCTCTCTCTCTCATTCACTCTCTCTCTCTCATTCTCTCTCTCTCTCATTCTCTCTCTCTCATTCTCTCTCTCATTCTCTCTCTCATTCTCTCTCTCATTTTCTCTCACTCATACTCTCTCTCTCTCATTCTCTCGTGGTCTCGTTCTCTCTTTGTACCTCCCTCACTCTTTCTCTCACTCTTTCTCTCTCACACACTCTCTCTCACACTTTTTCTCCCTATCTCTCTCTCGTTCTCCCTCTCTCTCTCGTTTTCTCTTTCTCTCCTTCTCTCTCGTTTTCTTTCTCTCTCGTTCTCTCTCTCTCTCTCTCTCTCTCTCGTTTTTACTCCCTTGTTCTCTCTCTCTCTCCTGTTCTCTCTTTTTCTTTCTCCCTTTCGTCTTCTTTCTCCCTCTCTTTCTTTCTACAGAATATTGTTGCCAAACGAAATAATATAGCGCGATCATTTCGATATGACATTTCGCGGTGCGGCATGATCTAAATTTAGATTTTATCATATACGGTTTATAAGTTTTTAATGTCTAGAATGTCAAAGCATATTGGAAAAACTTGTTTGAATTTTTCCATGATTGTTTGACACACTTGAAGTATTTGCTTTAAAAAAATACTACAGGCAGGAGTTGGACAGACGTATGTTCAGGCAAGTTCTCGAGTTCCCACTCGTTGACACTTTTTCATTATCCTTAAACAGTGGGAAAAGTTTCACCATGATAAATTCTCCCATTTTCTCGAATATCACTTACTTTAAATCATAAAACGTACATCCTAAAACCAGTTTTATATGTGTAGAAAACTTGAAGAGACAAGCTATTCCGAGAATGATGAAAAAAACACACTATAAATTTATCTTTCAATGATAGAATTTTCAGGATAAAATGTTTCTTCAACGAAGACGTTGCAATGAATTCAGTTTTTTGTTTCGAATACAAAGTCAATATACTAACCAGTATTTTATATTTCTTTTACATATTTCTATTTTTTTTTCGCCAGCATGGTGATTTATTTTCGATTTTTTCTCGTCATGCTCTCCATTTTTAAACCAAAACCAAAGCTTTAAAACCCATGTTCAACTTCGATTGAATGATTTACTACTTTCAAAGATAAAAATCATTTCCATTAGCTAGAAATATTTGCATTTATAAAATTCCACCTTTTTTTTTTTTTTTTTATTCTCGCTTATTTTCCGTCGGTCTAGTTCCGCTACTGTTGTGGCCAATCACCGACGCCCAGGGAGGCGACTCCACACCCAGGACCCTATCTCACGACCCGTTTATTAACGGACCGGCGCCAACGGCTTTACTTCCTCATGCGATGGAAGGCGTGATCCCAGAGATTTTTCGCCTCAGAAAATCTCCCGGTGTCGGCTAGGATTGAATCTAGACCAGTTGGGTTGGTTGTGAGTGGATCACGCCACCTCACAACCATCGACACCTATGTCGGCGGTGGGATTCGAACCCAGGCGTCGAGCGTGGTTGGCGGACACGTTACTAACCACACTAGGCCCCCGCTAAAATTCCACCTTTATTCAGTGTATTTTTTTTTTACTATACACATACAATTAGTATAAAACAATTGTTTGATGGGTACGTGAAGGACTTTCAGAAACCGGAGAAAAAAACAACATTGCTTACTGTCAATTTCAGATTTTAACGGTAATGCACTAGCGATTCCCTTAAATGACAATCACTGATAATTTTGTTTTACTATTCACATCTCACCAATCAACCATTACGATGAACGAATGTATGTAACATGATCTATCGGCGCAGCATGATGTCGCCCCAAATGGTTACCGAAATAAATCGGACTTCACATTCGCTTCTCTACCTTCATATGGCGAAGCCAAATGGAAAGACCGTGATACGTTTGCTTCGACATGGGCTATGCTGTGCCAGCTAAGAAAATAAACAATCATCAAAAAATCATGAAATACAGAACTGCACCGATCGGAAACGTTTGAATCGGGATACAACCTAAGTTAAGTGTCGATTTCGTGACATTCTGCATATGCTGATGTTTACTCTTCCTTTTGCCCGTGGCACCCCAGGCGCGTGATATGCACTTCAGTACCGCCCTCTTCGTGGTTTCGTGCTTTCTCCCTGGTTCGAGTCGTTCCTTATAGGTCGACTGGATCCTTGAGAGGCCATCAACCAGACAGAAGGAGATGACATTCATCCGCTTATCTCAACATGACTGCAAACATTATTACGTTTCAATTTTATAATTTATTCAAATCCATATCTCGGCGATGTATCGCCATAGCACGCCCCATATTCAGATGTCAGGTTTTCGCAAAGTAGCTGGGAGTGTTAGCGATTGTCTCCTCTGTCTGACAGCCGGTACAGCTTTCCCACTTCTGCTAGGCGAGGAACCAAATTATCAGCCATTTCCGTCTTGCCGAAAAACAGTCTGCGGGTGGTTGTTTTCCCTCGCTGGAGCTGACTAATGTGCTTTTGACAACTGCAACAGACGCTGATGTCTTTTGGGCTTTCTACGCGAGTGGCACAACAAGGGAAACATTATTTATGCATTTCTTAATGCCAATCGTTATCAGCACGCTTAGTGAAAGTTTTGCGGCTGATGTATCATGGGAATAAATATCCTCTTTACAGATGCTCGGTGACAAAAAAAATATGCCCATTCGTCTTACTTTTAGTTGCATTTTTTGCGCACGGCCTCCGTAGCGGAAGCCATCGGCGGAACATTCATGTCTTTTATCAGACTCATTAATTATAATTAGAGAAATAAAAGTGGACCATTCTCACTGTCTCTCTGACTTTCATCCATATTCGCGCCGTAATAGTGTCTTCATTAGGACGTGCTCTGATAATAAATCTGTTAACACTAAGACTGCTGCTCGGCGGGGTTTCCTGCAGGATGATTGCACTGCGCAGAGAATGCATACGATGCAGGCAGTTCAGCTGGAAGATTGTTTATTCATACCCTAAATTTGGAACCTAGCGAGAAAACAATCTCATATTTCCTCCGCACTCCGTTTGCCGATTGTTCCCTTCCAGTCGCTCGCCGACTGACGGCATGAGGTAAACGAAATTGATTTATTCAATAACTTGGAGCTGACTGTGTCAAAACAAGTCGGGAATATTATTTTTCAAACAGTAAGTAAGATCTAACATCCGGAAAAATCGAGACATAAAAGGGAAAAAGAGCTCGGTGCCAGCGCACTCCAGGAGTTGCACAGCAATACACCATCGGAACGCATCAACCAGGGTGACACATGCGACATCACGGCAGAGTGAAAGTGAGGGATGAAGAATCATCAGGAAGGAGCAGTTGTTCTGTATGAATTTCTTTTGTCTATCGTGATGTGCATCTCCGCTGCGCCACAAAGTCGTCAACGTTGTCTGACTGGCCTGTGGTGGAAGGCGAGCGAGAAGTGCATCGCACACGGAAACATTAAGTTGCACTTCCTGCTGTGCAACGTGGTGTGTAAATGAATGTTGATGGCTCCGTTGGTGGTGCTTTGGACCTATTTCTAGTGCACAATCAACAGTCCACAGAGCTGGAGAAAGCGGCATCATCATCTGTCTTGTAGAATTTTCAGTTACATTTTGGGATTTGATGCGGGGAGTGCAGCTGAGCGAATTGCATGTGTAGCAAACTCGACCGAATTTTGCAGTCGCTTACGAGCTGGCAAGATGATTGAGGTTTGCTTGTGTATCTGCACTTTGTCAAGCGTTTCGTAAATTGTCGAAAATTACACGACAATCCCTGATGAATTGTGAAAGCTTTTGCTGTTTGTTTGCGCTGACTCGCACTAGCAGTGGTGTTTAACATTCTCAGCTTCAAGTTGTGGCTTGAAATATTTCTGGAAATTCTGAATGATTGCCAAAGTACAGATATATAGATACAGTGCAGATTTTTAGACACCATTGAACACAAAGTTTAAACATTCTCTTAGATGTTTGATGTTTCAATTCACTGTCCTCGTATAATAAATGTTTCTTCCCACGAGTCTGCTGGCTTATCAAGTAAGCATGTAACCATTTGTGATGCTTAGTACTCAAGAAGCACAGAGCAGGCTTATGGAGCTTTCGTGTATCCTAGAAATGCTGTTTGGCTTGATATTTTGCTGTTCCTAATTAGGACTGTGACTTTATTTAGTGATTTAAACTAGTTTGAAAATTTCCTCTGCCATCCGTTCTTCGACGTAAAGAGGTTCTTGCACAATGGATTGGCACTAGATCAGCATGATCATATTTTTTTTCGAATTAGGTATACGCAACTATGATACCCATGGCATCAAAGCCGTTGGGGTTTCTCCATGCATTACGCAAAATTAAGAAGTTTCAGGCCCATTTTTGCTTAAGCCTTTCCACTCCATTTATTAATTTATTGAGAAAGTCCCAGAAAATCAAAATTTTTAATACAATATTTTGTTCGATATTATACCAGTTCTCGATGTTTCATGCATTTCTGAGAGGTGTGGCATAAAAAATTCTCGATTTGTAGCTTTAAGTAAACTAACTTACTAATACTTTTATGATTTAAAAAAAAGCTGGAAATATGATCAATAAAACACATGAATTGCATGCTGCTTAGATAGCAATAGTACGCGAATCATCCCACACGTCATGCAATAACGAGAAATTAAACAAAATTGCTCGGATGGAGGCAGATACCAAGAGTACAACTGTTGCGTGTTGCATATTGCCGAGGTGCGACTGGGAGAAAATTCTGTTCGTGCTGACGTTAGCTGGTGACAGATATGAGCTACATGCTCTAGAATACACTCGATCGGGGTCAACCAATATGATACAGTGAAGCAGCGAATTTCAGTAATAATTATCTTTCAACTCTCTTTTTGATAAATGATGGGTAACCTTGCAGAGAAGCGTTGTTAAGTTGACTTGAATTGATTTGAAAGCAATCTTGTAGGTTAATTGCGCACATCGGTAAAGTACCCACTTCACCGCCAAAATAAAACAACACTCGTTGGAAATGTTATTCAAATTTTAAATTTTGAATAAATGTAAAAACTCATTTATACAAATCCAATTGAAAATATGTGGTTGTCCTTAAAAGGACGGTTGGTTGTAGTTTTTGCAACGCTGGTAACAATTCAAATTATGCCTTTCCTCCAGTTTTCTTTGGAAGTAGAATTGTTTTAATATTCGGTAGAACCTTCCTAAACAATAGTAAATATTAGGCAGCAGACGATTAATTAGACCTACCGGGAATTCAACCCGTAAAGACCCGAGACGGACCTTTTTTTTAAATGGACGTTCTCAGCAGTGCCGCAGTCGATTTGGGAAAACTTGGAATACTGTTCAAGGGTAATGGTTGCCCTAAATTTTGGTAAAGTTTCTACCACTCCGGACTCCTCCTTGTATACGTGAGACGCAAATAGATCTGTGTCTTTTCTACTACTTCAAACATATTAGGCAAATGCTGGCAATTTTCATACGTATCAATTGTTCCATGTATCAAATCATGGCCGATAGATGAAATTTAGTGGAAAAAGGGAAATTTCCAGATTATTTTAGTAAAAAATTACAAAACTACGTATTTTCATAAAATTTAAACTAAAACCTTTTCGTCCTTCATGTTTTCATGTAGTACTAAAGTACGAGCTTGCATGAAAACTTGATTTTCTCAAAATCTGTGCATGCTAAAATAAATCTTTCACAATTTTTGAACTCAGAAAACATTACTCTAGAAATTTGAAGCTCGAAATTGAAAGGGCTAAGAGGAAACTAACCGGGGGATACTGAGAAAATCAAGTTTCCATTCAAATACGCACTTAAAATCATTTTTCTCAAAACTTGTGCATGTTGAATTAAATATTTCACCCCGGATGGATTCGGGATACCTTATTCTAAAAATGTGGAACTAAAAACTTGAAGGACGACTATTTTTTTTAAATACGTAGTTTTGCGATTTTGTACTGAAATAATGTGGAAACTTCAAAATTCGCTCTCATTTACCATATTTCATTCACCTGACATGGTTTGATACCTGGAACAATTAATACGCATGAAAATCTCCTTCATTCACTCAATTTGTTTGAAAAAGTAAAAAAACACAGACATATTTGCGTGTCAGGGAAACGAGGAGAAGTGCAGAGGGGTGATACTTTAACTAGAATTAAGAACAACTGTTCCCCTTGAATAATATCCAACTTTTCCCAAATCGACCACGGCAGTGCTGAGAACTACCTTTTAAAATGAAAAAAAGTTCAGTCTCGGGTCTTTACGTGTTAAGTCAAGCACGAGAAGAACGGGACTTTGTCTATCTCTTGACTTTTCTTCCTTTTCCGAGCCCAAACATTGTAACATGTAAATTTGAACGGATCAGCGATATGACACGAAATTGATAGAATGAAAGAATGTGAAAAAGGGGAGTTTTTCTTCATCTGTAAGATGGCATTAGAGACAAGCGGCCAGAAGGATGGCAACATGCTATCTCTTTCTATTTTGAATGAGTGAAGAGTTTTCCCGACTAAAGTGGTAAGAATATGAAACTTTTGCTAGGCACCTGTCTCAAGGCTTTATTTTTAAATAAAGCTCCGATATGTTGCCTACTGTACGTATAGAGTTTAGAAAGGGCTGCCATCTCCTTGCAAGTGTTGAAGCAGCCAAGTTCAGACTTCCGTACGTTCATTGTTGCCATACTGCGTCCAAAATTATATCTAAATTAAGCTGTCACGAAATACATTAGCTCGAAGTAAATTGTTTCATTCTTCCCACCTAGAACAAATCACAATAAGCCCTTCTTAAGGTCACAAACACGTTTTTGAAGAAATGTTGGATTTTCAGTTCATAGTTGTCCGACCGCAGTTGTACATTCATTCCAAACGATTAAAAAGAAGCTCTTGAAATAGAATTGTTTCTCATTAAATGCGGTCATATTTCGGTTACCGGGTTAGTAAATTAAAAACCTGCGATCGAGCCATTTAGTAGTCCCATTATTTTCTAACAACAACTCAAAATATTTCTTTTTTGGGAAATTATTCAAAGTACTGTTAAGTTTCGTTCTACGAAACTCCGTTTCAAAATTCAAAAAAATACAGAGTAATGAATAGAAGTACCTCTCAAGCTCATATCAAAATTTCTCTATATAACTAGTAAAAATAAGGCTGTAGCTTGTGAAACGTGGTTATAATATGTGCATGACACCCAAAAATGTAAATGTAAAAAATTAAAGTTTTCTTGAAAATTTAAACAAGCAAGTCTCATCGATAGTTTCTTTTCGAGCCTATACGTTTTGTGTTGCACAAAATCGTCAGTTTTATGCATAACGGCACAAATCTGATTAACCATATGATATTTAAATTAAATGAAAAAAAAGAGAAATCGCATCTTTTAAAACATAACTCTTCAACGTTTTGTCAAGTGTCATTAAAAATAACTACTTCAATTTAACAATTTTGAGGCGCTAAAAAGGTCCATGGCAGCAAGCAAGCAAGAAAAACACATATCACAAGTGAACAAATGATCATACACACACGCACAACTAACTACTAGCAATGGCCAAAAGCAAACGCGACGGATCCGGAAAGAATCAGTAACATGCCTGGACATGTTCAGTAATGCTGTGCAGTGCGATCCGCCGATTTTCCCTGTTGGTCCGTTTGCAATCGTCGCCTGCTCAGCTCTGCTGTGCCGCTGAAATCTGCTGCTTGCCAGTAAGATTGAACCATCCTCTTCCTGCAGTAATCCGTTTTACTATGAAAACTATAACACATAATGATTACCACAAAAGATCAAAACTATGGTCGCAGTGGTCCAAATCTTACAAAAAAAAAACACATAATGATAATCAAAGAATGAAGAAAACATGTTGAAAACTGACCGAGTTTTATGCATTTGGAAGTGGACAATTTCGAGCCGTTCTTCATATATCCAGTTTTTCAATTGGCACCGGTCTGTCACTCTAAGCATAATTCTACGCCAAAAAAACAATTATTTAAGAGTAAGTTCGCGAGAGGCGCAACTACCTTTCTGAGGGACGTTGTTTTGATGTTCTTCGATTGAGCATAAATTTTCAACGCTTGTTTGTCTATCCAAGGTAGGAAGTTTTGCAAAATTTCAATTTCTTGCATTGAGGTTAAGTGGGGTAAAACGACCCAAGTTGTCCTTAAACGTCCAAAAAATAAAAAGTGCAATAACTCTTGCTAGACTTGATGGAATTTTCTAAAAATTTGTGTTACTATTCTACACTAAGTGTACTTCAAAACGCATGGTAACAGTATATGGCAAAGAGGCAACATGACGGAAAAAAATATTTTTTTAAATTTTCAATTTTTAGGGTTATCCTACTGTTCTCAACATCGCAAAAAAAAATATCTGAAAATAGCGTTTTGTAGAGCAACTCAAGAGCTTTGATTCCATGTATAAGTCAAGTTCACGAAATGGGTTAAAACGGCCCTATAGGATTTTTTCCAAAAACTGTCAAAATCAATAAAATCACAATATTTCCTGCTAGACTTAATATATTTTGCTGATAATTTGGATAATCAGTCCTCCATACCAGATCTACCTACTTTACTAGAAGATACGTCACTTGGGGTAAAACGTTCCTTGAAGAATTTTCGAAAAATGCCATCAAAATCACCAACACTGCAGTAACTCAGGTAAGACATGAAAGATTTGCTGGAAATATAGATTATTACTCTTGTTAAAAACAAAATTAAGGGCGAGGTTGTATACTGTACCGGTCTGGTCAAGTTGTTTTTTAACGAAAAAGAAAACGTTCAAAGGATTCATAATAAAATTCTGAAAATGATTTTGAAGCGTCCTCCTTGGTTTGGTACACTCGAGTAACATAGACTTACTGATGTTGAAACATTAGAAGCTATGTCAAATAATATTATTAACAATTTTCGACAGAAATCCTTGCAATCCTCAATTGCTACGATAAGCTCTCTTTATAGCCAATAAGTTAGCAATTAAGTAAGTTGTAAGTTTACTTCCCTTTTTCGACTGCGAATGAAAAGTCCTAATTGCGAAAGCAAACGAATCCCAACAATAAAATTACAATTTTTTAACAGTTTCAAGAAGTCACCATTTGTGATTGGACACACGTACTCATTATTTACTAATATTTATCATAAACACTTAAACTACTGACAACCCCCTTTTAAAATAGGGCAAAGTGACAAATAAATTTACATGACGCAATTTTTTTTCTTGGAAAATACTTGGCGATTATCGGGGTGCAATTTTCTCTACAGAAAAAGGCCCAGAATCTGGATGTAGCATTTTATAAAACGACTGAAAAGCTTCTATTTGATATCAAATCCAGCTGCATCGTTTGCAAGCTTACTAAAATAAACTCAAGTTTCTCTTGACTCTTTCGTTTAGATTCAAGAAAAGTATCAAACAAGGTAAATGACATTAAATTTCGTCATAATCGGTTGTGAAATTTTAGAAAAAAAAATACAATTGTAAGAATTTTCCACACAAGGGTAAGATGAAAGTTAAATATCTATAAAATTTACTGTGTAAACTCTGTGAAAACCGCAAAACAAACGGCAAAACAACTTATATTTGGTGCAATCTATATTTGAAATATCTGTAATTTGTAAAATTAAAACCTAAACAACACAAAAAACTAATTTTATACTACACTGGGGTCTTTTTTACGCGGGTTATTTTTATGCGGTTTTTAATACGCGATTTTTTTAAATAACGCAGATTATTTTTACGCGATTTGGAAGATTATTTTTACGCGGTATTAAATATGTTTAGTATAAGTAAATCCAATAAAGTTAAAATCAATCGTATGGTTCGTGACAATAAGATATTCTGTTTTATTAATCTAAATAATGCATATTTTTGATATATCTGCTGTTATTATCAAAAAATAGGCAATTTCTGTTGATTCGGGAAGAAGGAACAAAACTACATTAATAATTGTATAACGTTACGAGTCAGGGTCGTTGCGATTAGCTTCCGATAAAGGACCGAAAGCTTAAACATGCGGCAAAATTATCATGAAAAAGTTATTGTCATGTTCTACAATGAATTTTCATTTTAGAAGCACTATAAACTCATTTTGTGTGTTTCGTTACCATTTTTATATTATTATTCAAGTTTATATTTACTTACGTGCCATTATTTTTAATCGGATCTTATTATTGAATGGAGTTTTTTTTTACGGGATTTTTTAAAATAACGCGGTTTTTTTATACGCGGATTTTCTCAACGCGGTACAACCAACCGCGTAAAAAAAGACCCCAGTGTATTTAAAAACTGTTTTTATGCAATTCATACTTTATCGTTCGTATTGATAATAGAAGTCTTATTATATCATTGAAATAATCCTGTCTCCATTCCAGTCCCTAATGGGTTAAGCCAGCCTCCAACAGCAACGTTTCGTTCCGTTATGACAGTGCCCGTGTAGTCGGCATTATTGCGGTAGTTATTTCAATTACCGAAAGGAAAATTCGCTTCCAGCGAATTTCACAAAGATGAGCAACAACTTTCCATTTCAATTGTGGGATTAACATCGGCAAACAGTGCCAATAATTTTCGCAAAATACTCCATCACTGCTGGCCGCCTTGTTGGACTCTATGAAAGTGGTTTGTACACTGACCGGTCGGGGAAAATATCCCCGCGGGTCCGAGATTGTTCGGGTATACGTATGTTTGGCGTCGATTCGTATTTCTGCTGATGCTGAACTTTAGTTTATTTATGCATGATCCGGGCAAATAAAGAAAATTATTAAGTTGCTCACTGGCTTACCATGGTGCTTGTTTTTTTTTTCGCTTTTGCTCTGGTGATGTGCTGCCGCCAGTACCGTGGACGGTTGCCGCCGCTATCAACGGTTGGCGATCTTCCCTCCCAGTTTAGGATGAGTTATTGAATTGCCATTTAGAGGAGAAAGAGGGAAAAGCAAAACGGTACGTCCCGATGATGCCACTGGCAAAATAGCTATACACTACACAATGCATCGCTAGGAAGGGTTGGCCCAGCAGAAGTCGTGGTCACGGACGGCGAAAGTAACTAACCGCGGCGGCGATGATTCAGTGCTGGATGCGAATAGAACAATGGACCGATAGCTCTAGTGAATTAAACTTTCTTTTCGTGAGCGTAGCCGAGGCGATGAAGAGTTTACTGAATGTATTTCCGAAGCTACATCTCCTCCTGAGCTTCTTCACTGTTGTAAAAAATAACTATTGGGTTCGTTTTCCGCAACAACCGGTGTAATGGTGACCTATTGGAAAATTACCTGCTATCGAAGCTTACTTGTCGCTTGGCGCACGGTTCTCACGGGCTCATTCCATCGCTGTGCAGTTTGTGAGAAAAACTTTTACCCTTCCCGAGATAGAAAAGTGAAACTTTAGAGAATTTATCGTGAAACACAAAACTTTCATTATCATCCCGGCGGAGGATTTTCCCAAGCCAATCGATATTCCCCGCAGGCAGTGCATAAGTTGCCATAAATACCTACTCAGTGCGTCGTCGCCGTCGGGCAGGTCGGTTCGACCTTTCCCGGATGCCAATTAATCCAATTTGCTCTGAAGATAAAATGGAAAACCTAATTTCCGACTGTCCTCCGCGGGACAGTCTGGCCATTTGTATGCCCGTCAAATCGGAACAATTTACTACCGATTTTACGATCTTGCGAATTTCCTTCTGCCCTTGCCACCTTCGGTATCACGTGACGATTCCTTAATTCGATGATCAGCGCATTTATTGCCTCGAAACATGTGTTACTCGATCGTTTTGAAGCTTGCCAGTTCACTCGATGAAAATGATACCCGACCGCCCATTCGGGCCCCCGATCTGTTGTTCGATTGTTGCAGCAGCTAGTGGGAATGCATATATAACGATTTGTTTGAAGAGTGTCCTGCTGCTTTCCGATTGTACCTTATTGCCAGCGTGTTTTCGCAAGCAGCGCAGCGATGCGTTTCGATGCAATAATAGTGGTTCTTGGCGGGTTTGCTGATTTCGGAGGAAGCCACGCTGGCATTTTATGGATGGGCCGAACCGGGGATCGGTTAGCAAGTTGCGTGCATGAACCGGACCCGTACTGTCGTTACTGTTGGCAGTAAATTAAGTGTGTAAATGATACCGGGGTAAGGCGGTTGTGCCAAAATTTATGATTAAATTATCAGCTATTGAAATCGATACCGACAATGAGTCGGCTCGATGCACCTGTCTTTTTGGTTGGTAGAGTGGCCCAAAGGAATTGCTTGGGTGTCGTTTTATTTTGTTTTATCGTCGTGTCTTGTTTCTTGTCGTTACAGTGCAAATGAACTTAAAATATTTGGAGCTGAATTCGACAAAATGCAATTTTGAAGCATTTAACAAATTATTTAGATAAAAATAGATGTTCGAATTATAATTTTTATTTTATATTTTTTCTTGCAGCTATTATAGCAGGTAAGAAAAAAAAAAGGAAGAACTATCTTGAAATAAAAGAAGTGGATTAAAAATTCAGGTTCAGGTAATCGACATCAGAACAAAAAGTTAAGTACTTCCGGTTCAGTCTATAATCAGAACGAGCTCGTTCCGGTCCTCTTTGGGTCCGGTCCAATTAGCTCCATTCCAATTCCGGCCCGAAGTCCGGTCCAAAGTGCGGTCTGGAAACCGGGAGCGAAAATTGTCGACTTCAACAGTATTTTAGTGAAAGAATCAGTCAGCCACTTTATTCCACTTAACTGCAGGTAAGCATAAAAAAGTATATTTCAATTTTATATTTCATTACAAGGTCGCCACTGATACGAGAGTCATTGCGGAATGACTATATGTCCGATCGCTACTAAGGTTCAATAATTTGTGCTTGGAAATGAGTTGCCAGGAGGGCTCCCAATCTCTTCTTCTCGTGCGCCCGCTAGCATCAATCTACCTTCGGGACACAAACAGTCTGGCAGTGTGGCTGGTAGTTCATCTCTCGTCAACAATCTCAAAAAAATCACTTTTTTTCATTCTAAATTTTTTTACAAAAACTGCACAATGACACCTAACCAAATCTGAAGAAAAAAAAAATTTTTTTCAAACAATTTTTTTATTTTTTGCACTGTATATGTTTTTTTTTTTTGTTTGAAGTGAAAAAATATTATCTAGAATTTTGCGAACACGCTATACCGATTAAACAAACCGTTCATATACTAGAAATATTTTGACGTCAAATTACGTCTTACGGCTACATATATAGGAATACAAATTCAAAAACAAAAAATACTTTTTGATGTTTGAAAACCCAGTCAGTTTTCAACCGATGTCCTTCATGTTCACAGTAATCGATTGGAGAATCATAAAAGCACCCACCCAAAAGCAGAAAATTGTAATTTGATTGTTTGAACTAGTGTACTTCAATCGTTTGGGGAAACAACTGTGCAGCGGCTCAAATGCAGGAAATTGTAGTTTACTTATTCAAACTATTGTACTGTTGAAATTCGTCAAGCCTTGTCGCAACGCGGATTTTCACCTATGATTGGTCGCTCAATGCTTGCTTTCCCTAACACGGTCGACAGAATACTACACCTAGTCATACACACTGTTTATACAAGAGCCTGCTTCTGGTCAAATCAATCAGTTTACGACATGATGGCCACTAAGACAACTCTAACTAAGTAGCAGCGAAGAGCAGCAGTAGTGGCAGCAGATAGCAGTAACGGATCGCAGGGGCGGTAAAACCTAACACTTGAATAAAACTCGAAATACATTGACATGAGACACACAGTCTTTATTCTACGTTAACCTTGCGGTCGTTTCTTTAAACAACCTCTTCAACTATTTTATCATTTATAAACACTCGGATCAGTGAATAATTGCAAAACCAGTGTTCCGGATTTTGTGCTGACATAAATCAAACGTCGGAACTACTTTCTGCGCCGAGTGCCTATACATGATAAAAAACTGAGTGTTTGAGCCGTGCAGGGATTTAAAAGATTTTTTATTGATAAATATCGGTGTTTTCGATTATCGAGAGGAACCATTTTCGTTCCATCCGCGTTCAGTGTCTTAGTAGTGGTTCTCTCGCAATTCGTATACGCGTTCATTTTTCTGGCAAGTGAAATAAGAGTGGACGTGGCAACGATCTAAAGGAACGGTTTCACTACATTGACATTTGACATCGGTAGGGCTTGTGTTTTATCGTTGAGCTTTGAGTGCAGCATAAGACTGATGTTATGCTGAAAACGACGCGGCACGAATTGCTTCTATTCTCACGCTGTCCCTGTTGTTACTCGCCTGTGCATCGCAATAATACCAGATTCAGAGGAGAGACGGGATTCAAAAGGATAAGTATTTATATTGGTTTTGGTGATATCCTGCATGCGGTAGAATTTGAAATGATATGGGAGCAGTGATGCCACATATGCAGATTTATCTGTATTTATACAGATTATTTACGTATTTTTCATACAGATATCTGCATATACAGATTACAGATATTTTGAAAATTATACAGATTCATACAGATTTTTTTTGGTTTCCATAAGGTTGCCTATCAAACTTCTTGATACTGTTGAAAAACTATAATGAGCATAAATGCCGTTTCCGTAAAACATTAATTTGTATTGTGCCGTGTCAAATAAATGTGTGAACAAAAAATAACATGAATGCTGTTTAGCCTGTTGGAGATTTTATTATGAATGACTCACCGGAATAATGTTAAACAAGCTATTTCGCGTTTTTTTTTTTTTTTCAAGAAGGATATGTTCAGTACATATTCAGATTTTTATACAGATATTCTGAAATTTTACTAAGGTGGCAAGATTTCCTGAGCCTCAAAATGCAGATGAAAATGTGGCATCACTGTATGGGAGTGCGATTGTGACTTTGTTGATACACACATATTTTCTTTCGTTCGATTAGAACGGTAGCGGCCAGGAGGAAAGAATTTCTTTTTTTTCTGCTTTTGACGATTTTTGTGTTGTTTGCGACCACGGCGACTCTTGACTTCTCATTATGTGTGTTATGTTTTATATTTTATTTTGCGTTGCGTCGAGTTGTCTCGTTTGCGCGGTGGACTGGTATCGGTTGGAGAGTGTGTGTTTGGTGAATGGATTAGATTGTGTTACAAACACGCAGCGTTTTTAGTTGGCCGTTTTGAAGCCAATTAATCTCTATTTTTTCTTAGATTGTTTATTGTAGTCTGTACTTGAATGGATAGAATTGTCCTATTTGTCCTTGTGGGTGGCGTACTAGGGGAACTGTTCCATTATTCATCTCAGCTCATATATTGATATTATACAATATGAATAAACAATTGAAAACAAACCAAAATTAAACCAATCTACTAAAACGCGGAATGCTCAAAAAATCATTATATAGTCGGGCATTTGCATTCGAAAACTCATATATTTCAATCACCTACCTTATTCGGCTACAACGTGACTTGTTCAGCAATCAACCAAGTTTGTTTTTAGCTATAATAAACCACTTTTAATTTTAATCACTAAACAGAATCACTCACTACACTAAGAATACCTTAATCTTCAAAATGGTCACCAAAAATTTCCAAAAACAAGCTTGATTAGCAGAAATATATGAGGTGAATTTTCACAACTCCTAAATCTATCTGTATTTTCATCTGTTTTTACTGCGTTGAAAATGATCAAAAGTTGCCAAATCAGTTTCTGTTGATACGAAAAAATCATAATGGATATGTTGAATTATTCCGGCATAATTGACATAAATCGACAGCACTGCGGTGGTTACCTAGGTTACCAATTTTGCACGTAAACAACTAAAGCGAACACCTAGATAACCTACTACGACAGTTTGTGGCGTGATACATTCATGATTAATAGTTTGATTAATCTGGGAACGTCCTGAGAAGAATAATTAAGGGGTTATATCTACCAAATGCTCAAAAAAGCAAGGCTTTTTTTAATGATTCTTTTACAGGACATTTGAGATGTAAGGTATACAAATAATATATCAGTGGATTGAGCAACTCTTGCAGAATAGAAAAAATATTTTTATGGCTATTTCTGTTACAAAATGGCGGCTGTGCAGCGATTTCCGTGAACCGCTTTTGTTGTTCCGCGGCGAGCAGTAGAAGTCGTGCCCAACTCCACCTATAACCAAAACAAAAATTTTTTCATTATCTACATAAGTGTCGCTAGTGAAGTACACATGATTTTATTTTTAGCATTTTTCTTCGCAAAATGGCAACGGTTTGAAAAAAAAAGTTCTGTTTTGACAAAAAAAATCGATTTTGTTTGTTTATAACTCTAGTTGTTGTTAACTAATCGCTTAAATCGTTTGTACTTCACTAGATAATCTAATAAAGAAGCTACAGTTAAAATTTCAAGTCAATCGGATGTAATGATAATATTTTTTTACCTTCAGTCAGCTATCCCTGCGCCGTAAAATTGTCCTTCCTGGGTTTTATTTGCCACTTCTTCCTTTTTGTCATCTGATGTATGGCTGCGCCTAGCCTCTTTCGCGAAGTCGGACATGCGATGCTTAGCGACTTTGACACAGTTGGCGCCCGATCCCACGCAAAACTCAAACTTGTCACTAAAATTTAAGTACTTTTGAATATTATCCACAGTTAAAAAGTATAGAAAAACTCAAACAAAGAATGTACACAACGAGAACGGCTGATCGACTAAACAAAGGGAAATTGTGAGTAAACACGTTCTGTAGAAACGCTATAACGGTCGAAATTTGATGCAGAGACCTCTATACTTCAAATTTGAAACACCATGACAATCGTAGGTAACTTCTGCTAGTTTACAAAGCCTCGAAATAAAAAGAAAAACGAGCATCGCCAAATTAAACGAAAAATGTGATTTTGGAGTATGAAAGTTGTTCGGTAAAAATTGATTTAAACGAACTTTGAGTTTAGATCTGTACTTGGGCGATGTAGATTTTGATTCCTGGATAGTTTTAGCATGATTTAGGCTAATAAAAATAAATGGCGAAAAAAATTTTTTTTGGTAGATATAACCCCTAAAGCAGAAATTTAAGTTTTGAGACAAATATGGAAGCGCTCTGAAAAATGATTTGTTTTACAAAATTCATCATAAATCTAGTTGAGTTTACTAAATTTCCAATACTGGGCGATTCCATAGGAGCATGTAAGCGTATTTTGTTTATTTGTTCAATGATTTCGTGAAAATTGGTGTTTAATCTGTGCATTTTTCGTGAATATCGGCTTAATGAGGTGAATAATGGAACAAATACCCTATGAGTATGTTACTCGTGACAAGTGTCTGATTATTCATGAAATAAACTCTGTCTCGATTCGACCGTTTAGCCGGAGGTTGCTCACCCATTGATTTTATATAGACGAATGCTTACCACGATGACCGAACCCTTCCTTTCCGTCGCAGTCGTGGAGATGCAGAGGTAAACTCGGTCTTCGCTAACAACTACTGTGGGGGTGTCACAATCTCCTTTTTTACCCAAACGTCCGTAAGGACGTGGTCGGCGCCGTTAAGGATCTATACAAAGCTATATAATTGTTGTACATTGAGGATGGTAAACTAATCCCAATTGGCCATAAACGTGGTTCTCTGTGTAACTTCACTAGCTCAGATCTGTCACTACCCTCCAGGTAGGGTAGCTTCCCGACAAACTTCAGCAGCACGAGACCTCGACTTAGTCACAAGGCCGGCGCGCTACTTGGCAAACTGGAGGGATTTCGCGATACTAAATTTAACACTGAAACGCTCAACTTCTTTAAAAGTGTTTAATTGAACAGTGTGGTGTGTAGTTCGACGGGTGTCACAACAGGTACGTACCGCTGCTTCTCTCGACTCTCCTGGCTCGATGTGCGGCGTCCCACGTCGAAGCGATGATTTTCCGCCGGTCAGCAGCAAGGCGGCTGCAACTGCGTGGGTGGTGTGTAGGCGACCTGGAAAGGCGTTCCAGGCAAGGGTCTTCTCAGGCGCTTCCTTCGTTGGCGGGGATCGGTTGGCGACGGACGAGACCGACTTCTGCCGAACCGAGAAGGGAATCCTCTCCTTTACGTTTAGGGCCGTTGCCCGAGAGTTCGCTGGTCTTTTACGGTTAGACATAGACAACTTGATGCTGCCTAGGCCGAAGCGGGTGCAGAGTGCTATCGCGATCGCCAATCGCAAATTTATCTAATATAGCAAAAAAAAAGGTCCTATGGGCGGGAAATTTTCCCAAAATTAGCCAGGTTCAGAGGTATTTTACGGTGGCGGGGAAATCTATAATTTGTTTCCGAGGTTACCTGAATATTCCTTAAGATTCTTCTCTCCTCTAAGGTTTCTCCGATTAAAAATCTTTTGCCACCACAAACCTTTTTCTTACAAAAATTAACTCGCACTTGTTTCACACTCGCTCGCCTGAATTCAAATGCGCTGTTGGCGCGTACTCGATAGCCGCCAATGCTCGTAGTTCAAATTTGGTATGGCGGCTAGTCGACTCTTTTCGCCCCGTATGCGACAGCCCATCGGTTTTGTGTAAGAAGTGTAGTGGCTTAGTACGTTATATGAAAAATAGGTGAGCGTTTACTAGGTACATTTCATACAATAAAAAAAAAACATTTGATTTTACTGTAACGATCAGTTACAGATCCACCACGGATCAGTATTTATGAAATGTGCGGTCGTCAAGCTCAAGCTCTGAATGGTGTGTTTAGAATCCTTGGCGAAGTTGTGGACAATAATTGTGTAATTAATAATTGGAAAAGATATATTTTGTCAAGTTCTATTTATTTTTTTTATAGGTAACCCTGAAAAAAGCGTTGATTTTGAACTTTCATTCACCGATATGATAATAACGATAAAAACCTACGCTACTGGCATAGTCACAGCTATTAGCAAAGGGCCGGAAAGGCTGAAAGCGACGTGACAAATCCGGACAAAATTTCGAACATGTCCAGACAAGTTGAGCAATGCTGTGCAATACTGCGGTCCGCCGGTTGGTCCGTGTGGAACGCTGCGATCGAATGAGTCGCCTGCTCAGCTAAAATACCGTGTAAATCCGTAGATTCAGCTGCTGCTCTGCCGGTTCATCAGGGATCTACTATTTCCAATAGTACAATAGTTGGCATTACAAAGTTTCAATCTTCCAATTAATTACTGTGCAAATAAAAAAAATCCGTTGGAATTAGACTGAGTTTAAAGTATTCGTATGTGGGCAATTTTTGTGACCCTCTTGATGGTTTTAGTTTTTCAATATGTACCCCGGTATATGTTTCCGTAAGACGTTATTCTACGTCAAAATTGTAGATAAAAATGGTTGCCCTTTTTGTGAAATTGCACTACCGCAATCCATCTCTTCACTTCGCGGCTCAATTCGTTGTTACACGCTACGAATATAACAAAATAAAAAAAGTCATCAACCGCTTCGGAAGTATTTTAATTTGCACTCCGAATCCCAAAATTTTGTCGTAAGTCGCAATTCTACATCAAAATGCAACGTTTGACAATTTCACACAATGTATTACTATCGAAAAGCTTCGTAGTCGCAATGCTACAGTGTCCGCTTCTACAAGTATTTTAAATGAATTAGTCCATCTTATGTTAAAGAACATGTATTTTTGCATTCTCTGGCTCTCTTATGAATTTCTCTTAACAAAATAAGTTGCTCTTACACTTTTCTTTCTTTCCTGTGTGGTCTTCCTCACTGCGACCAGAATCTGTTCTAAAATGTTCTGAGAGTCTGCTGTATCTCAAACTATATAATTAGCAAATACCGCTATTCGGAAGGGGCATGCCTATTATTTATTCGTGCTTATGTATAATACGATTTTACCCTTCCTTTTACACGCTTACTGCTCAACAATACCGAGCCTCGTTCCTCCTGCCAAATATCGCCACTTATAATTCCCCGTGAAAAGTTTCGTTGAATCACCTTCTGGTCAATTTTATTTGAAAGAGGGAATCATTTTTTGTTCTTAGCAAGGTATTATAGAATTCAGCGCAAAGAAAGGGTAAGTGGTTGGGGAGCCTGAGAATAAACCCACGCTCAAGTCCTTTTTGACATCGAATGACCTGATTCTACTTAGATTCAAATCTAATACCATCCGCTTGACAAAGCGGACTCTATGGCGGCATCCACAAATTATGGAACGCTCATAGGGGGAGGAGAAGTTTCCTTGAGCGTTATGATTTGTTGCATAAAAGAGGGGGGACGAAATACCAGCGTTACGTAACACAAATACTCTGGAGTTTTTTAATTTTTATGGGGGTAAGTGTTAGCGTTACGTTTCCTAACATATGGGGGGTGCGGGTCCAAACATTGTTTTTTTTTTTTGCGTTACGTAATTATGGTTGTCACCTATAACGATGCGGCTACGCAACTCCCCTGCCATTCATACATTACTGGCTAGAGAAACGATATCGGTATAGGAGAGCAGGCTTAAATTACAAAGAAGAAGAAAAATGTTTATGCATGAACAAATAAAAATAAAGTATACAATAAAGTATTAGATGAAGTATTTCACTTCCTCTCAACGACTATTCGGAGAACAGCAATCCACCGGATTTGTGAATTTTAAACACAAACATTAAAAAAAAGCAAAGCCTCGGTGCTACATTCCGATTCGGAACTTGACCTTCTGTTTACTATACACAGACTTCGCAGCCAACTGTTAAGTGTACAGGACAATTGCGGGGCTAGCGCTACGATCCTACTGACACTAACAGTCTCTCCCGAGTCGAGACTCGAACCTACGACGACCGGCTTGTTAGGCCAGCATCGTACCTCGAGACCAGATGGGGAGGCTAAAAGCGGAACACAAACATTATAGACATTAAAAATAATTTGATACAGTTTTCTAGAAACTTTGATATGATCATGTATGAAAATTGATAAGTATAATATTATTAATAACCCGTAAAATTCCAGCTTTGAGAGGGTTATATCCCAACACAGGTGACTATCAATTGGTCGATCGCAACCGCTGAAAAATGTGACGAAAGCCAAGGCGTATAAAGAAAGTTTTTACCTTTTCCTAACTACAACAGCAAACGTTTCGTTTGCGCTTCTATCATTCGATCATGCAATGCCATACATCGCAATTCCATCGAATTAACTCGGGTTCAATTGCTAGCGGGAGGAAAAAGTTGAGGTTACATGCTGATGCTGACCCTATACTTATTGGCTGGTTGTCCATTGTGTCGCCCGCAAGATCCGATCCGATCGCTGCAAAAGTTTTTCGCGCGCGCAAGAGAAAGTGTATGTTAGTTGCTTCCTCCTGCCCGCAGGCCACTGTGTTCATTAATAGGTGACAGCCGAAGTCAAAGCCAGCGTCGGCAGTAAGTCACGCAGCCTTGTCGATCACATGCGATCGGAAACCGGCAGCACCCATTACATGAGCTTGGGGGCATTTCGACATCTAATTTATACCTTCCCAACCCGGCGATTGTAGGAGCAAACAATCGCTTCTTGCACTGAAATTTGGGGTGAAAGTGACGTACGGTTTCGATTGAATATCATTGATTTTCCCAGTATGATAATGCGAAAAAAAACTCACTGCACTACATTTCGATATAAAATCGTACCTCACACCTTTCACTGGTGAATAAGTTAGTCTATAGTCTCGTGTTCCCATGGTGGAAGATTTCGCCTAATTAGGACCAATTTGTGAAGGAAGTTGTTAACTCAAAGAGTAAAGGTGCTTACGTTGCGGTCCGTAACGATCTCGTAAAATTTCAATAACTGAACGACTCGGGCTGTTGTTAATGGCGCATCTTGGGTACGACGTCTAAATTCACTACCAAGCTCTCGAGTCCGCTTGAGATCGACTTCGCACAAATAAGATCTCACACAGCAGAACTTCGTTTGAGGTAAACATTCTGCAGCAACAACCTTCAACCAGGTAGAAAACGGGCTTTTGAAAAAAAGACCCCATACTGGGATGGAGCCAGCAGGCCACCAGACGATCGTAAAGGCCGTATGTTTGTTCGTTCGGCCTTTTCAGTTTGGGTACGTGTGCGTGCCTACACATTCGCGAGCATCCACCACCTGAGATAAAATGTGTCATAAATTAGCCTGAAAATTATGTGCTAGTTGTCTCCGGAGCGACATGAACCGGCCTCGGACAATCGGTTGATGAGACACCTCATTTGCTGATCACAACATCCTAACGAGCCCTAAATTATTAACTGCATATGAAAATCGTTGCCCGGTGACATTCAACAAAGATAGAACTTTGATTATTGAATTCCCGTCGTCTGTGAAGAGCTCAGTTTAACGATCAATTAAAGTATATTATTTATGCCCCCATCAATCAAATGTATATTTTTAGGGACTATCGAGTCGTAAAAATTTATCGAACGGTTAGCTTTCTCTTTCAAAGATTCTCCCATCCGGAGTTACAATATCCGATAGTTCACGTTACCACCGTTCCCCCTCCGCGGTTCACAAGTGCTTGTCACCAGGCCGGGGTCCCTGGGGCATGATTCGCGCCACGCGACCTACCCATATTCGAGCTTGTAAAACAGCCGACCGAATAGTTGTACGATGACGGTCTTTCATGCATAATTGATCGACATCGAAACTGTTTGTTGAAAGCGGAAGAAGTCGATGGGGTTTTTTTTTCGATTCCCGTAATGAGATGGATGTTATGTAAATTACCTGCGCTATCGATCGGTCCATCGGTCGGTCTTGGTCGCGCGATAGCTTTTTACTACTTTTTATTGACCGTACGTGATTACCAGTTCCATCGGAGCGGGGCTCCAATGCTCGTACGAAGGTTACCATGAGTTACGTAGGGTCATTTGTAATAGCGGAACGTATAGGTTTGATGTTTAATTAAATTGTTCAAGACATTCCTGTGTTTAGTCAGAGAACACGGCAAGTATAGCATGTAATAAAAATAAGTATACTACATGACCGGTTCCAGAGTTCCGCTCCGGCAAAAATTGAAGTACAACCCCTCACCTGGTCCGAAAAGGAATCTTGTTTGCCAGAATAACCCAAAAGGCACTAATTTCAATGAGAGTTGATAATAAAATCAAGAGAAGAACACTTTCCCATCGTCATTTATCAAAATTTTCAGCACAAAAATGACAGTCGCTATTTCACGTACACGATCTATCGTCCATCGATAAATGATTAACTTCTAAGTCTTCGCTATCGGTTTTGGTGCTTTTATGTAACACCCGGTCGTTACCACACCACCACGTCGATTAGTCACAGTCAATCAATACAAATTTCGGTTTAAAGTTACACCTTCGTCTCTGGTACCTCCACCACTGTTGTTGGGCCCACCAAGTTGTCTTGTTCTAATTCGGTGCACAATGCGTCTGAAAGTATGTTCATATATAGGAAAACATTGATTAATCGATTTTTCATGTAACGGCTATCGAAGTCCCAAGGCGAATGGAGCAGCTTTTAAGTTTTCAGTTCAGTTTTGTATTTCGAACATGGTGCTGATTGTTGTTTGTCCACGAAATATGACTCTCAAGCGAGAAAAGACGCTTTGTAAGTGAATTATTGTGTAATCTAGTTTTGTTAGGAAATGATTGCCGAATAAATATGTGTTCGAAACCATTTTTTTTTAATTGTTTGGCCTTTCTTCGATATTAAACGCGAACGTCAATCGCATGCTCGCGTGATTCGAGGCTTCTGTGTCGAAAAAACCCACAGTCGAAAATTTCGCTCCAAAACTATTTCCATCAGCGAAATTTCAAAAACCTCCACTTCGTGCCCAAAAATATCACGCCTCCTGTCAATCATCGTTGCACGCAGCGAACATTGAAGCCCTTTCGGCTGGCTGGCAGGGCCAAGTTCATCATCAGTCATCACGGCAACCGCGCCGGTGAAAGGCTGTCCTGCTTCCTTCTCACCGTGCGTCGGTCGTCGCCGAAACCGCAACCGACATAAGGTCGCCCAGCTCGGGCCTTTGTCATATCGCGGGGCAGTAATTATTTTTCCATTGACAGGTTGTGGTACCGCAGTCGCTCCACTCGAAAGTCCCAACAAAAGTGAACTAATTTGGTCGGGAGCACCAATAATAAGAGTAGCTCGGAAAATGATGGTCGGATTTTTTTTGTAGTTTCGCTTTGTTTGAGATGAACATATGCCAACAATCGATCCGGCGCATCAAAATCGACCAAACAATGAACGATTCATCGTGATAATTAAAGTGAGCGTAACGGATCAATCAAGATGTTTTGAATAAAGGAGAAGAATCTCAAAAAATTGTAACTCGATTATGACTTATATCCATGTCACATTTCTTTTGTCTGATTGTCGGATCAGAAGAATCTAGATTATATAATGCAATCTTGTATTGGAAATCCACCTGCATACTCTCTTAGTCACATGATATGAATTCATGAATATCTACAAAAAAATCACAAGAAGGTTGTATGCAAAGCCACGACCGCAAGGTTGAAGTAGAATACTTTTACAAGAAAGATAACCCGGCTGCTTGCGTGTCAGTCATTTTCTCTAGTAAATAAACGTTGACCGTTCATTGGCAGTATTGTAATTTCTTTTTGTCTGATATTTTGAATGAAGTTCATTGAATATTTTTAAATTTTGTGCAAATGAGAAGTTGAGGTGCTGCCGAATTGTAATATGCACATTTAATACGACATCATTAAACGGGAACGGAACAAAGGCTACGGTTATGCAGAACGCGAATGCCGGCGCGATGCGATTCGCCTTACCGTGGTGAAATGTACAGCTCTTTTTAAGGCGAAGTAGAGCTATACATTTCAACAGAATTCGTCTTGCCGAATCGCATCGCGCCGTTATTTGCGTTCTGCATGACCGTAGCCAAACACTAAGCGACGCAAACACGTAATAATAATCAGAGTATGCATGTAGATGAAGATAATTAACTTTGGATTATAGCGCCAAACGAGAAAATATTAACTCTTCAAATAATCATTTGTGTTCTTCAAATTTCAGTTGTTCAATTTAATATCCGATGAAATGTTTGTTTAGTATCTGATGAAGCTCTTATATAGGCCAAATGATGCATTCCCAATTTACTAGGTCCATAACTCTGCCGACCGTGCTTGGGAAAGCGCGGTATAACGACCAATCAGAGGTCGAATTTTGTGTTTTGACAAGGCTTAAGAGTTTTCAATAGTACAATAGTTCGAATGATAAAATTGCAATTTCATGCCTTTGGTAGGAATCTTAGAAGATTTTCTAATCAATTGCTGCAAAAACGAAGGAAATCCATCGAATACTAACCGATTTATAAGCATTTGAAATTTTTCTCACTTTTTTCAGTTTTAGATTTTCATTTTACATCCCTATGTAGCCGAACTTCCTGAGAGAAGTATTCTAATTTAAAATTAAATCTTCATTAATTCATTTGTTGTCCTTATAAGGACAATTGTTCAATTTATCATAGGATGTAGTGTTTATCTTACATCTCTGTGTTACCTCGATAGTGAGGACTAAGGCGCACGGTCAACACAATGAGAAAGGTGTTTTCACATTGAAAACTAGACACGGCTTTACTGGAGGAAGTGTTGGCAAATGCATCTACCGCTAATACCACCGCTATCATACGAAAGCGCGTCGTTTAATGTGGGGAACATCAAGAACGAAAAATGACGCGCGTCTAAGCATTACCTGAACTGTTTCGCCGTGCTGCTCCCATTTACCTTTACATCGGCCTCAGGGAAGTACCGGCTGCATCTGCATCTACCGCTGAGGCTGTCACTATACTGCTATTGGTACCAAAAGCTATTAACTCTTCAAATAAGTGTTTTATTTGTTCTCAAAAGAACAAATGTTCAATTCAAAATCGGATTTACGCAATCGCATCTCTGTAATATTACCGACAATAATATTCTTCTGAACAAAATGATTCAACTTTCCCATTAGGTCTCTGCCATAATAGACGCGAAAAGCGACGCGAACCGTTTCGCTCGGCTGTAGGTTAATGTACAGCCATCAGTAGAGCTGTGTATAAACCTACGGCCGAGCAAATCGGTTCGCGCCGCTTTTCGCGTCCACTATGGCAGAGGCCTTAGAGAAAGTTACTGGCTGATGTATTCACTTCATGCAAGCCTGCTGCTGATGCTTCCCGCTACCACACTGAAACAGCATTTTAGTGAAGGGAGTGTCGCTGCATCAGCTGACCCTGCTCCTATCGATGCTGATATACCCGCTGCAACAGCTACGCTATGCATAGCCATGCCACAGCTGTGGCCGCTATACGCTGGCCCAACTGCTGAGCAACTGCAACGCTATCCGTAGCTATGCCACAGTTGTAGCCGCCATTGGTACCCGCTGTACCTGCTTCTACTGGCCCTGCTGCTATTGATGGTGAGTTCCGCTGAAACTTCTACGCTTATCCGCAGCCATGCCACAGTTGTGGCCGCTATCTGCTATCGATAGTACCCACTGCTCGCTCCCGCTGCTGCTAAGGGAGGACTGCTGTCGTCACTGTTCAGAACTATTATGAGCGGCTTCGACTAAAACAGGCTCTTATATAGGGTTAAAAATAGGAATGAATTATTTTACGTACGTGGTGGAATGATATAACTTGAAAAATATGTGTGACTTCATTCTGGTTCAGAGCGATCATTTGATAAGCTCCACCTTTTTTTCAGTTTCTAAAGTTTTTCCTCAGTTTCGTAGCACGGATGCACAAAAATGATTTCTTGTCGAGCCGGACCGATAGCACTCTCATTGAAGCAACAAAATAACATGTTTTGTGTCGTGTTGTGCAGCTTGGTTGAAGAAAATGTTCCCGTCCCCGTGTCGCATGTAAGCAGCTTATTGCGTTCAGTAGACAGTAGATAGTGTATCCAGCGAATAAACACCGATGGTGCTCTCACGCACGCAACGGTTTTAACCCGTATCTTATTGCGGTTTGTAACATCAAGCGATTTCGTTTGCTCGCTGTTGCGTGTTGCATCATGTTGCAACTTGTCAGCTGGGAGACGACGAAATTCTGTTTATGCTGATTGATTGAATCGACTTCATATTAGCTCTGCATAGTCGAACTAACTGCTTTTGTGAATGCGTTCTAACAGGGCAGTTAATTATTCAATGTCGGTTATGCTGATCGCAGCCTTTGCGCTGCCCCTACAGTGGGGGGTTTACTAAATAAAGTAAAAATTAGACAACTACAACGGAATTTGATTGCATCCCGCACAGAATGTCTGCTTGTGTTGATGCCAGAAAATTATTAACCTTCAATTATTTTTTTATTTGCCTTGAAAAAGCATGTTGCGGTTCAAAATCGGTTGCTAATTACAACCTTTAAGATGCCCTAACATTGGGGGAATTAAGATACACGGACAACATGCACTGTGGAAGCTATTTCACATTCAGTAAATTAGACGGGTGCGACAAATTTCTAAAAGACAAAAAAGGCCAATATAGAAAATGATTCCAAATTAGGCTCAGAATTACCAGAAGTGAGTGATCTCAAATTGAGCTCAGAAGCATTGGAAAGTGTTTCTAAAGGTTGGAAAAAGTCAAAATGGAAAATGATTCCAAATGCAGTAAACCTCACTGTGACGTGAGAGATACGAAACAAAAGCCAGCCAGTGTTGTTAGTCTCGCTCGTAAGCAGCATACAACACCTCATGTGAGGTTCTCGGTGTCGCCGCTTTCACACAGTAGAGAATTCTCCAATCAAGCTTTTTCTCGTTCTTTCCTGCTTTATTTCTTACTCCCGAGATCATATGCACACACTCCCGTCTACTCTTCTCGTGTGTACTCGTGTATATCTACTCCCCAACTCACGAGAACGACCAGCCGAAGACAATTGATTCAAGATGCTTCGCAAAGGAAAAAAATGATAGGGTATCGGACTACTTCGGCAGCGGTTCGCTTTGGCTGGTTTTGCATTAGACTGCTGTAAAAAACTTACCGAAGCAGTCCGATACCCTTCACGTTGCCCCACTGTCGGCTGTCGGTATATGTCGGGAAGGAAGCATTTTCGTTTTCGAGCACAGTTTTTCAAGCACTCCTCCTAGTCAAGCAATTTTTGTCGAGTACTCCTACTCACTTGCAGGAACTGGCGTACTCTTTTACGGTTGCTGAGTAACAATACGGACGAGTTTATTCGTGTCGGTGCGTGCTTGCTGCCACTCAGGGGAATGCATTAAGAAGAAAGAGTATCTCCAAAGCGTGTGTGCAGAAGACTTGAGAAGCGTAGCGTATGTCTCGTTCTCAAGCAGAAGGGAGAAGAAAGGTTTTGCTACTCGCTCGATTTGCAACGCTGAAGCCAGCCACCAAACAATACTCTCTACTGGGTAAATGATGACGTGCGATAAAGTGTGCAAGCGATACAAAATAGCTATTTAGTGTGGTCGTCTTATACGTCTTGCGGTGGTGTAATCGGAAACGCATCTGACCGGAGATTAGAAGTTGTGGGTTCGAATCCCACCTGTTGGACTATATTTTTCGTAAATTTCTAATTAACTATTTCCCCAATTAGTACATTTTTCAATCGTCAGCTCCACATTTACTGCTTGAAATAGAAATTAAAAAAATTACCGGAAACTCAGAATCATTGGATTTTTTTTAAAAGCTCAAAAAAAAATTGAAAATGATCCCATTTTGAGCTCAGAATCGCCGAAACCATTCTAAAGGCAGGAAAAAGCTAGAATAGAAAATGGTTCTAAATTTTACTCAGAATCGGGTTGGTCAGCTAAAAGAGTTTAATTTTCTGAGCAAAACGTGATTTTTTTAAAAATTTATATCATTGTCCTCCGATTTTTAAATAAAGAATAAAAATCGCTATAATGACAGTTGGTATATGGGCGATTTCAAGCAGTTTTAATTCGTGGTTCAAAAATTGAAGGACAACGATAGAATTTTTATTGAAAATCACGTTTTGCTTAGAAAATGCAGCTCTTTCAGATGATATTAAAAACCTATATAGCTAAACAATCCAATTCAGGAAATGCCACAAAAAGAATCCCGAATTAGACTCATAAATGTCGCAAAGTGCCTCTAAAGGCCAATAATGATCCCAAATCAAGCTGAGAACCGTCGAAAAGCGCTTTTAAAGGATGAAAAACGCCAAAAGAAAAAATGATTCCAAATAACGCTCTGAATGAGCAAATTTTTCTAAAGGCCAAAAAATAACATTTAAAAATACATATTATGTTCATTTGTTCATATTTTACAATCATGATTTGGTTCAAAAATATCTCCGATAACCCAAACATCAAAACAGTATTTTTGACTCGAGTATTTGGATACTTACTTGGGTGGCGAAAAAGCTTTCAAAATCAAATTCTCCGATTTTCTTTGATGTTTTGTGATTTTCCCTGATATTCACTGAAATATAACATTAATTTCCTTGATATTTTTCAGCATTCAGCACAAAACAGTGCAACGCTGATGAACGTAGATCCCAGGAAAAAAGTTATCAATCGGATTTGAAACCGAACCGTAGAGGTCCCGCCTTTTATGCTACAAAAATCAGTTTTTGCGCTAAGGAGTCGTTTAAAGAAAATCGCTTCTCGGTTAAAATTTTTTCTCCGAATATTTTCCAGTTTTCCCTGATCGAAAAAATTAATCCCTGACGTTCACTGATTTTTCATGTTTTCGCCACCCTGACAAATAATATAATATTGAAATTTTCCAAATCCAAGAAAATAGCCAAACCGCGTCAATTTCTTTTATAAGTTAGGGTAGCGTTAACCAGCGTTAACCATAACCACCATAACTATTGCGATTTATCAGCCGCTACCTTGAATTGAGCCCACTGTAATACCAATACAAGCACAAATGAATAATCCAAACAATCTGTAAACATTTAAAGCTCATTCACTGTCGACGTACCAACAAAAGGTTTTTGACAGCATGAATTGCATTTTATTGGTTGATCATTTCGCTGTGTCGTTTCTGTCGATTCGTGGCAGAGCCATAGTTTCGACAATAAAATAATTTTTATCCCTAAATTCCGGAAGACCGTCAAAGATATTGATCATTCCCTTCCGTATTTATATCTGGATTGTTCATAGTATTTTACCTTCGGTATGCTGCCCCATTAGGGCTGCGATACCTAGTCTCGCGACGGGGCTGCCGTCTTAGATGTAGCTGGCGAGGCACTGCGTTACGTAATTCAGCTACCCGCTTCGGGTAAGCCGCCCCTAACATGAGCATACAGCCGCGTACGATCCCCCTTCCCAGCCAGCATACGACCATAGTTTCCACCGTGGGTTGGTCATCCGATCTCCGCTAAGGTTACTCGTATCCCGGTCGGCACCTCGTGGAGGTTGGGATAGGAGTGGCTGGATAGAAGTGAATGACCTCAATGGGGTCTCTAGTGACACGTGCCCAGCCGTTTACCAACCGCATTGAAAATATAAAAGCGTTGATTCGGGATGTTTGTTCATGAACTGGGCTGTTGAGAAATTTGCATCAGCTGCGTTGTTCTTCGATTTCGAGTTGTATAAATCAAAATCCATGCTGACCATTCATTGAAGAGTTATTTGATTTGAACATTTAACAGTAGACTTTATGACTCATTAGTGAAACACTCTCAACAACGCATTTGTTAATAACAATCCAACAAACAATTGTGTTATATAACAGCTTAGTAGAAATCCGTTTGATATCAGCTTTCAAGCGATAAAAAAAAGTTTGTCGGATAAAGTGCGTATTCTAAATCAGTTATACGGTCGGGTCTTGGATACAATCGTTCTACTTTTTTTCTTATTTTACTGTTGTGTTTTTACCACTGTTGATTCAACTGGGCTGCAAAACTACGTTTGAAAATCAACCGGAAGCCGGAACGGAGCTCACGTATTGCACATGATTGCACCTGTGGAAAAAATATAGAAATTTGTATTTTATAACAAATTGTCACTTAAACAGTAATTAACACAAATGGAAAACTAGCAAGTCAATAATTTCAATCATAAATCGGTTGTCATTAAAAATGTAAGCAATAATTTTCACAGAGATATAGCGTAAGTGGATTTTCCATGGATGCTCCATATATTTGATCATTGAAATACCATTGGATTCAGTGCTGCTGAGTTTAACCCGTAATGTTCATTGATTTTTACCTCGGTTTATTTTTTAAAGAATAGCAATCAAAGTGCGTCTTCTAAAAATAAATAAATGTCTCTTTGGGATCATCACCGTTGAATTATATGGCCAAGAAGGTCAATTCTTCCATCTGGTTCACAGACCTCGAAGGGGGTCGGGCTTCATATCTTGAAGTTGAGGAATGTACCTAACCGAACCGATAAACAGAATACGTTGGCAAAATCGCGTGCCAAAAAGTACCATAAAAGACGTCGAGATGTACAATGGAGCGGATACCAAGCAGAGTTTCTCATCGATAAGTCCCGCTCAAATGTTCCGGAAAAATTCTGGAAGAAAAGGTCGTTTAAGTTGCTAAAAAGTAGCCGGTGGGGTAGGCAATCTGTGAGGGAGCGGTAAATTCAACAAACCGTGCGTACATAACAACCGGCACCATGCCTTTAGAAGCCCCATAAGCTGGCATGCTGCCTTTCCTTAGGTCCCATGAAGGTGACACTCTGGCTTGGCTAGATCTGGAGTCGGGCTATTTATTTTTATTTATTTATTTCGTCAATCATAGTAGACTACATCTTAAAAACTATTGCTAACATCACAAATATAGTTATGTAATTCTAGTGTTCAATATTTTTTTAAGAGCATTTCGTGACATCGTTAAATCAATAACTTCACAATATTTATTGTAAAGACTCATCATACTATTAACTGGCCCGGCCATGGCATATTCTGTTCTATAAGAATTTAATACGAAAATTTTTGGCGTTCTTAATGAGCGTGTAGGAGCATAAAAGTTGAGTTTTCCAAGCAAATTTTCCGAGCTTATGCGTTGTGAAACTAAATCGTTGACAAGAGTTACCGAAGCAATTTCTCTTCTTTTTTCAAGCGTTTCTATATTTAAAAGCATGCAACGCGATTCATAACAAGGGAGAGGAAATGAATTCCAACCTAGTTTTCTTAGTGCATATAACAAAAACTGTTTTTGTACGGATTCGATTCGATTGGAATGGACGTCTTGATAAGGCGACCAAACAACACTACAGTATTCTAAAATAGATCTAACATATGTAACAAAGAGAGTTTTTATAGTGTACGGGTCTACGAAATGATAACTGAACCTTTTTATTAAACTTAGCATACTGTTGGCTCTATTGATGATCGTATTGTAGTGATCAATGAATGTTAACTTAGAATCCATAATTACTCCTAAATCTCTAATTTGATAACACCTTTCTACAACTTGATGTCCAAGAGTGCAACTGGCATGTTCAGGATTTATTTTCCTTGTGTAGGATATAATATAACATTTTTTACGTTGAGATCAAGAAGACTTTTTTACACCAAATGTAGAAAATAAGTTGAAAAGCCAAAACAAGTGTTTTACGAAGGCAGGAGCAAGATTTTTCATGAGTGAGGGTGGAATTCCATCTGGATCTGGACCTTTTGAAGCGTCCAGTTCTTTTAGTGTTGCGAGGATTTCTTGAACAGTTATTTGCTCAATAGATACGTTATTTATTTGTTCATGCAAGTGCGAGAAATACTCAAAGTCCCTGACTTCGTCGCTATTTTTATAAACGGTTTGAAAAAAACTCGCAAACTTGTTGCAGATTTGCTTTGAGTCAGTACTGGCAAAGTCTTCATATTGCATGCGAGATGGAAAGTTATTAGACTTCATTTTATCGTTTGCAGCCCCCCAGCTGGTCTCGAGGTACAGGGCTGGCCCAACAAGCCAGTCGTCGTAGGTTCGAATCTTGACTCGGGAGAGACTGTTAGTGTCAGTAGGATCGTAGCGCTAGCCCCGCAATTGTCCTGTACACTTAACAGTTGGCTGCGAAGTCTGTGTATAGTAAACAGAAGGTCAAGTTCCGAATCGAAATGTAGCACCAAGGCTTTGCTTTGCTTTTTATCGTTTGCAAATTTTAAAAAACTGTTTTGGGTCTGATTTAATGTTATTTTCCACCCTTGTGTTGTAGTTCTCATACGCAATAGATATTTTAGTATTCAGTTCATCACAAATGTTCAAATATTTGTCCAAATTTCTTTGGCCTTTAAGTTTTTTGTAAGTTTTATGAGCTTTTTGTTTCCTATTCTTTAAATTTTTGATTTCTCTGGTGAACCAAATGGGATCTTTTGAGCTAACCGTTTTCTTTTTTGATTTTGGTACAGTTGAGTCTAAAACACCATACAGAGATGATAAAAAATTATCAACCGCTTTGTTCATATCTATTTCATTTTTTAGAAGTGATTGCCAGTCGATGTCAGTTAATTTACGATTGATTAGTTCAAAATTTGCTTTAGTGAAGTCATATTTATATTCAGGCTCATGATCAGAGGGTCGTGATCTCTCGGTATCAATCATTAGCGAGTACTCAATTGCAGTATGAAATTTTTAATTTTTCCATAGGGGATATTCTGCTTTGTCAACACTAAAATCTTCCGTGCAATCGGTGAATAGAAAGTCTAAAAAACAGTTTTGCTCATTCCGGATTGAATTTACCTGATTTAATCCAAGTTGACTAAATCCGTCAAAAATAAATTGCAGAGTTTCGTTTTCTCCTACTACAGGAAGTAAAAGCGATTCATTATCATCGTTTACAATAGAATCAGCATCATTTTGATTGAAATCTCCATATATATGAATTTTTGAGTTAGTGTTGGACTCATCATTCACTAATTCTACCGTCCTTAAAAATTTTTCATATGATTGCTTTTTGGCAAAGTGTGGTGGAAAGTAAACAGATACGAAAATATGGATTTCAACCTTCAACAGAACTTTAACCCACACATCTTCAAATTCGGCATGTTTCTGGGTTATGATTTGCTCAGAATCATGCTGAACCCCAACAGCCACAAGCACTCCTCCACCTGATTTCTTATCAGATAGTGATAAATCACGATCGTTCCTGAACACATTAAAGGAACTTTTGAAAACTTCTTCACTTTTAATATCTTCGTTCCAGTTCGTTTCCGTTGCTAAGATGATTGAGTATAAACATCCACTTATTCTGTTATTAATGTGATTAATTTTTAATGCACTGCGCATTCTGTTGAAATTCTGAGCATAAATCAAAACTTCATTGACTACTGGCGTTGTTTTTTCTTTCTCTGAGCGTCACTGATTTTGAAAACACGAATGCTTACAATAACATCCATCACACGGGAAACTTGCTGATCTAAAATTATTGTTATTGTTATAGTTGTGGCTGCCAAACCAGTGTTGGAATGGTACCAAGCCAACGATGTAGATGTAGTAAATCTACCAAACTCACCGGAGCTTTCCCCAATAGAAAAGTTCCTAACAATTATGAAGGGCTACACGCAAAAGTTGGATGGTGTAAAACAAATACAAAATTGTTCGTTTTTAGCGCAATTGTTGATGTGATTTGAAACCAGTACAATGATTGCATGTTGGGCATAACGCAATTAATGCTCTAGCGTTTTTTCAATGTATTTGGCAGCTCCAAACTACTACACTTAAACAGTTTCAACTGGTATCGAACGAGCGAAAAGCAAAACCTTTCTGCTTCTTTCTGCTTAAGAACGAGACATATGCTACATTTCTCCAGTCTTCTGCGCACACGCTTTCAAGATACTCTTTCTTCTTCATGCATTACCCTGAGTAGCAGCAAGCACGCACCGACAGCATGAGTGAGACTAACAACACTGGTATCAAGAATGTACTGCACTGGTGTCTTGCTCATTTCGTAAAGCGACGTGACATCGCCTTGCGCGTCGCAATCTGAACCGAAAAAGAAGCGAAAGAGCAACCTGCAAATTGTATGTGATGTGTCTAGTCTCGTCGCACGTACATGGAAATCATACGAGCGAGAGAGAAATTTCTCCGTAACTTGAAAAAAAGGGCGCGTACACAGGATGACAAATCATAATTATTCACAAGTGTTGCCATAAAAAAATCGGCAACGCTTTTGTGGCTTTGTGGAATGAAAGGTTTTGCTAGTTTTGCGTTGATTACAAAATGTTGTGAACAGAATTTTGTTTCGTTGTTTTTTTTTTGCAAATCATTCAATGGTACTTTTTTAATGACCAAATCCATCGAGATAAATCTATCGAGTATTAGGGTAGAAGCACCGGTTTCGGCCATAGTATGTTAGTGATGAGAGTTATTTGGCCTGCTTCCTTCGAAAAATATGTAACTGAATCAATTCAATGTGGAAATCGGATCAACTCGTCTATATTTTTAACTAACATTGAGTTTGAATAGAAAAAATTTTGTTATTTTGTTTATATATTTTCCAACCAAACAACATCTCTAGGCTCTTATTTTGGCCATAGCATTTCTTAATTGACCACTCGGGGCTCCTATTTTGGCCAATTCGCGAAGAAGTTGAATCACACGAATTTATTTTATAATTCGACTTCACCATGTAGATACATTTTATCAGCAGAAAATCCTTGTTATTTAATTTTAAAAGGCCAGTATATCAATTAATCAAACTAAATAATAATATTATATTCACACATAGCTAGCAGTGCAAAGTACTTCGAGCTAGAATATTTTTTGAATTGAGTAGGATATTTAATAACACTGACATCACATCATTGATCTAAGGTAATTTTTCTTCTGTCATTTATCCTTATTATTAAGCTTCCGCTCTTTGCTTTTTTTCACATAGAAATTTATTTGTATTATTTACCAACTATAGTTAAAAGTCTGAAGCATTAGTTTTGGTAGGTGCAACCGAAGTTACAATTTTGTAAATAATCTGAACAAATAGAGAACGGATATATTATACGGAACGGATATATCACATCAAATAGTGGTACTTTAGTAATACAATCTTTCTTATCCAAAACCAGTTTTGTGTTTTCACGAATATCATGCGACAGACATCTTATGACAGCCCGAAAAACTTCGTACTTTTCATGTTTTGCATCAATGTTAATACGTTACCATACCATGGATTTGTTTACATATGGCCAATAGCAGGATTATGAATTATGGAATTGCTTTGATATGTGGCCAAGAATGGATCATTGATCGTTTTTTGAAGCTTTTGTGATTTTTTATATTGCAGAGAAAAATCATACCATAATGCCTATTTTTTTAACCCATGTGCTGTAATATGTTGTGCCTGATGCTGGTAACAAAATTTGCTATAGAAATGTACAAACTTGAAGAAGATTATGCTCTACCAAAAATAGCTTGCAAATTGCCTAAACGTTAGACTGTACAGTAAACCTGGGAGAGTATATTTAGTTCCTTTATTAGAAGTAATATACGCAAATTTGTTTGCTACAGCAAGTAATGTATTTGTCGAATAACATCAGAAGTTTCAATAGGAGACTTCGAAATAGGAGTAATTCAAGATACTTCTTCACAATTATCAATTTTATTCTATCATGGCCAGAACTGGTGCTATGGCCAAAACCGGTGCTTCTACCCTATAGCTATTTAAATCTAGTGAGTTCACAAGTTGTTGTTTGCTGCTTGCACTGCTTCATGAGTAGCAGTCACTAATACACTCGACGTGAGAAATAAAGTGTCGGTATATGATACATATTCTGATTTTATTCTATGTCAATGTATTCGCAGTACAGCTGTTACGTTATGCGTTTCATACATTTATTGTACCATTTCTGTGCAACATTTGTGCGAATCGGGAAGACACAATGATTGAACAAGACTTCAACTTTTGCGTGTAGCTCCGAAAAGTAGAGAAGTGTGAGGAAAAGATGGTGAATGTGTTGCACAGGATTTGATGGATTAGGTCCAAGGTCCCGCACCTTGGATTACCTGAATGTTTTAAAAATATCCGACTTCAAAATAATTTTTGGCGGTCGTGGTCTTTATGGCAAATCGTATATAACGATGCAGTGTGAATCTTAGCAGACGACAGGAAAGTACAAAAGCATTTTTGTTCTATGAAATTCCTAGCCAAAAGCAATTCATCACAAATTTTGACACTTGTTTAACAATTCTTCGTTGATATTTCAAACTAGGGAGAGCAACTTTTTAAGTGCTCATTACATCCTACAGTAATCTACTATAAAAAAAAATAACAGGAGGGTTGTTACAAAGCCACGACCGCAAGGTTGAAGTAGAATACTTTTACAAGAAAAATAACCCGGCTGCTTGCGTGTCAGTCATTTTTTCTGGTAAATAAACGTTGACTAATACGATCAATCGAATTTTGCGCTTCAACAAGGATTGACCATTTTCAATAATATAGTAAGTTGCTTGTCATGGTTGGGGCTTGACAATTTTTTTAATTTTGAGATGAAATTGTTTCGGATCATGACTGAAAGAAAAGATAATTCAGTACGTTCTGAGACACGGAAATAAAGTAAAATTTATAAATTTTACAAATTTAAAAATGTATATTAACTCAAGAGAAGCCATTAACGCTTCAATCTTCAGGTTTTTATTTCATCCTGAAAAGGATTTGTTTGTATTGTATTTGTTGTTCAATTTAGTATCGGATAAGATGCCGATTACATCTTTGCGTTATCACTGACAGTGCGAATAAAGTATTCCTTGTGATAAAATAAACAATCAAAAGCTGATTTAACACTCAAAACTAGACGGCTCACGTGTTGTAAAAATGAGTCAACTTTTCATTGAATGCTTTTACTAGTGCCCACTATCGCGCAGAGACTGCATTTCACTAAAGTGCCTCACTGCATCAACCGCTATCGATGCTGAGATCCGCTGCAACTAGTGCGTAATCCATTGCTACGCCACAGCTGTGGCCAGTTTCCGCCATCGTTAGTATCCACTGCACTGCTAGTGCTGCTGCTAAGGGAGGACGACTGCTGTTGTCGCTGTCTAGAACTATTATGAGCGGCTTCGCTTTACTGCTGAATTGTCTTTTATTTTTGAAATTGTTTACAGAGGTATAATTTATGACAGGATAATTGGTCAGCTCTAAAGGCTCGTCATCTTTGTTCGTAGTAGTGCATTTAGATTGGTTTTTTAAATTATCTTGATGATTAATTTTACATCTTTGCCTTAATGGCACGGTAAGTTTATGAATTTAAATAAAATTGAATAACCTACCTAACTAATACTATCTTAAAAACTAAATTGACAAAGATCGAATTGCCTCGTGAATTGAATTGCCTGTTTGCGCACCAAGAGTGTATCTAAACCGGAATCAGAATTACGCGTTCTTGGAGGACTGTTAAGGATCATCCTTAGGATCTTATTTTGGATAACCTGTAATTTATCATGGTGATACTTGGCACAACTCTCCCAGATTGGCAAACCGTATTCTAATACTGGCAGGATAATCATTTTATGGACAGCAAGCTTGTTCTTCAGGGACAGTTTGGATTTTCTGTTTATCAGTGGGTATAGAGATTTAATTAGGATGTTGCCTTTGGTTGATGTTTTTTCCACATGTGATCTGAATATAAGCTTGCTGTCCAGAACAAGACCGAGGTATCCCACCTCTCTCGACCATTCGATGGGTGAATTATTAATTTTAAGCCTGACGTCGTCAGGCGGAACAAGTCGACGTGAGTTTGAGTAGGGAAATAAGATGGCCTGTGTTTTAGCCGCATTGATGCAAATCTTCCAGTTGTTGAAGAAGCCGGATAGAACATCCAGGCCTGCTTGAAGTTTTCTAGTCAGTGAACGGATCACTCGCCCTTTGTACATGATGGCAGTGTCGTCCGCGAACATGCACAGTACACCACCATCCGGAAGAGGAGGAACGTCTGACGTAAAGATGTTAAAGAGGATAGGACCCAAGAGGCTACCCTGGGGGACCCCAGCATAAACATTAAATGTATCAGACTGGGAGTTGTTCAAGCAGACCCTAAATGATCTACCCGACAGATAATTTTTGATGATTTTCACAAGGAAGATCGGGAAGTTGCACCGATGCAGCTTATAAACAAGACCATCGTGCCAGACGTTGTCAAACGCTTTCTCAACGTCCAACAACGCCATGGCAGTTGTTTTGGAAACAGACTTGTTCCGCCTGATAATGTTTGTTACCCGGGTGAGCTGGTGCACAGTGGAGTGCCCCTTCCTGAACCCAAATTGCTCTCTAAGGAAGATGTTGTTCTGATCAGCAAACTCTAGTATACGTCTCAGAATCAGTTTTTCGAACAATTTCGAAATAGATAAAAGGAGGCTAATGGGCCGGTAGCTTTTAGCGTCAGTGGGATCCTTCCCAGATTTATGGATGGGGATAACTTTGGCGCCCTTCCAACGGGACGGGAAGTAGCCAAGTTCCAAGCACTTATTGAAGATCTTTGCGAGGTGATAAAAGATCAGAAAGAAAGGTTGATCAGAATGGGAGAGAGGAGGGACAGGTCTCGGCTTGTTTTTCAGAAGTTTAGTTAATTTCCAGAAGGGGTTTGCACAATCTGGGAGAGAGCGAATATGACTTTCAAAGCTTTTGTTTCTGAGATCCACCAACCGGGCCTTAATGATTTTATTAAGACGATTGCAGTAAGACTTTAAGTGAGGCAGGCCAGAACGTTGATAATGGCGCCTAGTTGTGTTACGAAGTCTTATATAAGATTTAGTTAGGCTGTCTAGATTCAGAGTGTTACTCCCCAGGTCAGAAGCAGGGATGTGTTGGTCACGGGCTAAGGATAGAGCCTCATCGATGATCTGCAAGCACTGATCGATGTCGTCCGTCAATTCAAGCTCGATGTTGTAGCGGATGTTGGCGTCGATGAACTGCTGGAACCGTGGCCAGTCAGCACGATGGTAGTTGCGACGACGAGCACGAAATCGATTGGCGGAGTAGCCCACTTCGGCCACCACTGGAAAGTGGTCGGAGCTCAGTTCCTGGTAGACGATCGGATTCGAAAGGTTTGCCATGTTGGTGATGAAAAAATCGATGGTCGAGTGGACACCAGAGCGACTCAACCGGGTGGGGGAGTCTGGGCTCAGGATGATGTACGAAGATGCTTGTAGGTCATTGTGGACGACTTTGCCATTTGGATTGCTTCGAGTGTTGCCCCAGGCTTGATGTTTGGCATTGAGGTCACCAGCCAAGATGAAGTTTTGCCGATGTCTGGTAAGCTTGACGAGATCTTGTTTCAGATTAGAGGATGAATCGTTCCTTGAGCTGACTTGCGACGGACAGTAGGCGGCTATGATAATAACAGGGCCGACAGGGGTAGAAACCTCGACCCCAACCGCTTCGATGACTTTTAAGGTGAAACTGGGCAGCAGCTTACAGCAGATGTTCTTCCTCAACGCGATGGCTACGCCTCCACCCGCTGAGTGGGTACGATCGAGCCGAACAACTCGAAAGTCGGGGAGGTAGATGTTGACGCCAGGTTTTAGATGTGTCTCGGTGATGATAGCTACGTCGATGGTCCGCTCGTTGAGGAAATCAGCGAATTCGATGGCTTTGCTCTTTAACGAGCAAGCGTTCCAGTTAGTGATGTTGATGCATTCACGGGCCATATTTGGTGAGGAAGGAAACTGCTGCTTGCAGCTGTTCAGCTCTGGTTTTACAGGTGCGAAGGGCTACGAATGCTTCGGCCGAAACTTCATTCCAGTGGCAGGAGTTGTAAGCCCGGCGATGAACGGCTCGATGCTGCGACATCGGCAAACGAGGTTGTAAGCCGATTATTCAGTGGGAGAGGTGGAAGCACTGGGATTGCACGTCGCGATGTGATGACTGGAAAATTTTGTTCGTTATTCACTGGCACTGGGACTTTTCTCCGACCGGGTTGGTTGTTGGTTGAGGCTCTTTTGCGGATCTCAATGAATTCCGCCCGCTTTGGGCAGGTACGACTGGTGGCCTTATGATCAGCTCCACAATTTGCGCAGACAGGATCGGCAGTTTCCATCAATTGGCAGGCGTCGGGTGCGTGCGTTTGTCCGCATTTGATGCAGCGGGAGGCCATATGGCAGTTTTTAGTCCCATGTCCAAACAACAGGCAATTGGAACATTGGGTCACATCTCGATGAACTGGTTTGTAGCGCTACCAGGCCACAATGATGTGGAAAAGGGCACGAATGGACTGCAAATCCGCCAAACATGATGAATTTTTCTCCAGGTTGATAAGGTACAATTGGTCGCGGTACTTCCGAGTCTTGTTGTGGCGTGACATCTTATGGATCTGTATTGGCTTGAGTCCATTTGCCTTCAGTTCCTCTAACAGAGTGTCAATTTCCATATCTGGAAGACCACGGAGAACAACCTTGAGCGGTTTTTCTGCTTCAATGTCATGGGAGTAATATTCCACCTTACGCTGCTGCAGTATTACTTGCACCGCCTTGTAGTGATTCAATGCCGGAACCATCAGTTTGTAGCCGTCAGTGTACATACGGATAGTGCATTTCAGTCCTTTCTCGATGTAGAAGACAATTGCTTCACGAAGACCTTCTGGAAATCCTTTCACATAGAAGGGTGGAATTTTCTCTTTTTTCACTATTTCGGGGTCCGTGGAGTTTTCCAAGACAGCAAATCTGTTGTTGGCCAAAAGCTTCTTAGCCGCCGAATCGGGGGCATTTCCAGGTCGAGGCCGTTTACCCGTACTAGAACCGGTTTTCGATTTACCCATGTCAGGGTTCACCGTAGCGTCGGTTTCCAACGCGAAAATAAAAACTCAAGAACGAACGTACAAAGTGAACAGAGCGAAAATAAACAACTGTACTGCTCAACACGCTAGCAGAGAATGAATGAATGTTTGATGAGCGGCTTCGGCTAAAACAGGCTCTTATATAGGCCAAGTAGCATGTTTTAAATTGCAAAGTATATGATTCTGTCGACCGTGCTTGGGAAGCAATGACATAACGACCAATCAGAGGTCGAATTTTTCGCTTTGACAACGCTTGACTATTTTCAATAGTACAATAGTGTGAATAATAAAATTACAATTATCTTTTTTTGGGAAGAATCTTAGAAGATTTACCAATCTATTGCTGCAAGAACGAAGGAAATCCGCCGAATACTAACCGTTTTATTAGCATTTGAAATTGGACATATTTTTCCCTTTTTTTGGTTTTAGATTTTCATTTCACATCTCTATGTAGCCGAACTTCCTGAGAGAAGTATTCTACTTCAAAAGTAAAGGGTCTTCCGAAATTTCGATTAAAATAAAACTTCTTCAAGTGACACTGAAATCAAAGTGAAAATTTATTCATCTTCACGCTGTGCACACTTATTCCCAAACCGCATGTCGTGCATCCAATGGATTGCAAACCACATCACAAAATGCGAGACAGCCATCTTGGCGATACGTGACGATCTTTTAGGATGCTCGAGTTCTGTCAGCAATCAAAAGAAGCACCCAATCAAATCGGCGGTAGAAAGAAAAAATTATGACCACTGCAACTGAATGACTTTGTGATGCCAACCGATAATGTAACAAACGGCTGACTGGCCAAAAGAGCAGCAACCAGCTTTGCAACCGGCAATCGTGCTGCAGTTTGACGCCGAAGATCTACTTCGAATCTTACTTCTTATTACCTTTGTGTTTTATGACCAACCGTGGCTGTCTGGTTGGGTCCCTCTGTATAACCTTGCTCCGAGGCCAATACTGAGTGGCCGGGTCGCCACCGCACCGGTCGATACATTCGCGCCGTTGTTCCTCTGATCCATTTTGTTATTGCTCCTATTATTCAACAACCGACACTTTTATTATCACGTTTTATCCGACAATAATAAAGTCCAGTTCGAAGGGAATATGATACAAATTGGGACTGATAGTCAGAAATTTTACTGCCAATCCTCGCAACTCGACGTGCGCGTGCTTTCTTTCTCCGGTGGAAGCTGCTGCCGGGCGGTACTGCGCTTCATCGTCTGTCGCGCGAATAGAAATAGTCGGTGTGTAACGACCAGGGCAAGCGACATTTTACGACAATTTTACAGTTTAGAAATATGTTAAGCATCCCGACTTTTACGACAAATCAGACTGAGCTGCTAAACACAGACGCCCAGAACCGTAGGCAAACTAGCCAAACGCGCATATGGGACGAGCGACGGATTCCCCGCTTTACCCCCTTAGCTCTCCGCCTAGTTGAGTGGTTGTTTGTGCTTCAATATATCTTAATTATATGCAGCGCCATAAAGAATGTTTAATCGCTGGGCCAAATCGTAAGATGTGGAAGAATTTACAAGATCGGAAAGTGATTTTATGGTGGCTCAGTGCGGTTCCCACTGGTTGGTCATCGGAGACCCTGTAGGAACGACTTTTATGGCTCAAGATGGTATAAGGATGTTCGAATGTGTGTTCTGCTGGCCACATCTTGAACGACTTTTTTATGAAAATCTAGGCTTTTGACTTGATTAGTTAAATCAACCGAAATGTGAATTCCATCAGTCGGCCGATTACATTATTAGCTCTGGATTTATTACGATTCCTAGCAGCTCGAGTCGTGAACGAACCTCAGGCATCCTCTTCTCGGTCACTATCAGATGCATGACTGTGCCAATTTCCGCGAATGGATTGTGTCGTCCGCTCTCGAAACGGCATCGATCTTATTCACGGCCAGCTTCCAGTGCCTCCTATGTGCTACGATTTTCCGTACGCCGTGCCGTCTCCGATATTGCACCATCACGGACTCGATTGCGCCGGTGATAAGGTTTGACTTCATACGTTTGTAAGTGCAGTTCATTTCCCTGCTATTGATTAGTCAATTTAGTATCCGCGCCATATTTGGAGGGCCCACTAGTTGGCAATAAGCCGCCACGGGTAGGCAGAAGAGCCAGGGCCGCGAGGAGGCCACAAACAAAAGACTCAATATGGATAGGAAGTTCTGGAGGTCGCAGCACCGAGTTGACCTTATGGAAAGTAGGGACTCGAATAGACCGAAAGAAAGTTGTAGCGACTGTTAGCGCGCAGTCTGAGCGTCGTTTGCCAGTCGTGACTTTTACTTCGAATGGGCTCTCTCTCCATTGTTGGTAGTGCACGCGGCTCGGTTCGGCATTTGCCGCGCAGTCTGGCGGCGCTGAACGTGTTCCACTTTGACCGCGGCAAAATGCCCACTTCGTAAGAGTGCATACAAATCCATGATGGACTTTAGCAAAGGAACCAATCGAACCGTTGTGCTGCGATTCATTTAGCACCGATCAAACCGTCCGATGTTTACGAACGTTAATGGTTTGTGCCCCGAATGGAAATGGATTTTCTCTAGTTTTTTTTTTCATTAGTTTAAAACATTGACATGTCTGCGAGAGCTATAGATGTTTAAATTGAGAGTGTTTGGGAATATCTAAGCAGGACCTCGTTTAGGTTTATAAGAAAAATAGAAAAACAAACAATGATTCACTAAAAATATGTGCTTCACAAATTAGTGGTTTAGTAAAATGCTCATCATGACATTATAATTTTTCTGGTTACGGATAAAACCGGCTGCTAGTGGCAGCAATCAAAAGTCCTTTCAGACCGCAAATCGACTAACGTTCAATAACTTCCACCACCAAGGGCATCCTCTATCCTAGTTTGAAATGTGCCACCGGAATTCCAGTTAAAGACAACGACATGCATAAATTTAAACATGACAGCAAGCCCGGTTTACTTCCCTGTAGGTACAACCGCGTTCCCGAATAAAGCACACCAAGCGAGGCCATCGATACAATCGACGACGACGATGCCGCCGTCGCCAAATCGATGCCAATAGCGAATGGCAGGTGCCGCTGGAGGTGTTATTCATTCACCCACGTAAAATCAATAGAATTTTATTTCATCTACGTGAAAAATCACTATAATTGGGTTCTGCCAGGTTTTGCGAAGAGAAAAGCACAACGACAAAAGTTCCGCGGGTGAAGCACCCGTTCTAGCTTCCGATCCATCGACTGTCATACTCGTTCGTGCTTCCATTACTTGACTGCCGGTTTTATAAATCACTTGCCGCGGGGACTCCTTTGCATAGATCATCAGCCGGCGAAGGGATGCCGGTTTTTCCGTCAACCGGGATGCCTTTGTTGCTGCCCTGTACCGGGGTTCGGATGGGATGGCCGCGATGCGACGAAAACGATAGCAGACGGGATGAGATGATCTGCATGATCTATCACTCGGAGTACCTACGTGGACAAATATTTTCCGGAGAATGGATTCGAGTTGTCTCCTCCAGGACTACAACTGTGCATATATTTTGTGGGTGGACGCGTTCTAACCATTTACGTGTTGATGAAAAATTGCGCCTCGTTTAGGTTTCAGACTGTAGATTGGATGATTTTATTACCCGCATGCATTATTTACTCATACAAGAGAAACTGAACGAGCCTGACATATTGGACGTCAATAAGATACTTGTAATTTGTGCTCAATCAACAACTTTACACCAGTCAGGTTAAAATATTATCGAATAATAGAACCAGCTAGCAGTACAAGCCCGTGCTTCATCGCCAGCTTACCCTCATTATTGGATTGACCTGAGGGGCTTGATAGGCTACTCAATCGGTTGTAAAACAATTGCATTGAATTCATATCGGCACCCAAACCAGACCCAGCACATGTTATTCAACGGGAATAACCGGGCCTGTCAAATGCAGGTCGACCGACATCAATTATCGAACCCCAGCATCCGGATTAGCTGAGCTTGCTTGCACTGAAATGCGTTATTTCCGCTCAATGCGAGACGTGCATGATAGACAAAGGCCCACTCCGGACCTGCCCGTCCCGTTTAAAACATTTCAGCCCCCGATAAGTTATACAGGGATTGCAATTATCACCCTCATTTCAACGGGATGAAATCTACCGGGATGATGCCAATCCAGTACAAATACTGATGATGATAGCGATCGGAATTTTTCACCTCAGTTCATATAATAAGTTCAGGCATGTTTATATGTTTCCGTAAGTTTTATTCACGTATTCGGTTGAAATGTAATACACGGGAAAAATAAATACGACCAGTTTTCTTACTTTATAATAACTTTAAAATTTAAAAAACAGGTGGGTGGAAAGTAATTATGAAATAGACGAAATTATTTCTGTGAAGATACGATGACCGCCTATTATTTTCATGATGATTAGAAAACTTAACATCAGTGGTGAGCATCATTCCGCTAGATCGTTGCTCTCTAGCAAGACTAGCAATAAGCAACAACTATTTTTAACTAACGGATTAGCGATTTTGCTAAGTGTCAGGGTCTTTAGAGAAACTGATCACGATACACTTCAAACATGTTTCTTAAAACATGTTACTTCAAACATGTTTCAAGGCCATCTGATTTAATATTAATCTGATTTTCAAGAAAATCAAAAAAAAAACCTAAGAAAATCAAGTTATCAAGATACAAAATAAACCAATAGAGTACTGAAACTAACTCCTAAATATGTAATTAGTATAAGCAAAACAGAAGTTTAGTAGTTCACTTGGGGGACCATTGCACTGTGGTCCCCCATAAGTATGTATCACGAAGAAATTGTTAATTATGGGGCTTGGAAGTGCGCATAGTTTTCACTTTTGAACAGCTGTAAAAAGTATGTTATTAGGTTAAGTGCAATTTCACCCCTTTTTAGTGAATTTAAGTATTCCAAAGTGATTTATTGATATGGGGGGCCAAAAACAAGGAATGTTAAGCTTTTTCTAGTGGTTTTAAGAATGTTTTATTGTGTTGTTAACGACTGAGCCAACGGTAAAATAGGTCCATTTTGATTCAAATAGATATCACCAATGGTAGGTCCATTTTGATTCAAATAGATATCACCAATGGTTGGCAAATGGCTGGACACGTGTAACTTGAGACCCTAATGTGGCCATTCACCTCTGTCCAGCAACTCCTATCCCAACCTCCACGTGGTGCCGACCGGAATACGAGTAACCTTAGCGGAGATCGGGTAACCAACCCCGGTGGAAACTATGGTCGTATGCTGACTGGGAAGGGGGTCGTACGCGGCTGTATCCCCATAGGGGCGGCGTACAACAGCGTCTGACCCGGAGCGGGCGGCTGAATTATGGAATGCTGTATCCCGCCAGCTACACCTAAGATGGCAGCCCCATCAGCAGGATGTAGGTATCGCGACCCTGGTAAGGTAGCATACCGAAACCTTTCATCAACCACGAACAACGATTTTAGAAATACGGAACGGATCAATCGGCAAAGACCTAGGCTACGAACACGGAAAAAGATTAAGGTAAACGATTGGAAATTGGGTACTTGGAACGTCCGATCTCTCAATGAACCGACGCGGGCTGGCTTGCTTGCTCGAGAACTACAGCGGAAAGCAAAGCAGCGGAACGGGGCGTCGGTTTCGTTGTGCTGGGAAATCAGAAAACAAGAGTCATCCGGTGGAGGCCCGTAGATGACCGTATATGCGTGTTGAGGATTAAGGGCAAATTCTTCAACTACAGTTTAATCAACACCTACGCACCGACAAACGACAAATCCGATGAAGTCAAAGATGAGTTCTATGACAAGCTTGAGCGAATCTATGACGAGTGCCCAAAACACGACGTAAAAGTCGTCATCGGAGACGCAAACGCACAGGCTGGGAGGGAGGAATTCTTCCGTCCGGTCATTGGAAGGCATAGCCTCCACTCGTCAACCAATGAAAACGGCCTGAGGCTGATAAACTTTGCCGCGGCCAGAGGAATGGCCATATGTAGCTCCTATTTTCCACGTTTGAATATTCGGAAACACACCTGGAGGCATCCAAATGGAGAAACCTGCTCCCAGATCGATCACGTACTGATTGACGGTCGGCACTTTTCGGATGTTACTGATGTTAGGTCTTTTCGGGGACCAAACATTGACTCTGACCATTATCTCGTCGTTTGTAAGATCCGTGCACGGTTGTCGAACGTGCTGAAATCTCGCACAGAGAGGACGACGCGTTTCAACATTCAGCGGTTGAAGGTTGATGGCGTGGCAGCAGAATACGCCAGAGAGCTGGATCAACGGATCGCAGAACAGCAGGAGGAAGGAGTGGAAGACATAAATAGGCTGTGGAGCAGTATTCACGTCGCCATCGAAACGACTGCGAGAGAGGTGGTAGGTACGACGCGTGGAAGGCAGCCTAACGGCTGGTTCGATGCCGAGTGCCAGAGAGCGACAGATGAGAAGAACGGTGCCAGGAGCCGCATGCTCACTGCGGCTACGCGTCAGAACAGAGAGAGGTACAGGGTGGCAAGAGCTGCTGAAAATAGAACCCACCGTCGGAAGAAGCGCGAGTACGAGGAGCAGGTGCTCGCCAGCACAGAGGACAGCTATGCTCAAAACGACGTGCGGAGATTCTGTAGAACTGTCAACAGAGTCAGGAGCAGGAATTTCCCGGTGCCGGTCATGTGAAATGACAAGGACGGCAACCTGCTTACTGATAAACCGACGGTTGCAGCCAGGTGGAAGGAGCATTTTCAGGCGCTATTGAACGGTGAGGTACCGGATGAGCAGAGCAGGAACAGGATGACGATTATGAGTGACGAACAAGCTGTGGAGCCACCAACACAGGAGGAGGTGAAAAAGGCGATTAATGAGCTGAAAAACGGCAAGGCCGCTGGTAAGGACGGTATCCCGGCCGAACTTCTAAAAGCGGGAAGCGAGCGGCTGTACTATGCGGTCCACCAGATAATACTAAGAATCTGGGCGGACGAACAAATGCCGAACGACTGGTTGGAAGGCCTCATATGCCCTATCTATAAGAAGGGCCATCGATTGGATTGTGGCAACTATCGAGGGATAACGTTGCTCAACTCCGCATATAAAGTGCTCTCCCGTATCCTGTTCTTCAGATTGAGACCGCTAGCGGAATCTTTTGTTGGCGAATACCAGGCTGGTTTCCGACAAGGGCGTTCCACGACGGATCAAATTTTCACCCTGCGACAGATCCTCGATAAGTTCCGGGAGTACAACTTATCGACTCACCATCTTTTTGTGGACTTCAGGGCGGCATACGACTCAGTGAAAAGAAACGAGCTGTGGCAGATCATGCTGGAACACGGTTTCCCTGCAAAACTAATAAAGCTGAGTCGTATGACACTGGAGGGATCAAAATCGTGCGTGCGGATAGCTGGCGAGACATCAGCCGCGTTCGTAACGTTGGATGGACTGAAGCAGGGGGATGCGCTCTCCAACCTACTGTTTAACATCGCTCTTGAGGGTGCAGTACGAAGAGCAAACGTCGAAAGAAACGGTACGATCATCACAAAATCTCACATGCTTCTTGGCTTTGCGGACGACGTCGATATCATCGGTATCAACCGTAAGGCCGTGGAGGAGGCCTTCGTACCTTTTAAGAGAGAAGCAGCGAGATTGGGATTTGTCATTAACTCTGCCAAAACGAAGTACATGGTAGCTGGCAGAGAGCGTGGGAGTCCCCGTGGTGTTGGTGCTGAGGTGGAGATAGATGGGGAACGATTTGAAGTGGTTGACGAATTCGTTTATCTTGGTACGCTTGTGACATGTGACAACGATATGAGCCGTGAAGTGAAACAACGAGTTGAAGCTGCGAACAGGGCTTTCTACGGACTGCGTAACCAGCTAAGGTCCCGTAGTTTGCAAACTCGCACAAAACTAGCGCTGTATAGGACGCTGATACTCCCGGTGGCCCTTTACGGACATGAAGCATGGACGCTGAAGGAAGCTGATCGACGAGTGCTCTGAGTTTTTGAGCGTAAAATTCTGCGATCGATACTTGGCGGTAAACTGGAAGACGGAGTGTGGCGCAGACGCATGAATCACGAGTTGTACCAGGTATACAAACATGCTGATATAGTGAAGGTAATACAGCGGGGCAGGCTGCAGTGGGCTGGACATGTAGCCAGGATGCCTGACGAGAGAGCCGCCAAAACTATCTTCAGTAGAGAACCAGGAAGAGGCCGTCGACTCCGTGGTAGGCCTCGCACGCGGTGGATGTGCGCGGTGGAAGAAGATGCACGATCTGCTGGTGTACGGGGAGACTGGAGAACGGCTGCTCAAGACAGAAGAAGATGGACATCTCTAATTCGTTCGGCCCTGGACCGGTGAACGGTCCGTTAGCCAAAAAAGTAAAGTAAGTAAGATATCGCCAATGTATTTTTATTTGTCAATTCAACAATGTTCTAAAGTGAATTTACGTAAGTGCAATGCATCAAAATGTTCGTAAGAGATCGTTTATCTGTCCAAAACACAATTTGGCTGCCGCGACCTGCCGACTGGTTTGTGAGAAGTGATTACAAATTGCTATTTTTTGGGACGTCTTCTTCGTCTTTGTTTTGTTTTTGAGTGTTTTCTTCTGCGGTAATATTTTGCAAACCCTTTTCGACGAATACCGTTTGACGTCAATATATTTCTAGGTCCATTAATCAGATGTACATTTCTCAAAATGCATATATTTAAGATTTGAGCTGTAAAAACTGGTAGGGTTCATGAGACGATACTATACACTCTTTTAGAATCTATACACTCATCGCTATGGGATTAATATAACTTGAAGCTAGATGAATAGTATACTCGAAGACATTACATTTGCACACAATTATCAGTTGATTGGAAATAATCTAATAGAACAATGAGCAGCAGCATAAAAAGAAATGCCACATGGTTAAAGAGGTAGAGCAGATCGATCTTTTATTATCGAACAACGATAACACCGCCAAGGAGAGAATAGTTACTTTGTGGGTCAGTTTAAGAAGAACGCAAAAAGATTTTTATTTCATCACTTTGTATGACACTTTGTGGATTACATAATTTTGTTTATTGTACTTTACTTAGTATGTATTGTGCCATATCAAATAAATGTTGTGAACAAAACATTTCCTTAATTTTTAAATACACATCGAGAAACATATTTCTTGTCTATGTATACACTCATGAAATTTCTGGCAACGAACAATGGAAGTTTGAGAAATTGCCTAGTTAAGAAAAACTAGTAATGACAAAGTTGGTAAGCATATTTTACTAATTTTAGATGACCCTTGACCACGAACCTATAAAATATACTTCGAAATAGATGTAATTTTTGTATTCAGCATCAAAAAATACATTTACATTGACGTTTTGAACCTAAGTCATAGGAAACCAATATTTATGACCGCCTTTTTTAGAAAATGGAACTACAGTGCATCGGAAACATAACAAGTATAGTGGCACTGCAATTAAAATAAAGTGCCATTGCAAATAGGGATGAATACTACAAACACAGAGGTTAAAAGAGCTTAAATAGTAGAAAATATATATATATATAAATCTTCACATAGCGCTTATAATCTAAAATTCAAAACTATCAAAGAAAATTTAAATTAGGATAGCAGTACACCAACAGTAAGACTTTAATTATTCAAAATTTAGAAGCAGCTAAGTTCTGATAGTCAGTTATTTTTAAAATTCCAGCAAAACCAATAGTGAGCACCATTTCATTAAAACGAAAATTATCGACACTAATTTTAAATAAGAAAGTATGTGATTATTTTAATTTATTTATTTATTTATTGTTTGTTGTCCAATAGCGTGAGGTGAACCTTTTTAATTTGCTATCTCCAAATGTCGACGCAGTCACACTTTAATAATTATTTTAAATCTAACAATTTACTGACGGTTCCAAAAATCTAATGAGCCCTTTTTGAAAAATGCTTTCGACGTGAAACGTTTCAATGAGGCAGGTAGAGAGTTCCAATTTGTCACACCATGCACAAACAGCGAATTGGCGTAGCCTGAGGTCGTGTTTACAGGGACCACCAAGTTTTGTCGGCGTTGTCCTCGGAGAAAATTTTGTTTTCGGTACAGAGGTGCCGGAGCTTGCGAAGTGATGAGATTACGCAAGAATATGCACGAGCGGTGGTTGTACAGGACGTTCCAAGGGCATCCCAAAAGGGTCCCCTTTAAATGGGTAGCAGAAAAGTATCTACTCAGTCCGTAGACATATCGTACACACCTGTTCACTGCCACATGTAGCCTTTGCATGGCAGTTGCACTAGGCTTCACGTGAACAGCGTCGCCAAAAAGGAAGTGTGGCAGAAATAATGCCTTGAAGAGCTTTAGCTTGATAGTAGAAGACGCTGATGTTGTGCTGCAACGCAATGTACGCAAAGCCGCGTAAATCTTGCCACATTGTTGGTTGATCATTCCGTCCCATGAGAGGTCAGTGTGGAACAGGAACCCCAAGTTGATCGCACTGGTCGAATACTCTATAGGCTGGTCATCCATCATAACTGGTGGTACTTAATGCAGTCAGATCCAGTCGATAATTTCTACGTTTTCTCATCCACAATGCAACACTTTTAGAGCTGTTGATTAGCAAACCATTTTTCCTGGACCATGATGATATTCGGGTAAGGTCTTCGTTAACCATGCGTACAATTTCAGCTGCAGGTACACCCGTTTGGAGAGTATACAGTTGGACATCGTCAGCATACAGTTGAATCGAGCAATATTTGAGCACATTGGGGAGGTCGTTTATGTAACAGCAGAAAAGCAGAGGTCCAAGCACGGATCCCTGTGGTATACCAGAATATAGCTCCGCACTACGTGAAAATTTACCTGCACATGATACACATTGTGTACGTTTGGTGAGATAAGAGCCAACAAAACTGACAGCCTTGGTAGAAAAACTGAACTGGGTAACTAGCTTTTTACAGAGCAAATGGTGAGAAACAGTATCAAATGCTTTCGAGAAATTCAGCAACAACAGTAAACTAATGCCATTTTTATCCAATGTGCCATAAAGGTCGTCAGTTACTTTCAGTACAGCCGTTTTTACACTTTGTCCTTTTTGGAATCCTGCTTATTGTTCGGAGAGCAATTCATTCTCTCTAAGGTAGGCCGATATCTGCTGTTCTATAAGCATTTCAAAAATAATCGACAGGGTGCATAAAATGCTGATTGGTCTCAGGTTTGAAAGCGCATTCAGATGAGGTTTTTTTCTAAGCGGCAGTACAATAATTTGTTTCCAGGTATCAGGGAACATAGCAGTATCTATGATGGTATGATGGTAATTTCTTCCAGTTTTTCAAACCTGCGTGCGCAAAGGCTTTGGGCATTACCATGGACTATATTAAGCATTCCTGAGAGCAGCACAGTATTCATAACTGCTCCAGGAATATTCGCTGTTGCGTTGGTGTGATTGTTAGTTTGGATCATGGCACTTAAGGAAGCATTTTTCAACGGGCTGAAGGGCAACTAATATATTAAATCTAACAATTTTCGTCTTATTATAATTACACATAAACAATAACACAAATATTCGTCGTTGATACATTAAATACATATAAATAATTGAAAACAAACTTTAATCTTGATAAGCTAATTTCTGGTTAGCTGCTCCAGTTGTTCAGTGCTGTATACGGCGACAGGAGGGCTATCGAAGTTCTTCTTAACGTATACTACTCGCAGCTTGGTGAAAACAGTCGCCACATCACCATTCTTCTTGAGTCGCACAGCAGCTTGCTTAATTTTGCGTGCTGCAACCGTGAGATTTTCGTTGACATAAACACGTCTATCTGAGTCAAAGCCAAGGTGCCTAAGATTCAAATTTCGTGTCCGAAGGTAAGCACCATAAAAGTCATCTCGGGCGTTCCGCAAAGCAAACTGCGCAACAATAAGGCTTTCGCTACCATTCGACTGCTTACCAGTACTCATTCTCCTGAGGTCAGCTAAAGGAACTGCTGATGCTTTCAGGTCTAACTGTTTACATATATCCGCAAAAATAACTTCCAGATTTTCCCCCGTCAGAAAGGGGATTCCACTAATGATGAGCTCTTTTTTGTTTTCCAAACTGCACACTGCATCAGTAATTCTGTCGACCCTGTTGCTAATAACATTGATAGCAGCATCGCCACGCAAAAATTTTTCAGCAGGATATCTGACGATACAAGGGATAACTTTTCCTCTAACTCAACTTTCACGGCCTCAATTTTGACGTCAATGTTTGTTTGCAGCTGGTCGATCTTTTCCTTCGTCTCATTAAACTGAGTAAGCAGCAATTGTACGATAGAATCTAGGGTGTTTGATGAAGCCACATCGCCAGTGCCATCATCGTCGCAGCGTAACCGCTTGGTGATTCCACTATTTTTCGTAACACCCGGCATTTAACTGTTAGCTATCAAACGAAAGAATCCTTTGTCTCTGAGCGGAGAGTTGGTTCTAACAAACAATAGCCACCAACGAGGCACAGCGAGCTGACAGTAAAATCGATATTTTTCGGTTGATTTAAGTTGTTTTCGCAGGAAAAAACACGGGCACACACGAGACTGTGGTCATTGACTAATCTGGAGTAAACTCGAGGTACGCACGGGTGAGGTAGCTTATCAAAAATTAAAGTTTTCCACGATCACATTATTCGCGACACATTCTGCTCAGCAGTATTGCCAGATTACGTTAATTTTTATAATGCACAGACTTACCGGGTGACACTATTGTTCCAACATCAGTGGCGCTTCTCAGTGCTCTGAAATACTTTATTTGAAGTTTTTGAAGATACCACTTATTGCGGATGGAAAACGTCAAAGAAATGTTTTGTTTTCTCTTTCAATCTGTCGTCTACGAGGCTCCTCCTTCACTGAAATTTTGTTTATATAACTACTGGCTGACCCGGCAAAGCCCTCCCCCCCCCTTTTTTTTTTCATTTAAATAATTTTCAACATTTTAAATTGATTCCACATATGGTTGACCTGCAGCCAAACCAAATCAGGCGTCAAAAACATGGATGAGATCATCCTCGCCTTTTGGCTACCGTTCATCAACTCGATTCTGGAAATATCCATGCCGCAAAAAACGAAATGGACTTCGAAATGGCAAATGGAATCCATTTCTGGCATCCGGGCAAAATTCTAGTTCCAGAAATATCGATATTGGGTGCTATTCTACCATTTTTGGTTGTTTTTCAAAAACCCAGAAGTTGCCATCTTCGTTTCAAAAATGGCGTCCTTAGTTGATATTTTGCTGCTGTGCATCGTACTAATCGTTCTAGGCTGTCCTCCTGAAAAGTTGGTAGAAATATCTGTTTCATTTGCATGGGGACCCTCCTCCACTCCTAGACTATGAGGAGATGTCAAACCATCATAGAAACATGTCTTGCCCCCAAAATCTCTGACATGTCAAATTTGATTTCATTTGCTATATTAGTTCCCTCGTTACGCAGAAATTTGTATATGATTTCTATGGGACCCCTTCCGTCCAGAGGAGGAAGAGGTATCGAACCAACAAGTGAATATTTATTACTCTTAAAAACATCCACATGCCAAATTTGGTTCCAACTGCTGGTTCTCGAGTCATGCAGAAATGTATGTTTCATTTGCATGGAAGACTCCCCCCACATCAAGAACAGGGAGGGGTTGTCAAACTACCACAAAAATATTTCTTGCTAAATTTTTTTTCATTCTCTTGATTAATTCTTGAGTTGTTAAGAAATGCGTGTTTCTCTTGTATGGGGGCCTCCCTTCCAAAAAAGGAATGGGTGTCAAACCAACAGAGAAATATTTTTTGCTTCAAAAAAACTACCACATGCCAAATTTGATTTCATTCGCTCGATTGTTTCTCGAGTTTTAGAAGACGGAATGGTGCCAAACTATCACAGAAATATTTCTTTCTCCTAGACCTGCTTGATTATTTCTTGAGTCGTGCAGAAATTTGTGTTTCATTAATTTGCGAACCCTACCATCCAGAGGAAAGAGGGGTCTCAAACAACCATTAAAACCTTTCCTAGACCCAAAAACCTTTACATACAAATTTTCACGTCGATCGATTCATTAGTCTCCAAATCTATATGGATCAGACAGGAAGGAATGCATTTTTATATGTTTAGATTGATAGATTCATTACGAGTTACCACCATTTTTTGTTTGTTTTGCGTTCTCCCTCCAGCGCGATAACAAGAACCAAAATGCGTTCGGTGGTAACAAATTTATTAACATTTCAAATCGTTCATTCTGCCGTCTTCGATATTTTGGAACAAAATCATAAGCTCAAATTCAATTTAATAAATTTAAGAATAATGATACTCATGAATTCAAAATTATAACATTCAGAACTTTACCTCATTTCAACTTTCGCGTTGAGTAGCTCAGTACACAGGAAAATAATTTAAGTTTGTTGTAAAAACTATACCAAACTGTACAAGTCAGCTGCCATATACGAGCTGTTGAGAATTCGCAAGACCAAAGCTTGTTATACAACTGTTTATGTAAAATATTCTTCCATTACATAAAATTGCAAATATAATCGCAGGCAAACGACAAATGACAATATTCGTACTACTAAGCATTCTCATTACCGGACGAACTCATAGGTTTCGCAAAATCCTCTAGAGTTTCCTATATTGGAATCGTGGACATCCTGGATAAGGAATCCTGAAAAAGACTCGTGAAGTTTGTGACTTTCTTCTAACCGGGACGTCAACTGTATCAAACATATTTCTAGCAGCTTTTGTACGAGTGAAACTTCATCGAATCAATAACAAGGTCGAGTGAACTATGTCTAACTATATATGAATCATTCCATACGAAGTGGCCAAGCAAAAGCACAAACTTGGATACGACCATCACGGATTTTGCTCAAAGTTGGGGAATCACTCATCTACTGTCTCTTTGGGAAAATCCCAATTTTGGTGTCGATTGGAATACCCCCCGCTCTGTAAGGCCCTCTCTTTATTACAAAGTTACGCAATTTTTGTTAAAAATCTCTTTTTTCTTTTCATAGACGTAAGATGTCCGAAAAATACTGATAGATGATTTTTGAAGAAAATAAACCAAGGAATCCAGAAAAATTATAAATTTTGACCGGAAGTGCTGCCAGAAAAAAAAATTGTATTTGAAAATTAAATTTACATTTTTCGGCAAATGCAGCCAGTTTTATTTTAAATTTGATAAATTTATCGTTTTTTTTGGAAAATTTCACGTATGAAACAACCATCATCCGAGGTAATATGAACCAGTCTCGAGATATAACAATTTTATGAAAATAGTTGTAAATTTCGTAATCATTTTTTTTCAACAATTCATAGACATAAGACACCCGAAAAATAGTAATAGTTGGATTTTGAAGAAAATAAACCAAGGAATCCAGAAAAAATATTGTTTTTGAGCGGAAGTGTTGCCAGATAGATTACTTTTGAATTTATAATTTTATTTTATTTTATTTTTATTTATAATTTTTATTTTAGCGTTTAATTTAATAGTTTTGAACATTTCAAATTCATTGATTCCTTGCGACTTGTTTATATCGTTTGAAATGATTGGTTTTATCGGAATGACGACATCCTCGACTTTTGGCTTTTGTACATCACCTCTATTCCGGAAATATATTGTGTGCATTTCAGTTATTTTCGTGGTTTTCCAGAAACTGCAAGTTTCGAATTCAAAATGGTGTCCAGGGTCAATGCTTGGCTTCTATACATCATTTCGATTACGGACATATCCATATGTAGTAGTATTCAGTTATTTTCTGGTTTTTCCCAGAAGTTGCCATTTTACAATTTAAACTGGTGTCTGAGGTCAATTTTAAGCCCCTTGCATCATTCTGGATCCGGAGATACTCACATTGGGTGGTATTTGATCACTTTAGGCTGTTTTCCACACACCGGAAGTCGCCATCTTACAATTCAAAATGTTGTGTGAGGTCAATTTTTGGCTTCAGTGCGTCATAACAATTGCGGAAATACCCATATTGGGTGGTATTTGGTCATTTGACACTGTTTTTCAGAAACCGGAAGTCGCCATCTTGGATTTCGAAATGGTATTTGGAGACATGCCAGAAGAAGGAAGGGTATCGAAACATTATGGACATGTTTGTTACACCTAAAAACATTCACTTGCCAAATTTGATTATATTTGCTTGATTGGTTCTCGAGCTGTGCGAAGTTAGAGTTTCATTTGTATGGGACCCCTCCCTTATAAAAAAGGGAGGGGTGTCGAACCATTATGGATATATTTGTTACCCCTAAAAACATTTACCTACCAAATTTGGTTCCATTTATTTGGTTAGTGCTTGAGATAAGCAGAAATTTGTGTTTTATTCGTATGGAATCCCTCCCTCACAGAAGAGGGAGGGGTGCCTATACATTATCGACATATTTGTTACCTCACATTCAAAACATTCACATGCCAAATTTGGTTGTATTTGGTGGATCGGTTCTCGAGCTGTGTGAAAATCGTGTTTCATTTGTATGGGACCCCTTCTTGTGGAAGAGGGAGGGGTTTCATACCATTATGGATAAACTTGTTGCCCCTAAAAACATCCACCTGTAAAATTTGGTTCCATTTAGTTGGTTGGTTCTCGAGATGTGCTGAAATTTGTGTTTCATTTGTATGGAACCCCTCCCTTCCAGAAGAGGGAGGGGTCTCGAAGTATCTTAGTCACCTTTTCCGGCCCCTAAAACTCCTGTATACAAAAATTCACGCCGATCGGTTCAGTAGTTTCCAAGCCTATATGGATCAGACAGACAGACAGACAGAGCTACATTTTTAATATGTTTTGATAGATTTGATGGTTCATCGTATTTCCCGGAGAATTTTACGTAAGAAACACTTATCACCCCGCACAGTGGGGCAAATCGGTCCGTTGATGCGATAAAACCTCATAACTCCTTAACAGTTGTTTCCACAGTGTTCATGTCTTCGGCAATCTTATTCGTTTCATGTCTTCTCACTTTCACAATATTATAGCACATTTTCTAAATTATTTTTCAAACTAAATTATCATGATTTCCAGTCGACAACATATCTTCCGCAAGTAGAAAATAAAATGAGGCATGAAAACTGAATTTTGTTGTTTTGAATTTTGTCGCGACTTTTCTGGGTTCTGCCCCACAGTGCCCCGTGGTAATATGAACCAATCTCTGAGATATAACTTTTCTACGAAAAATCAATTACGAAATTTAAACTTAAGGTTCCAAAAATAAATTTGGAGATTGGCTCATATTACCTCGGGATGATAGTTATTTCTTACGAGAATTTTTCAAGGAACACGATGAAATTATTAAATTTAAATGTAAAACGGCTGCCTTTGCCAAAAAAATTAAATTTAATTTTCAAATACAAAAATAATTTATCTGGCAATACTTCCGGTCAAAAGTTATTTTATTTCGGGATTCCTTGGTTTATTTTCCTCAAAAATCATCTATCAGTATTTATCTGGCAATACTTCCGGTCAAAAGTTATTTTATTTCGGGATTCCTTGGTTTATTTTCCTCAAAAATCATCTATCAGTATTTTTCGGATATCTCACGTCTATAAATTGTAAGAAGAAGAAAATGCGAAAAGAAAACGCGTGACTCTGCATTAAACAGGGGGGTCCCACAGAGCGGAGGTATTCCAATCGACACCAAATTTGGGATTCTTCCAAAGTGACAGTAGATGAATCATTCTCTCAACTTTGAGCAAAATCTGTGATGATCGTGTCCAAGTTTGTGCTTTTTCTTGGTCACTTCGTACGGAATGACCCAAATGGATCAATTTCAACCGGGATGTCAGCCATGTCAGCTAGTGTGTTCTCGTGAAGCAGATAGTAGACGAAGCGAATATTTGCTATTTTATGGTACGAATTTTATTTGGACAAAATAGCAAATATTTCCTTCTTGTAATACCTGCTTTGGTATCAGTTGTTGAAATTTGTAACTCTTTTTGCATGTCCAAACAACTTCCGTTCGCATTTTAAGCAGTTGTAGCATTTTTGTGGTTAGATAGACAGAGGGTCTATATATTGACAGTCGCAGTGTTCAGTATATTCCACTGATATGATATTTCAGGTTTAGCTCAAAAAGAGCCAAAAAATTAGTGAATCTAGTTTTGATGAAATAGATTTGTTTCTCAATATGACATTTGCGTTTTTTAACCATCAGTTACAGCAGTGTTTGAGCAATATTACTTTCAGACATAGGTTTTGTATACTGCTAGAACTGAATGAAAAAGCTGCAGGATTCAATCAGAAAGTATAATACTTTGCTACGTTGAAATCCATATTTCCTCAATCAGATCCACCCTGTTGAATTTGGCAGTCAAAGGATTACGATGAAATGAAAATTTCGCAACGTGTAGAACCACAGGAACTAACATTTTTTGTAAAACAAATATTCTGTTTTCAAATCAAATCGAATCATTAACAGATGCGCATACGCGAATCAGAATGAATTTTCGAAAATTACTACGCTTTGATTCAAATGGTCGACGAAAGAAAGTGCCCTAGAAATATTATAGCTTGTTAACCATTCCTGTGAATTTTGGTGCCCCTAGCCATTACCAAAACGCGTCGTTTTACGTGAGAGTAATTGCTCACCGGGTTCGTCGATTCATCGTTGTGTTTACGAGAAATCTCATTCAAGCCACTGAAAAATGTCGGTGGCTGGAGACACCAAAATTCACAGGAATGGCTTCAAATCTATAGTCTTCCATTTTTTCTACATTGAGCTTTAGGGCTACACCTTGACCAGTGTTATTAAGGGTGCGATACATATGCGATTCGAACAGATTTTGATTTCGATAATACCTATTTTGGGTGGTATTCGGCCATACTTTAATCTTTTCCAGAAAACGGAAGTCGCCATTTTATTGTTCAAAATTATTGCCAGGGTCGTTTTAAGGTCCCTGGACATCATTTTGATTCTGAAAGTACTCGTATAGGATGGTGTTTGGTCAGTTTTGTCTGTTTTCCAAAAACCGAAATTCGCCATCCCGAATTTCCAAATGTCTGCAGGTGATTTCCGGTCTCTGGGTATCATCCCGTATTCGGTCAATTTTGGTTTTCTTCCTGATACCGAAAGTCGCCAATTTGGAATCCAAAATTGCGTCGGGAATCGTTCTACGATCTCTCTCACTAGCTGAAAACTAATCCAGTCATCATGTCACTTTTTGGGGAACATCGGAACCACCAGCTTTGCAGCCGAATGGTAACAGAGCCCGCTTTTTCTGGCGAACAATCGTGGGTTCGGATCTTTGTAGAGCCCACGCCATTCGATGACGACGGACATGAGCATGGGTTTATTTGAAGGCTCGCTTATTTCCAATTGAATTCTACAAAATCTTTATGAATTACAATAAAACTGGTCAGAGGAATGGAGGAACCTCTTTATTTTGATTAGAATTAAAATTAGCGATAACATATGTCGGGTGGAAGTAGGAGCCACTAACGCTGTTGCGTGTTGCATATTGCACTTGTGCGAGAAACCGATAATCATGACAAAAATCATAACAATATTAATTGTTCAGTGCCACGAGTAGAGCTTCGAATTGAAACGAAAATCGACCATTTTCTACGCGTTTATCAATTTTTTCTTGATATGTTATACTATATTTTCAGTGTAATTGAACCTAACTTTTTACAGTGTACTCGTCTTTTTGAACAGCAACTTTTGCAGAAGAACCGAACAGACACATGTTCACGCGCTTGTTGGAATTGACTCCATTTCGTAATGACTCATCCTTGTTTACCCACCACATCGAAAAAAAATGAAGCACCTGCTCCACAAACCAGCAGAGCTTAGTGATTCGTTAATCCTTCCACCTCCTGCTGATCCGATGGTGTGCTGAATCAATGAAGGTTTTACGCAAACAGGAGTAATGCTTTTTCCATTAATTGAACAATTATCGTGCATCAAATCGGTGGGGGGTCAGGGTTTTTCGTTTACCCACGTTCTTTGTGGTACACCCTTTTTTGTACACTGCCCTGATAGTAGCATGCTTCGAAATTTTACATTCTGCTACCTGAACAGTGTACTTTTGCATTGAGTCGTAATTGAATTGAATTAATTTTAGCTCAGCAAGTTTCGAGCCACAATGAAAACTTTTGGGCGTCTAATATTGACCATCGTACGTACATGAGCTACAGACTTTTCATGGATTGCAGCAGAAGAAATCCCAAACTGATATGATTGTTTCGGATTGCGTATGTGAAGGAAGCGTAATGATTGATGAGTAAATAATCCTTATATTCGTTAAGGGACTTTTTTTTTGCCTGCACAAAGATGAATCTCCCAAAAATAGGCACTGTTCATAGAAGCGAACTTCACACGCGTGCAGAACGGTTTTTGCAACTGAAGACCAAACGGATTCACATTCATTAATAGTTATGGTTGCACAATCAAATAGCGGTTGCCACTCAAAGTTACCCATCGTACTGTTATACCATCATAGCAAATCCGGTAGTGCGTATATCGATTGACCTGCCAACCTGGTTGCCACGTCACGCTACGGTGCCACCTGAAATGTTGCGTGGTTGCGATGGTTGCCAGCAGAAAACGATGAAACCTTAATCAACTCGACCGAAGGTCGATCAATTGTAATTAGTGCGGACAGCACTGGAGCTTCCGTTTGCTGAACAATGGAAGAAGCCCACCACTAGTTTATTTGTGTTTTGTTTTCTGTTACAAATGGCCACAATTTGATGCTCAGTCTTACTTCCTGATGAGCCCTCCAACCCTCCTACTCAGCCACATTCGGAAACGAATGTGGCTCGAAGTCCAGTTCCAGTTCACCGTGAACCGGGTGCCGGTTCGATGCTGGCCGGTAAAGAATAATGGCACATCGGAGCCCCGGTCGTACTCGAAATGGTTGGATATCGTTTTGATGACTTGTTAGGATTTGGTTTGCCCACATGAATACGGCCACCGGGATCGCTTCGTCTTCACCAAACGCACACACTCCCACCCATGTTAGTGTGCTCGATGAGGTAGATTTTCCGAAACAAGTCATTAGTGTGCTTCTCCTGGGTATCGGAAAAAGCAGCACCCAAGTTCGCAAAACCAAGACACTGAGGGTTAAAATCTAATTTGAATAGCATTTGAGTGAATTAAAATCATATTTATGAAGCGCAATCCTTTGCTTAGACTCCATAGAACTTAAGCCACCGGATCAGAGCCGGGTGTATGTGCCTGATGCTGACAAACTAAAACTGCTCGTAGTAGGTACAAGGGAGGAGGGAAGCTTAGCCGGTACAGCAATGGATTAATAATTTAATTAACTCGCCCTCAGTATGGAGCGCACATGGGTATGACCCCTTCTCAGTCTCGACTTTCGACGGAAATAACTTTGGCTAGCTTTGTTTTGCAAAATTGATGGCAGTTTAATGAACAACAAGGCAAAACAAGGCTACCCTTAAACTGTGATTAGTGGATGTTATCCGACAGCGCTTGGCGTTGAATAAAGCTCCGGACTGTATGTGGTGAGATGGATGACGTTTAGAGTTTGTAACTGTTTGTGAGATTACGAATGAAACTCACTTAATTAAAATGTAAATGAAATGTTAAAAAAAAACGGAAAAAGGTTTTGTTTGGTTTGAAATTCGTTTGTGTCTATGATACGCGATAAAATACAATAAATTCACATAATCAACTTGATATTTTAAATCTTTAAAACTATTAAATATACTAAAAGCACAGATCCGTATTAGGTAGTAAGCTTCGCCAAAAATCGATTATTCATTCAATATCTCTAAAACATTGCCCCCTTTTCTGCACATCATCAATAACTCCCTGGATGATTCGTTCGACGGGTGTTTTTTCTCTCCTACCGACGTTCATTCAAAGAGCCAGTATTACCTCGTTCGGAGGCACTCAGCCGACTGTTCATATCTATTAATTTTATAGGATTTGGCCCCGGATTAGCCACCATAATAAGCGAAGCAGCTGCCACTCAGGGCCGCAACTGTATATGGCCACTTTTCTTACGCAAATCAGAAATGTTTGTCAAATCTGGACGCAAGACGGAACGGAACCTGGTGTTGACTGGTTTACTACCGGGATGATTTATATGCTGCAAACCGTCACCGGAGACCCTATTTCGGCGAGAATGCTCCATCCATCCGATAGGTATCGCATATACGGGCTGCCTGCTGTTGCTCTGGCTGGCACCGTGATCCCATCGGGCCGGAGTGTTAATTTAAAACTGGAATCTGGCAGGTTGGGTACGCATATTTGCCGCGCCGAATACGCCCACCTCCTCGGAGCAGAGTGGCAAAGTGAAATGGCAACTGGAATTGGTCGCACACAGTCGGTGGACAACAACGCCAACGGTGGCAAGTAAATATTTTGACGGATGGTGGGTGTTTCGAGATTTAACAGATTTTCCAATAAACCCCTGCCGAATGACTGGTTCAGTGACTGACTGACTGACTGACTGCCTGACAGACGGATGAATGGTGCGGGCGGGGCCGGGCCGGGCCGGGCCGCAACAAAACCGAGAACAGACTCAGACAGATGGTCTCACCGGCAAGTGCCATCGAAAGATGGATCGATCGATCGATGGTGACCCGTTCGGGGTGGATGATTGGTGCGGGTGATTAATGTTTCGGTGATTGCTGGGGCGTTTTCTACCGATAAGATTGGAGAAAAATGAATCGTTAGCTTGTTATGGAGACGATGTAGAGGTTGTCAAAATTGTGGTTGTCACACATTCGAAATAGTTTCTGTTTTGTTCTCTTTGCCTGATATGGAAGTTCGAAAGTTTCGAATCGTTAAATGCTTCAGTGGATTGGGTTGATTATTTTAGCCGCTTCGATAGGATTGGAATGGAACCTGACTTTGTCAAATGCTCACTTATATCATGACCATATCTGTCTGTCAAGAATTTTCTAACACAAGCACCACTCGAGGCATATCACAAGCCGAAGGCTTGCTGCTTGGGACATCTTTCACCTGAAATCGAGTGCTCGGTACATATTCCGACCCATTCGATATGTTTCGATGGTTTCAACTGTTCGATCAAATGAGTTTCGGTGCACTGGGTATTGACTGGAATGACTGGAAGATTTTCCGTAATTACATCCCCATACACAATGACCGACGATCTTTTGCCAAACACTTGACACATAAATATACCAACCCCAGTCGACTGAACATCTAACTACATTCTGCTTATCCGGACAGTTCATCCGGACGGTTCAACCCCGCTCCAAAGTACACATATTTGCACACCGAGAAGAAATTAACTTTCCTGGTGCGGCAGAAACTGTACGGCACAACTCTTGTCCCTCTGTTTCGCACAGGAAACAATCAAGAAGCCCTCGAGGGCTTCTCAACGGGAAAAAGTTCCTCTCAGTACAGACTGCAAGTTTACCTCGAGGGCGATTGATTAAGACATTCACAGTTTATTCTTCGTTCATGTGTTTGCAGGTGCAATCTTAGCACTCGCTACTCCTACCCCCAAATGTTTCATCAGCTCAACTCGTGCTGTCCTGGGGGTAGTTTGCTGAGCTCGGAAAACTACTTGCTCAACCGTTGTTGGCTCGCGTGTAACAGCCCACTAATTCCTGGCAATAAACCATAGCAGGAGCATCCTTGCCATCGCTGGAGGACTTCGATTTCAGCTCTAATTACTTCGCTCGAGTGCCCACTTGTGTAGTAAGGTGAGGGAGGATTCAGCGAGTAATGTACCCTGGACCGCGAAGAACGTGCAAAGTCATCTCAGGTGTGAAGTGAGAAAAGTTTTCTCTAGCTCCAGTGTCGGCATCGGCAATCGTTACAGTTGGTGGCATTCGCTGTGGAGCAAGTTTTTCGAAACTCGTGTAACCAACTTTTGATTAAAATAGACTGGAAATGGTGGCTTTGGACATTTACCATGTGTGTTGTTACTTTTGGGTGCATATTGAAAACAAGCGACGATTTTCAGATCCGTTATTTTGAAGCTGATCACTTTGATTACCAAGGAAATTTTTGAGGATTGAGAAATTTAAATAAATTTCTTCTTGAGCGTTTCAGTAGAATGGAATTGAATAATGAGAATAGGTTATGTTTACATTCAATTCTACAATCAGTAGTGGTAGTAGAATCAAATGAAAACATAACCAATTCTCATTATTCATGCGAAAATTTGTTAATCTGAATAGGGTATTACAAGATCAACCTTTTTGAATAAGTTTTCTTCAATACTTAACCATGGAAGACTAGTTTTCTGATCCGGGTAAGATGGCTGACAATTTACGGGTTAGACGAATTAATTTCACCTCGAATTACAATAGCTTCTTACCATCCATCTTATTAATTTACTAATAAGAGTTGCGAAAAGTTAAACAGAGCTACCAATTTTTTATTGTGAGAGATATCAATAATAATATTTGCAATTCAACAAACGTTAAAAAAAGGTTTCATATATCATGAACTCTAATAAATCAAAGATGCAATGCGTTTTGGAGCATAAAAAAATTCCCTTTTGTAGTAGCAATGAAAATACCGCCAATACCATCAGACCAGACGAAGCCGTAAGATATCCACCATTTTGAACCAATTCAAGACTACAGAAACTCTATCACCTTTTTTGTTATTTGCGCTATTGAATTTCTGACTTTTTTGACATATATTGCATAATTTGTTATTTATCAAATTTATAACATTTTTGACATTTTCGACATTTTTGATACCTAAAAGTTACCAAGAAGGGAAATCTTTATCGCTACTTTTTTGTCGTTGCCTACCTATTTCGCCGCTATGAAGACATCGTTGTTTTTCTCACGGGAAACTAGTTATCTAATATCAGCACGTTATTCGGCGAAGGAATATCGGTAATATATACACTGGGGTCTTTTTTACGCGGGTTATTTATATGCGCTTTTTCAAACATGCCTTTTTTTACGCGATTTATTACAATAACGCGGATTAGTTTTACGCGATTCGGAAAATTATTTTTACGCGGTATCAAATAAGTTTAGTATAAGTACACTGGATTCTCTTTTTACGCGATTGATGCGTGCGCCCAAAAAAAAGAATCGCGAAAAAAAAATCGCGTAGTTTTGAACAAATCCCGTAATTTGGAGCAAATCGCATAAAAAAAGATCGTGTCGTTGCTAAATCTTTCGCCATGTGGTAAGTATGTATGTGTATGTGTGTATGTATGTGTATGTGTGTGTATGTTTGTGTGTGTGTGTTGGCTCATAAACAATATTTCCCATGCCACATATCGCGTAATTTCAAGAAAATCGCATAAAAAAATCACGTAAAAAAAGTCGCGTAAAAACAGAATTCAGTGTAAATCTAATAAAGTAAAAAATCCATCGTATGGTTCATGACAACAAGATTTTCTGTTTTGTCAATCTAAATAATGCATATTTCTAATATATATGCTGTTATAATCAAATAATAGGCAATTTCCGTTCATTCGGGAAAAAGTAACAAAAGTACAGTCCCTCTACAATTATGGGTCAGTCAACGTGTTGTCTGAATGTTCAAAAATGGATATAAAATCACAAATACTATCAACTACGAATGTTTTACTATCTATCTTTGTGTTTTGATGTGTACTTTCGATCAACAATTAGTTTCACTGTAGTTGATGCGTGTAAATCGGTTGGGAAGAAAAATATCACTTACATAGCAAAAGACACAATTATGGGTCACTTTTGGCATTCGACATCATTTAGTCTATAATATTGTCAAAATACATAACGCAAGTTATTTTATTGTTGTAAAAGCTTAATAAAAAGTTTTTTTATTCAGTCTTGATGCATTATCACATGAAAGTAATAAAAATAGCCAAAATATGGACTGACCCACAATTGTGCACCGCAAAATGTAACATTACTACAATTATGGGGTACTACACTTATTGCACCGAGCAGAGTTATAATTTTTAGGGACATTTTCAACTTTGAATCATTTTAATCGTATAAATGAGGTTACTAGTGAGTTACAAAAGATACCACTGCTAATGAAAATTGTTCAGTTTCGTGAGAATAGACGTATTTGCGTAAAAGTGACCCATAATTGTAGCTGACCCATAACTGTGGAGGCACTGTACATTCATAATTGTGTATCGATACAAGTCAGGTTCGTTGCAATTAACTTCCAATAAAGGAACGAAAGCTTAAAAATATGGCAAAACCAATATAAAAAAGTTATTGTATTGTTCTTCAATGAATTTTCATTTGAACGCACTATAAACTCATTTTGTGTGTTTTGTTACCATTTTTATATCATTTTTCAAGTTTATATTTACTTACGTGCTATTATTTTCAAACGAATCTTTTTATTAATTGGAGTTTTTTCTACGCGATTGTTTCAAATTACGCGGTTTTTTTTTATACGCGGATTTTTTCAACGAAGTACAACCAACCGCGTAAAAACAGACCCCAGTGTACTATATCAGAGTACACAACGGAATGTTGTATCGATTGTCTGTTTGCCCGTGAGAATGAAGATTTGAAGGAAAGTGTCTGCTGTAGAATTGCGCAGGAATTTCGCCTATTTCGACCTATCGATAGACGAAATTCAAAAAATCCTTTTTCATTAGCACCCTACCGTCTAAGCCATGCGATAAACAACTATTGGAATGTTTTTCTCGAATTCAACATTGAGTGGACTATGTAACGGTTTATTTAAATAGAACTGGCGTTGCACGGTAAGCAATATTGCTAATGATAGCTGGAAAACTCATCATTTTTTACGTTTTTTCTCATTCTATCTCTTCGATATCCCTCACCCCCCCCCCCCCCCCCCTTATCAGAGTGAAAGACGTTAGCACGTCAAACCATTATAATACGGGTTTGGTACATAACAGGCATTGATTTAGGTTACCCTTTCTCAACCTGACTCTCTTCGGAAATGTTCTCATATTTTATGTTTTTATATCAAAACCCTTTCCCAGAAGGAACTTCTGGATACCGCACTGATGATTAGAATTTGTGTCAAAACTCTATTTTTAAGTACACGTAGCTCCTATCATCATAGAAAATAAAGACTTTTCTAAATTCTCATGTCTGCCAACAAATGAATATTATATTTTCGGGCTCTGATCACCGTGTGGTTTATTTTGTTGAGTTTTAATAACCCACCGAAATTCAATCAAATCTCGACAAAACAAATAAATAAGAGTTCTTAATTATAAAAAGAATTGGAAGATTGTCTAATCATGATACCTAATGCACCTTTTTGTTTAATAATAAATGCAGCTGCCGTCCAATGAACATCAAACATTTGAAACAATTCACAGGGATTTTAAATAAATATCATATGCTTCGCGATGTTTGACTTAAATCCATATTTTAGTGAGCTTCGCCTCATTTTAGGTTATGTCATTTATCCGGTTTGCAAGACACAAAGAGTTTTTTATTTATTTGGCAAAGTTTCTCCAATTCGCTTGGTTATTTTTTGCGGCTCTCGAATCCCTGGGACACCATGTACTCCCAGTCAGATCTCGCTTCACCTGGCATCCGCTGCGCCTCTGGACGTCTTTACCCTACCGAATTCAAAGCAAACACTTTCTTTGCAAGGGTAGTTGACCGACATTTTTGCAACATGCCCTGCCCAGTGTATTCCTCCAGCTTTACACCCGTCGTTCGAAAACTCCGAGCTCTCGCAGGTCCTCCTCGAACGTTGTGCACTTTTCATACCCGTAGGGAACAACCGGGCTTAGTCTGTTCGACCGCAATTGCTTCTGGAGCCCGTAGTAGGCACGACTTCCTCTGGACGCCTCCGGATCTCATGACTGGTATCGTTTAGTCTGGTGTACTGTTCTTCCAGCCCTCCCAGCTGATCTCGAGGTACGATGCTGGCCTAACAAAACAGTCGTCATAGGTTCGAGTCTCGGTACGGGAGAGACTGTTAGTGTCAGTAGGATCGTAGCGCTAGCCCCGAAATTGTCCTGTACTCTTAACAGTTGGCTGCAAAATCTGTGTATAAGCCACAGTAGGTCAAGTGCCGAATCGGAATGTAACGTATTCCTTAAAAAAATGGAATTTTTTCGGATGGTGATAAAAAAATAATTAAGGCAGAGTACTGAGTTTGATGGATCCATGAAATATCGCGAATACCAAGTCCCTACACGGTAAGAGTCGAAAACCCATTAATGGATAACTTTGTACCCATTTTTTACTGTCATATGCGGCTGTCAAAAAAATGGGTAAATTTAAAAATGTGAAATGGGTAAAATTGTACGCATTAGGAAGACATATTCTTAGGAAAAAATGGGTCACTTTTTACCCATTAATGGGTGAAAAAATACTTTAAGTGTCTTTTTAGTTTGCTCTGTCGATTTGTTCGCACGCGTCACTTCTACGAGCTGTTTTGTTCACTATTTGTCAATAATTGCCATGGAAGAGATTCGATGCTGCGTCGTATGAGAAGTTGCAAGGTAAACAGTGTGTAATAACAAGTATTGAATTTTACAATGTGAAAGTTTATTATATTAGGTCTAGAATGTCCACAATCTTGCTGCAATACCTTTGTCACAGTTTTTTTTACAAATGAAACATCACGTGAGAAATCATCACCAAATGGAAACGGGTCGAAAAAATCAACACAAAATGTAAATAGACTAGTGGTTATGTTTAATGGATCAATTGTTGCAATGAACTGCGATTCTGACAATTGATGATAGCAGATAAAATACTCCTGTATACGTAAATGAGAGTCATATTTATACATTTGCAAATAATTATAAATAATTGATTTCACTTTAAATTCTTTTCACTTTTTAGAGTGATAATCACAAAATTTACGTATTTGCATGGATACAGCCTTTTTCAATAATGGGTAAAATTTCACCCATTTTCCTGAAAAAATTCATTTCTCAAAATAAGTGAAATTGTACCCAGTTTTTGACGTTTGATCGGTATACCCGTTAATGGGTAAATCGAGTTTACCCATTAAATAGGTTGGTTCACTTTTTGGCGAAATGGTTGAAAAAGTACCCATTGGGTTTCCTTTCTTACCGTGTACGCACCACCTATTCATCGATTTCAAGGCTGTATACGATACTATCGACCGTGTAGAGCTATGGAAAATCATGGACGAAAATGGTTTACCCGCGAAACTAAAAAGACTGATCAAGGCCACGATGGATGGTGTACAGTGCTGTGTGAAGATTTTGAGTGCGTTATCAAGCCCGTTCGAAACACGCGAGGGACTTCGACGAGGCGAGGTCTTTTCTGCCTCTTGTTTAACATTGCACTTGAAGGTGTGTTGAAACGTGCGGCCTTTAACATGCGGGGCACGATCTTCAATAAATCCAGCCAGTTCATCTGCTTCGCTTATGACGTGGACCTTGTCGGAAAGACGTTCCAGGCGGTTGCTGAACAGTACACCAAACTGAAACGTGAAGCAGAAAAGGTTGGATTAAAAGTGAATATGTCAAAGACTAAGTATCTGCTAGCAGGAGGAACCGAGCGCGATAGTGCTCGCATAGGCAGTAGCGTAATAATTGACGGAGACGAGTTCGAAGTGGTTGACGAATTTGTATACCTCGGATCTTTGGTAACGTCAGAAAACAAGCTGGAAGTCGTGCCTACTACGGACTCCACAAGACGTTTAGGTCTGATAAACTTCGCCCCCGTTCCAAGTGCACCATGTACAAGACGCTTGTAAGACCAGTAGTCCTCTACGGGCACGAGACATGAACAATCCTCGAGGAGGACTTGCAAGCACTGCCCATTTTCAAACGACGAGTGCTTAGGACTATCTTCGGCGGAGTATGTGAGGATGGCGTATGCAGGTGAAGGATGAACCACGAGCTGGCGCAACTCTACGGCGAACCAGAAAATCGCGAAAGCTGGAAGTGTACAATGGGCGGGACATGTTGTAAGAATGCCGGACAACAATCCTGCAAAAATAGTGTTCGTCTCGAATCCGGCCGGTACAAAACGTAGAGATGTTTTACCAGGAAAGTGAGTAAGTATTTCCTCCAATGATCGCCTCGAGTAGTGGGCCGACGCTAGATCTGGTCAAAACACCGCGTCTTCAGCGTTTTGGTAATTCTTGATAAACGACGCAACTTCCGGCAGGGAGATTAAAATACGAAGTGCCCTGCTAGTCGTTGCCATCCAGGGTGAGACAGGTCTCGTCATCCATCACCACCGCCACATCGTGATTTGCCAGGAAAATCGACTCGATCATCTTATAAAGGCGCTGGTGCTGCATCATTGCCTGCAGCTCCGAGACTAGTGAACGGTACTGCTGCTTCCTGACATGTATGTCCATGTTCGCCAGGTATTTCAATGTTTAGCCGGTTGCACCGACCTCCTGGCCGAGTGCACGCAGCGATGTAGCCACTTTTCCTTCGGTCTTCCTCTTAAGCATCTTTTAGAGCTTCTTGTCGCTCAGAGCCGTCAGCCGTCCGGAACCGGGCTTCCTTTCAATGCTCTGATTGTCTAGTCTAGTCTAGTCTAGTCTACACTAACACAGCCAGTACTTGAAAGGATCCTGGAAAATGATATCCACCATTTAAAAAAAAATTATTTCCATACATTTTTCTTGTCGGCCAGGCATACTGTGTAGCGCAATATAATACAATATAATCTAAGAACGTGGACAATCCGTACCAACCGATCCATATGTAAGAAGTAATATACCTAATTCGTTGGGAGTGATTAAGCTAAGAAAGTACACTCCTTTGTTGACCAATCTCCTGGGATGGAACATAGGTATTTCCCCCTTATGTTCGGGTTTCGAAACCAAGGATATAGCGCCTTTACTCGCTTCAACTGTTACGGTTGGAACTTGAGTACTAACTCTAGTCCTAGCATTTTTAGCGTATGGTTATAGCGCCATTACTCGCTCTCTGAAAACGCGGAATAAAAATTTGTATATGAAAAATAAAAAGCCTATTACGCGTCGAAACCCGATCTTTGTTTTAGTAAGTAAAGTTAGATAATATAATATCAAGATTTGTCGTGGTAGGTAATGCGATCGAAAACTTGTTTTAGTCTCGTGTGTGGATGTATAATGCTGAACATATGTAAAACAAAGCCGAACACTAAACTGACGATTCTTGTCGAGTTTGCCTGATTTTTGGTACCTGGTATTCCAGGAACAATTATTAAACCCGTTATCTGCCCACCTGAATATCGGTTATAATAAATTTCACAAATCACGCAATACAGATCTGCTGGTGCAATGCACTGATATTAAACATAACTGAGGCGAAACACTAAATTAAAAAAAGAACGCTCTCACCAGCCACATAACCATCCAGATCCTCACATTCAATCCTCATCCCGGGTCGCTTATCGATCATACTAATCGATCTGTCGAGTATCCTTCGGCTCCAAGTTGCAGAAAAAACTTTGGACATTCAGTATTCCTGTCACTGTAGCGGGAACTCCTCCTTATGGCGCCTTCGAAATCCTTCGATTAGGGTTTCAGGCTCAGGCTGCCTTAGGCTCAGATGCTTCACAAGTTGCAAGAGGCATCACTCCCTAGTTCCAGCTTGACCTTCATGCACCGGCTCACCCTTCGCTGCTTCTTCATAGCAGACAATCAACCAATGCAGCTGGCATTTATCGGCTCTATCCGAAAACAATAAATTCGAAAATATACAACGAGAAAGTTGTGACACAGGAAAAAATCGCGTCCGTTCGCGTTCATCGCTTCTTTTCAATGCTCTGATTGTTGTCAAAAAGTGCTAAGATTTTGTAAATGCAGGAACGGGCATATCCGGTGCCCAGGAGGCTGCCACACAATGTCCTTTTTCGATGCGACGGGCTACCGTTATTTGAACGGAGTAGCTTAACTGAATTTGCCGTCACGGTTAGAGTTCGACTGATAGAGCAGTCATTTTTTTCTGCTGACTCATGGGTTAATATGATTGATGCTGCTTTCGTAGTTTATTCAGTGCATGTAAAGGTAAACCCATGAAAAATCGTCAAATTTTGCCCATTTTTTTCACGCAAACGTTAGCACCAAGGCTTTGCTTTTTACTGTTCTACCACCACCGCAGTTGTTCTGCCCACAGTGTTCATGTCATCAGCAAAGCGTACGAATTGACTGGATTTGTTGAATAATTACACCCTGCTGTGCAATGTTTAAAAGCAGACAGGAGAGACCATCACCCCCCAATCCATCTGGAACCTGCACATAGCACTCCGTGCCATCCACCGTAGCCTTTATCAGTCTAATCAGCTTTCCCGGGAAACCGTTTCAGTCCATAATCTTCCATTGCTTTTTTCGGTCGAGAGTGTTATACGCGACTTTGATGTCGATTAATAGATGATGCGTGGGGTTTCGTATTCAAGGCATTTCTGGAGGATCTGCCGTATAGTAAAGATTTGGTTCGTCGTAGGCTGTCAGATAACCCCATCCTTCCACTCCTTCGGTAGCTGTTCTGTATCCCAAACTCTTGCAATCATCCGGTGCAAACAGGGGGCTAACTTTTCCGGGCCCATATTTATAAGGAAGAGAAGAATGCTGCAACACCGAACGAGGACGAACGTGGAGCGCTACCACGACACAGGCAAAACTCGGTCTTCCGGAAGAAAACGCAATCATGAGACGATGGAGGAACTGTATCGTGCAAATGACACACTAAAGTTCTACGAGAAGCTGAAAAATTCCCGCAAAGGCCATATGGCACAAGTCGACGTGTGCAGATACCTGGAAGGCAATCTTCTCACAAACAAGTGTGAAGTGATTGAAAGGTGGAAGCAGTACTACGATGAGCACCTTAATGGCAATGTAGCAGAGAACGACAACGAATTGTTAGTAGATCTCAGTGTACGCGCAGATGACGACATCTTTCCAGCCCCTGACCTCCAGCAGGTTAAAGAGGAGACCGGCCGGCTGAAAAACAACAAAGCTGCTGGAGCTGACCAACTCAAACATGGTGGTGAATCACTGGCTAAGGCGCTACACTGGGTTATTGCCAAGACTTGGGAGGAGGAGGTAGTACCGGAAGCGTGGATGGAAGGTACAGTGTGCCCCATCAACCAAAACGGCGACAAGTTGGATTGCTGTTCGAACGTTGTGCCGTCAACTATTTCCGTTTGCGAGGGAGCTCATGGGGCAATAACAAGCGGAATTTACGGGTACCCGCGCCACTACGGGCCAAATTTTCACGGTACGGGTCCTACAGGAACGCCGTGAATAAAATGTGCAAAAAAAAACATTTGTTCATCGATTTTTAATCCATGTTCGACACATTTGTTCGAGATCAGCTATGGCAGATTATGCACTATGACGGTTCTCCGGATAAACTGACACGGTTGGTCAAGTCGACGATGGATCGAGTGATGTAAGTAGTTCGAGTTTCGGGGACATTCCTGAGTCCATTTGAATCTTGAGCAGGGCTACGGCAAGGTGATGGATTATCGTGCTTGCTATTCAACATTGCTTTGGAAGGTGTGATGGTTCATAAAAATGGTTCTTGATAACGACCCGACTGGAACGAGGCGACCAGGCGCGCAGCGATCAAGGTGGCTCGATCGAGTGGATAACGACCTGCGGGGCCTCTGCAGACGACACTGCTGGCGAGCTGCAACCCTGGACCGAATTGAATGGAGACAACTTCTTTGAACAGCAAGGGAAATTTCGGCCTGGAGCTAACTGGTAAGGTAAGGTAAAGTTAGTATCCCGGCACATTTCGGCTTGCGGCACAAAGCCGCTGCGGGATGCGTGGAGTTTCTGGTAGAACTTTCGCATTTCCTGAGAATGATGCAGCTGTTTCAGCTCTGCACACTCTTCCTCCTTCAGGCGGCGCTGTTTCTCCCGGAAAATTTGGGTTCGCTGCATCTTCTTCTGTCTGTGTCTCTCCACATTCTGACGAGTGGTGATGCGAACTCGTCGCCGAACCATTCATTTCGCTGGGTTCGTCCCATATGCCCGATGACGTTCTCCACTACGCTGTTGATGGCTTTTTTGATGTTCCTACAGTCCTCGAGGGAGCTTCCTCCAGCTGGTCGTCTTCTGGCAGCGCAGCTTTGAGCGAATGCGCGTAGGTTTGCCGACAATCAATCGGAACGTGGTCGATCTGTGTTTCTGTCTGATTTGGTAACCTCCAGGTGTACTTGTGTAGAATGTTGTACTGACAGCAGGTACTGCTCACGGTCATGTTTTTGGTGACAGCAAAGTCGATAATACTTAGGCCCATTTCGGTGGTCAGCTGGTGCACACTGAACCTTCCAATTACCGGTTTGTATTTCTCCTTCCGACCGACCCGAGCGTCGAAATTCCCGATGACGATTTTGATAGGTATAATGTTTTGAGCAGCGTACTCACGCATCAACTGCGCGTAGAACTCATCCATGCCGTCTTTGGTACTTTCGAGGTGAGAGCTGTGCTCGTTTATAATGCTGATGTTGAAGAACCGGCTCTTGATTCACAACCTGTATGTTCAAAGGTTGATTGGTCGCCAACCAATCACCCGTTTCCTTATCTCACCCATCAATATAAAAGCTATCCCCAGCTCATGTCTGTTGCCGCAGCTCTGGTAGATGGCATGACCATTCCGGAACGAACGTACCATCGAGCCCTTCCGGCGTTTGTGTCGTGTGGGTCTGTGCCGATTATTCCAGTCCGAATCACTTGTTCCTCGTTCATTACTTGTGAGTGTTTTACTGTGTCTGTATAGAACTGGATAGATAAGAGACTAAGGACCCCGTCACAGTGGTCCAATGAGGCAAAAAGTGCAACTTAATTCCATAGCGCCTTTCACCTTCATCCTAGCTTAATAAAGTCTTCGGAACAATTGTTTGTATGAATGACCCGCATAATCCCAAATTGTCAAAAAGTATGAGAAGTTTACTATGCTAAAAATTTTAAAAACAAACTTTTTGTGTTAAAAGATATAGGAATAATCAATTCGACAAAGTTTTAGAAGCTGCAAAAATATCTATAATCTATAATCTTTGCTTAACAAACGAAATTCCTATCGTCATTGGGTACAGAGTTACGGAGTATTTTCTGTAAAAGTTACTTAAAAGTTACAAGACATTGCGTCTATGGACGGTTCTAGTAGAACTGTCCCATACTGATAAGTCGAAGAGGAAACGCACGGATAATCTATCCTTGGTTATTGTTCACCTTAGAACAAATGGTTAATGAACCAAATTCACTTCCCCAGCGCTTAGCTTGGAGGGTGTGAATAATACACTATAAGTGTCAACCTTGGAGCCGAACCCATGTTTCGATCTTATTGGATCTCATCAGAACGAAGTTGCTTCATCCACCAGAAGCCATTCGTTTACATGGTATTCAAGTAGTATTACCTATAAGACATTGCGTCTATGGACGGTTCAAGTAGAACTGTTCTTAAAAGTTGTGACTGACATTTACTCTTCTGTCTGTATACCGGAAAAGCTCAATAGCAAGAGACCCTGTGACTATGGTCCCAGGATCGGCTTACTACTGGGTAATCAGCGGGGCTTCGCGAACAACTGTGCGGACTACTTTCACCTGGTTATTCGGGATATTGTGGTATTGAATTTGTATTTAAAAGCAACTAATTTTGTAAACAAAACTATTTTATTAAAAGGAACTAATTTTTAACGAGAATATTAAGTATTTTATTTATCTTTTCTATTGTAAGTGTGTTTGTGTGTGGGGATGGCTGATGATCGGTACGTACCGCTGCTTAAGTTGACGCTGCTGCTGCTCGGGTTAGACGTAGCGTGCATCCAGGGCTCGCTAGGCCGGTCGTGTGCTAATTTAGCCGTATGCCACGGTCTAATCCACCTTCAGTATGACGATTCACAATTCGCAACTAGTATCGTTGCCACTCAGAACTCGTAGGAAAAATCTTCGAATTTGCAAATTAATGACGTTGAGCACACGACTACCAGATACTATCTGATGATGGCTGGCCTCTTGGGCCACTAAGAGAGCTTTTCGCGCGGTTTTCTGCTCCAATCGTTCTCGATGGCTGCGCGATATTTCGCGCCTTTATTAATTTGACACCCATCTGTATAACAGATTTTCTCCTCCTCAACCTATCTGTCATACTGGATGGGTGCTGCCTATTTTACCACCCACTTGTACCCACTGAGTGATGTGTATATTGTTTTGGTGTGTTAACAAATTTCGGTATTTTTATTTTTTTATTTTGACTAACCCTACTAACCTATTTTTTTACAAATAACATTAATATACAAATACATTTTACTAACCCTGCTCATGATATCCCTTAAATATAAACGTGAAAGTATGATTAAACATTGAAGCACAAATAAAAATCATACAGGAGTCTGTAACCGACGGTTACAAAGTTAATTTTTTGCACTTAACTTTTGTTAGCTACATTTTACAAGAAAACGTTATTCTAGAGAAGCATTACATACAAAACACACGTTTTTGTTGAAGGCCAGGACTTTTCCTTACAAAGTTATAGCATGTTTTAGCTTATTTTTTCGATAACTGTAAGAACTAACTAACTTTTAAGTAACTTTCATAGAATATACTCTGTAACTCTGTACCCAATGAAGATAGGAATTTTATTTGTTCAGCAAAGTTTCATATTTTTGCACGTTCTAAAATTTTGCCGAATAAACCATTCCTCTATCTCTCAAAGTTAATATTTTTGTTATATGAAAACCTACTGTAACATATGCTCGCCGTACTCTAATATGGGTGGATTGGGACAAGTGGAACCTAAAGGAGTTTATAGTACTTCAGCTTAACTTCAAGGAAAAGTATTGACATCATGATTCCACTTGCTTCTTTTCAACCTTTACGTTCTTGAAGTTATCAATATATATATAGATATAGATATATGATATATGACCTTTGGCAAAAATGTGTGTTTGGTGTGCCCTAACAATTCCTCTGAGCAATACTTTCATGTAAAATGCAACTAAAAAAAGTTGAGTGCAAAAACTAACTTTTAAGTAAGTTCCATGTACTATACTTAATTATATTTGTACCGAAAGAATATAGGATTTTCTTTTGTTCAACAAAGATTCATATTTTTAAATCTTCTACAACTTTGCTGAACAAACCATTCTTCTATCTCTCAACGCAAAAAAGTTATTTTTTGACGTTGACTAACGTCTATACCGAAGTTAGGCCCCTGAATTTGAAAATCTAGTAATTCAACCAGGGAAAACCAGAGAAAAGTGGTCAGGTTTCGAGCGCTTATTTTGCAGTCATCTATAATCAGATTTTCGAGGTTTTGGCATCAAACGATCAGAAATTTTTTTACGGTTAAATTTATGTAACAAAAACAAACTATTGTTTGAGATGCACTATTGAAGAATTGGTAATTAATATCGATTGTCTAAATCATACCGCGCAGCCAATCACTACCTCTCTTCCCAAGCACAGTCGACACTAACGGATACAATCGATTTGACTTTGTTGTTATTGTTGTTGTCACTTTCTGTTTCCGATGTTATGCTGCTGCTAGCGGAAAAAACCTTGCAAATATGCATCTTTTTGTTGGTGTTAATTTTACGACAGCGGCCTCCGGTGCCCCATCATTCTGATTCCAAAACCGCACCAGTGACATGCGGACGCTAGGTGATAGCAGCTGAAAGGAGGAAATACAAAATAGTACCGGTCATCTCGTGCCGGTTTCACCCGTAATGCTGGTGGCTTTAGTAGCAAATGGCTACTGCAAAACACTTAAATGGCTGGAATTCTGGACGGACTAACCAAAAAACAACAATATAATCGGCAACTGGCACCTTTTGGTGCCTCGAAATTTTGGTACAGAAGCGGCTAATTGAATTTTCTGTTTTACCAAATGCTGCTGCTAGCGGAAAAAACCTTGCAAAAATGCATGTTGGTGTTGGTGTTAATATTACGACAGCGGCCGGCGCAGCTTTCAAGAAACATTTGTCTCTACCATTCCATTATCTATGTAGCCCCTCCTTCTCTCTAATTATCTGACGAAGCCTTGGTATAAAACGTATCGTTCGAACATTTCACCCCATCAGTTTTATTATTAAACCGTACCGGATACATACGGACGCTCGGTGTTAGCAGCTAAAAGGAGGAAAAACAAAATAGTACCGGTCATCTCGTGCCGGTTTCACCCGTGATGCTGTTGGCTGTTAGTAATAAATGGCTACTGCAAAATACTAAAATGGCTGGAATTCTGGACGGACTAACCAGTAAACGAGAATAATCGGCAACTGGTACCCTTTGGTGCCTCGAAATTTTGTTACAGAAGTTTTGTAAAAGAAGCGTTGCAATTCCCTCTACTATTTGCTTCAATGGAATATTTTTTTTTTTTTTTATAAGAATACGGTAGTCAACGTCATGCGGTCGTGTCTTGAATACCACCCTCCTACTTTTTTATTTTTAGTATAGTAAACTTTTCATACTTTTTGCTAATTCGCAATTATGCGGGTCATTTATACAAATAATTGATCCGAAGACTTTATTAAGCTAGGATGAAGATAAAAGGCACTGTGGCATTAAGTTCCACTTTTTGCCTTATTGGAACACTGTGCGCGTGTGGGGTCTATTTTACTCCTGTAGGTATAGGTGCCTAGTGCCACCGATGGTACGCATTATTCAGCTATTTATCAGCAAGACGAACACGAAATATCAATTTCATCTCATGTTAGGAAACAGTGAAACTGGTCCGATGGAGATTCCGGTGACGCAAGAAAATAACACGTTGAAGAGCACTGTCTAATTCTTGTCGTGTCGGATGGAAGCAAATAGTAAGAGAGCAGCACTCTCAAACACGCTACAACATTTTACGTTGCTGTGTGTCGCATCCTGCGTTTGAGGCTGGGAGATAGAAGTTTCTTAAATCATTTCAATATTTTGTATAAAATTAAATAAATTTTTCAAAACGTAACCCGATTTTTTTTCAGTAAGCTACCATCGCTTTTGGCCATTATCTTTTTCCTATACAAGGATAATAGAAACGGTCCTTATCAGGACTAGCCCAAATATAAGAGAAGAGTTTGATGCGGTCGTGTTCTGGACACAATCCTATCCCTTTTTCGCTCAGAATGATCTGCTGATTCCTTTCTCCATTCTTCCGTTTGCCAGCAGAACCCAAATTAAAAACTTTAACTTATTACACTATTGTTATTCGGGGGGAAACAGATTTGGTTATTAAAACTTTTCGTAGAGCTAAATTTGCATTTTCGACACTTACTTAGCCGTGTTGTATGAACGTAGTTAAAGTATTAATTCGAATTCTGTTCAAAATTGGAAGAATGAGCCGTTTTTTAACGCAAAACTGCTCCTCTTTCCAAATATTTAACCTGCAATTGATATACGATTGCGAAATTATTTACAGTGGATTTTCGATTTTACCATGGTCAAACAAAAATCAGCCGTAGATTTAGCAAAACTATAAATTTAGTGAAAAAAAAAAATATGATTCCTGTTAAGTATAATTATTTTTTTTGCGATATTTCAGGATAAATTTATTTGCTGCTTTATTTGCTTTCGCAGTTGAAATTGATCATTTGTAGGAGTTTTTCAACAAAAAATCAAGAATGTTACAACTAACGAAATTGATATTGAAAATGAAGATAGTTTATTGTAGAGAATAATAATTGCAATGATTTTTATCGACAATTCACAATAAATTGATTTTATTTGCATCCGAGTTCATCTAGGTACGATGCTGGTCCTACATGCCAGTCGTCGTATGTTTACTGATTTTACTTTCGATTCGTCACAAACAAACGCACTAATGAACTTTTAGTAAAGACAGTATAGAGAATTCCACGACAAATGATCTGTATTTTTCCACCCACGGAAAGTACTCAGTTTGTTGAGTCAAACACCTGTTCAAAGCATAATTCACGAGAGACGATAGCTCATTTAGCATGGAAACGCTCTATAATAATTTCCGCTGTCAAATCTAACATTTTCTTCTTAGGATTTCAATAACTGTTGCTACACAATGTTCGTCAGGTTAACTTAACAGCAAACATTGGTTGCTGAAAAACTTATTTCGAGCGCTTGATGACGTATATTCGCAGATTTGAAGTTATGCAATACGGTAGGCACATATCAGTGGGCAAAAAGTAATGTATTTAAAGCTTAACATAAAAAGTTTCAATGATTGTTGGAAAATATCCAAGTAAAAATTAAAATACGTATGTCCCAAATTCATATTGCTGATGTCCTGAAAGATTGAGGTAGATTCAAACATTTATTTTTATAATAGGTTATAAGTTACGATCAGCGGTGTCAACAAATCGAATAATTGTAATGTCGTCCCTCATGGTTTCAGCACTTTTGGCTGCCATTCTGGCAGTGCAATGATCATAGCATCCCGCATCATTAGCACATTTAGTTTCTCGAACAATAACAGTTAACTGGCTTTTCTCAGAATTGAATCCTTTGAGTAGGTTGTTGATTGGAAGATTAGCATTCTCGTATACATTGTTCACCTCAATAATGCAGCAGTCGAACATTTTAACAATCAATACTTAGTTAAATATTCCAAGAAATAAAATGATGATAAGTAGTATTACAGTGAAGCGCTACAACTGTCCCGCAAAAGCGGTGGGTGGTGTTGCATTTGCTGTGATGCAATTCGATGCTTCAAATGTTTTCACTGCGTCAAGGGGGAAGAAAAACTAGGGAACAACCGATTAAAGTGAGCTGGAAAAACACCGACTGTGAGTAGGAGGTGGGTATCCGATGTCACAGATCATATGCATCACACACACGGAAAGTTTGGTTGACCAGTGAACCATTCGTTCTGGGGGCGAAATACTCGTTTCCACTCGTAGCTCTAATTCCCTGCTGATGCCGCCCGAGCCGGCTTAGGTGATGCGGGGTCGCACTTGCCGAAGTGCGGGAATCCGGTGGCGTGAAATTTCCAAGCCCGAAGTTGATCAGGTCAAAATGCTCGTGAAAGAGTGCGTGGCGCGGCGACGTGTGGCACGGTTTAGGATTTTCTTGGCCGGCCGCGTGCCACGTTGACTTACCGTTCCGGGAAGTGGGCAATTTATCGATACTGCCTCCAGAAGCGTACCGCGCGAGTGACAGATTGCAGCGAACGGCGGCGACAAGTTCTGTGTTGTGTTGCGTAATTGGATCCAGTCCCTCGTTGAGGATTAAAAGGTGATTAAGTAAAACTATTTCCAGCCGTGAGCATGGAAACTCCAGTTGACACTAATTTGGACAAAATCGAATTATGGTAAAGGTTTCTGTGGTGGGCTTGAAAATCCCTCGGCGCACTAATCCGGATGAAAATAGCGTAAAGTTTCTCGAGAATAGGAATATGTTTCCCTGATTGAACATTCGGCTGAATTTTTTCCTTTCAACGCTAAATCATGTCCCGCCACAAACGTTCACCCAACTAGACATTGAAGGAGGCATCAAACCTAGCACTTAGGAAATTACTGAACTACTGCATTCCACATTCGCAGCACGAGACTGAAGGGCGGAGCAAAATGTGCACAATTGACACGCGATTCGTTTCTTGAACATGCAAAGCAATCGTCCTTCCTCATTCCGCTGCGCGGTTGGTGGGATTGGATTCCGGCTAACTTAAAAATCGTCTCGCATGACCGCAGACGTCCATAGTGTGCTCAGTGCCCATTAGTTGGGGATAACAAATTAATTCTCCACTACCGACGACGCGTCGGTGGATTTTCGAAAGGAAAATGGCGGGGGTTAATTTGCTACCAAGCTCGGGGCCAATTGTTTTGGTTATTGATCGCTTCTCTTTCCATTCAATGGTTTTTTGCATCTAACATGCAACTTTGACACGACGGTTTTACCTTCAACGCACTTGTCAAAATAGATGAAAGATTTGCTGTCGGGAAATCATCGCATTTAATGATGATAAATGGACTGCGAAGATGCAAACACACGTAACCGCCATATGTTCTACGATGGTGATTGTTTTTTCGGGAGAGACGAGTAGTTCCGGGATGCAGCCGGCAGAGCTCTATTAGGAATGATTTAAGTGATTATATTAATTAATTACTGTGTGGCGCGCGTCGTTTTCAACGAAGCAAAAATATGCGGTTTGTGCTGTTGCAAAAAGGACTTTTATCGTCGCTCTCAATCAGGATGACAATTTGTGCAATGTATCATAGTAGCGAAAAGGCAAAGCGTAGCGCTAGCAATAGCACTCAACGGTAACTAATTAAATGCAATTTTCGAAAAAAAAAACAGCAAATCTACTACTCTTCTGCAACGACACAGAGAAAAACTTTCTTTGATGTCAGCTTGTTTTAATACAGGCAGAAGTGCGTTTGAAATTGATTCTAATATGCTTAGTGATCGTCCTCCTCACAGCATCCAGCATCTGGGAAATATGGGATTATTTCCTAGCAGAGAAAAGTAAAAGATTTTTAAATGACCCTATTTTAAGTGCAGTGAAGCTTCAAAAGCGATTAGACATTAGCTTTCAATTTATACTTTTTTAAATCTGCTTACAACAATACCTTACAATGGCAGGCAGAGAATAGTACTCTTAAACCATAAGAAACACAATGAGCTCATGAATTTTAACAGTTAATTAATTAAATGATAGAATTGGTTCAAGAGGCATGTGTCAATTATTTTTAAATCCCTTTTCTAATTCCGTGTGGTTCTTAACAGTCTTCTATTTCATATACATCTCGTATTTTCAATGTTGATGTTTTTGATTAAGAAAGAAATTTCCCAGTAACACGGATTATGTATGCAGATCAAACCTATTCCCAGCTACGCCATCGTTTGCTTTAGCACCACACTCTTAGCTCTATGGAGTATCGAATTTCCAGAAACGCGTTAAACGGAGAAAACCTCATGCCAAATCGTCCACATCGCTCAGACGGTGGAAAATTAATTACACCAGTGACACTCGGGTGCGCGAAACGACACCGAAGACACTTTAACAGCGCGGCCATTCAAGTAACGATTTGAAGTGAGGAAAATCTTCTCGTATGCTGTCGTAACTTTAGCGAGTGAATGTGTCTGTGTGCAAATATGCAAAGTCATCAGCTAAATGAGCGCAACTTATATGCTAATGAGTAACAACCGTGTGATCTTTGAAGAACCGCATACCGTCAGGTGACGAAGAAAACACGTGCTGGTGGGGATGCCACCACTATAGGAGAACTTCTTCGCCGGAAGGGTGTCAATTTTCACGGCTGGCAGCCGTGAAGATGTGCGTTAAGATTATGCTCGCGTACTTACGAAGTATGTCAACCAAGACGCTTCAGGTTGGTACTATCGTTACCGACTCAAACATTAAACGTTTGCCTTACAATTCTTCGTGCAAGAAATTTTGCGTTTTGCTAGTACAACATAGCAAAGTGGAGTTGAATTTCTCAAGTTCTACCATGCTTCCCATTCTGGATATAGAAATAATTTAATGCTTGTGTGTTGGTAATTGAACAAAAATCTAACCATTTCACGATTCCATTTGAGCAGTAAAATTTCACGAAATAATCAACTTGAACGCAAACTGTGCTAGAGCTAATATTGATATTTAGATAAGCAATCAGAAATCAAACTCCGAACGTTGATGTATGTGTTTTGAGTAACACAAGAATTCTTGAGGCATTTTCAATGAAAACACATAAAATAATGCTATATTTTTCGCAGATTTCCGTAAAAAACACAACGGTCATTCGATCATTTTTAAAACAACATATAATTGTTTTAAGGGGTTTTTTCTTCATTACTTGTTACAACACCCTCTTTAAAAATGATTTTTGACGATAAAATATGTTTCGAAATGAATCATTCAATGATACCAGGGACAATTTTATTGCAATTGAAAATAATCTAGAAATGTTAAGTTTTTCCAGCAAAAAATATTTCTTAAAATTGGTATAAAGCAAATTGACCAATAGGGCACTCTGGATGGCTGATTTTATGTGACTTCGTTATCTTATCCATACAAAGATACTGTTTTTTGGTTTGTCACCATTTTCAACAAGTGTACATGAAGCATGTTTGTAAATTATAGCGTTCATACAAACATTTATATGCATCAGTTTTCCCATAATGGACCCCCTTTTTCGACCCCTGTCCACTATACATTTGATGGACCCGGTTCCACTAAAGAGAAACTCAACACACAACTGATCAAGCACGGAAGATAATCACCAACGCAATGATACTGACCGAGATTGCCTGACTTGCAGTTAAGTTCACGTTGATCGAGAGGCTGAAGAACTTTCTTATAGGAGAAACACAAGTAAGACGAACAGGGCAGGTGAGATGGACCATTGCTCATTTGTATATATTACCAGTTTAATAGCCCTTAGTTAAACCATTTCTTTCGGTGGATCACCTGTTTGCAAACAAATCCTCCTAAGCCCGAACCAAGCAAGGCAAATTCGGATCCAAGTGTTTCACCCGATTATGAAACAACTGGGGTAAATGAACCTTTAGTGAACCCCTCTCTTATAATGGGCCACTTGTCAGATTAACTCAATTACTCCCAGCATACTGAAGTTTCTAAAAATCCCTCGAGTTTTTGCATAAATTGGAGTATTCTGATGGGTGGTCCACTATACGAAAGGAGCCCACTCTAGGTTAGTTTACCCTTTTCATGGTATTTTCTTAGCACCCGTCAGATTTGGCCCTATGTATGCGGAAACTCGAAGGATTTTAAAAAAACTTCCATCAGGAAACATCTTATCCAGCTAATCTGCAACAAAATCACGAGAAAAATTCAGAGCAAAACTGCCTTGGATTAACAACTTCCTTTAGTAGACCACCCGTCAGATTAACTAAATTTGAGCAAAAGCTCAATGAATTGACGGGAAACTTCCATAGGGAATCATCTTCTTCATTTAATCTGCATCAAAACCACCAGAAACATTTATGAATTTCTATTTATATCAAGAGAATATGAGTTAATTTAATGGTTGGTCCACTAATAGAAGTGATCTACACAAGGCAGTTTTACCATATATATTCTTATTTAAAACAGAATAACTCAATTTGTGTTAAAATTCGAGGGGTTTTCAGAAAGCACTCTTCGGGAAACACCCTATCCAACCAATCTGCATCAGAATCACGAGAATCATTTAGGGTTAGTTAACCTATAGTGGATCTCTCGAATTTATTAACTCTAATTTATTAACTCTAATTATTAACTCTAATTTATTTTTATTATAGTGGACCATCTGTCAGATAAGCTCAATTTCTCTTAACACAAATCGAAATTGACAAATGCTTGTGATGGACACTAGCTGAACAAAATTTTTTCCTGCTAGAAGTTTTTTGATAATCCCTCGAGTTTTCGCATAAATTTGAGTAATCTGGCGGGTGATTTACCATAGGAAAGGAGTCCCAATATAGGTTATATAGGTTCCTTATTAATTTCGATTAATGACAAAATAATTTGAAGTAATCTGACGAGTGGTATAGTATACAAGAGATCCATTATAGGTTAATTTACCGTAAATTTGAATTTACATATGATTCCCATGATTCTGATGCAGATAAGCTGAATAAAATGTGCCCCCATGGAACTTGTATTGTGATCCCTCTAATGTTCGCAAAAATTGGGTTAATCAGACCGGTAATCCACTAAGGGACGTGAGTTAACTTGGTTTACTAAAGAAAATGGTTCATCCTGGGCATTTCAGCTCCAGTTATGGACCCGTATTTTATTTTCGTTTAGCCTTTAAAGTCACACTTTCAGAGAACTGCCACAAGAAACAAACGGTTTCACAATTTTCAATTTACAAAAATGTGTAGCAATTGCCCTGTTTAACTGATTTCGAATCAATTGGCATTGATTTGAAGGTAATTAACGAGCCATTTAAGAAAACAACAAACTGTACGTTAAGTAACAACAATAATGATGAAATTAAATTTTTGGCTAGCAAAAGTGATTTTATTTTTTTACCCTGCTCCTTGCCAAGTCGACAGTGCGTAAAATCTTTAGAGACTTAAGACCCAAATACGCACACGGCGTAATGATGCCTTCTTCATACAAATTAGAAAGTGTGATCGCGTCTTCCGCTGGGACGCGTTCTAACCAGAACTTTTCAACTTTGCTTTGTAGCAAAGAAGGCGGTCGCCACCGCCTTCTACTGCGCACTCAACTGCTTTCCTCACAGACGCATTGTGTCTTCCCACGGCGCATTTTTTATGTGTCGCCTTATATTAGCGAAGGCGCTGGCAACGCCGTGTTATATCATTTTTCACCTACTGGAGAATCGAGTTTTGGCCGAGAAGTTATGTTGTTCTATTTTTTCCTCCAACAAACATTAATAGGGTTATTGTTCCATTATTCATCTCATTAAGCCGATATTAACAAAAATGCACGGATTAAACACCAAATTTTCACGAAATCATTGAACAAATAAACAAAATACGCTTACGTGCTCTTATGGAATCGCCCAGCATTGTATATTTAGTTAACTTAGCTAGATTTATCCTGCATTTTGTAAAACGAACCAGTTTTCACAACGCTTCCATATCCATCTCAAACCTTGAATCACTGCTCAATTATCATCATATTAATTATCATACTGTTAATCTTGAATGAACCACATTCTCGTGAATGAACGTAGCCGCAACCCGTCGTAGTAGGTTACCTAGATATCCGCTGTAGTTGTTTACGTGCAAAGTTGGTAACCTAGGTAACCACTGCAGTGCTGTCGATTTATGTTAATGATTTCGGAATAATATTTTCAGTATGATGTTTTCGTATAAACAGAAACTGGTTTGGTAACTTTTGATTTTCTCCAACTCAGCGAAAACAGATGAAAATACATACAGTTGAAATTTGGGATTTTTATAAATTCATCTCATATATTTCTGCTAATTCAAGCTTGTTTTTGGAAATTTGAGGTGAGCATTTCAAAGATTAAAGTATTCTTAGTGTAGTGAGTGATTTTGTTTAGTGATTAAAATAAAAAGTGGTCCGCTAGTTATGAAAAAACTTTGGTTGGCTACTTAACAAGTCCCGTTGTAGCCTTTCAGAGCAAAGCACGGAATTTGTTTTCTGAGGTAGGTGATTGAAATAAATGAGTTAACGAGTGCAGATGCTTGACTATAACATCAATTTTAGAGCTTTTAAGTGAGTTTTTGTGGACATTACTTTATGAGAAATCTAAAGTGAACTAAGAAGAATCCATTCCATGGATTATTAGATTGGATTGGTTAGAAAATATGCGTTTTTTACTGTTGTATTCTCATCTGTTTTCACTGCCTGGAATAAAATCAATAGTTGCCAAATCAGTTTCTGTTAACACGAAAAATTCATACTGAAAATGTTAAACTATTCCGACATAATTGACATAAATCGACAGCACTGCAGTGGTTACCTAGGTTACCAATTTTGCACGTAAACAACTACAGCGGATTCCTAGGTAACCTACTACGACATCTGCGGCTATGTTCATTCATGATTATGTGATTAATTCATGTTTAACAATTGATGAGTATGGGGGGGGGGGTCGTGAAATGAATAATTGAGCAGTGATTAACGTTGAGATGGATATGGAATTAATGTTGAGATGGATATGGAAGCGTTTTTAAAAATGGTTTGTTTTACAAAGATCAGGATAAATCTAGCTAAGTTTGTATATTTACAATGCTGAACGATTCCCTAAGAGCACGTAAGCGTATTTTGTTTATTTGTTCAGTGATTTCGGCAAAATTTAGTGTTTAATTCGTGCATTCATCGTTAATATCGGCTAAATGAGATGAATAATGGAGCAGTTCCCCTACACAGTTTTGAATCGTCAGAGTAAATAAATTTTGTACATTAAAAAACCGAATTTACGTCGTTCATGAACAGCAGAAAAAGGAATGGCCCGAGGTGACTGCCTTGAGGAACGGCGGATGAAATGCAGAAGGGAGACGAGGCGTAATCACGAAGTTTACCAGACATAGTTCTGCCATTCCAGTAGGAGCGAAGCCAAATTAGCAGGTCGTCATAATTCCTGTTTCGTCGTATTTTGCCATAGTAATCTCGTGGTTTACCTTGTCGAATTCAGCGGTGAGGTGGGTATATAGCGTCTATTTGATGACCGCTTTCAATCTCTCGAGTAATAAACGACGTAAAAGTAAGCAGCTTTGTCGTCGTCGAGCGCTTGTCCTTATACCAATGTTGGTCCAGAGAAATGATGTAACAACAATTATTTATGACATCATGACCATTTAGATATTCCATGAAAAATACATTGCGGATTTGTGGCACTACCCTCGGCTACGTCAATGATCCCATTAGTCTTAAAAATTTATATTTATCAGCTTGAGCTCTATGAACTGCTAACACAATAATAACCATATTTCAGTTTTTCCAGTTTGAGCTTTAAGGAAAACCGTCCTAGCATTCTGATATATTTCTGGTGCAATTGATTTTGTCTACTTCCTTGACTGTATGATAAGTCGCTACACGGTATTAACTTGCCTTAAAGTTTTGGTGGAATTACCTTTGGCTTGAAGCTTCGTATCTGTGGCTTGAATTCGAGCTGCTTTGATTCGCCTTTCTTGTTATCATCTTGGTTATCGTCAACATTTTCATTTGAACCTTTTGAGTAGTGCTACTAACCTCTTTTGACCGTCGACACCCGCAACCGACTTCTACTTTTAAGGTTATAAACCGGTCATCTGTGATGTATCTCAACATCCTTCATGTTAGTTTCATCATGATCGTCTCATCAGCTTCATGCCATCACAATCCTGGGTAGCATGGTTTCATTAGCTCAAAATTGATACGCAAGTAATATTTTTTTTTAAATTTTTATATATATTTTATTTTGTATAAAACATTGTTGACAAAAATGACGAATTTTGAGTAAACTTGTACAGTGCAAGACGGCACCCTCCAATGAAAATTAGTGGGATGATAAAGTTAGTGTTTTTGAACATTCTTTTTTATATTGAAACCGAGAGCTGCCGTTGAAAATAGCTAAACAAATTCCTTTTAATTTTTAGAACATTTCAACACTTTGAACAAACTAACCGATTTGAATGTTGTTACATTTGATTAGTTTGATGATTATTCTATTGATAATATCACACTCATTTTTTGATAAGCAATCAAAACCAAAAGGTAAGCCTTGTTTTGAGGGGTTTCTAGTGTTAATGATATACTTCTAAGTTCAGAAGGAAGATTGTTATGAAAAGTTGTGTCTTGCAATTACTTAATAAATAAGAAATTTTATTCTATATCCGTTAAAATTTCAGAGAAAACTTTCTTCTACAAAGTTGTTACACAAATTATCAGAAGCGCTTATTGAAAAATTATCAGAAATTAGGTTTACCAAAATTTTCAATACAATCAAGTATCTAACTTTTTTATCAATATAAATAGAAGAAAAAACTTGTTCTACAATGTTCTAATTCCAATAATTTTAAGCAACTTTGTAAAAAAGGTTTTCTCTATCTTTGAAAACAACCGATTTTTATTGAAAAAAACACTTTTTGGGCTCTAACTTCTTTATTTCAAGCTTTGCCTTAAAACTTCAAAGACGAACGACTTTTAGAGCTTTTCAAGAGAAACAATTTGCTATGCTGATATCGTAAATATCTTAAAAATTCTCAGAGTTATGAAAGTTTTTCATCAAAAAGCATGTGATTTTCATTTGTTTATCATTCTTTTTGGGGCAAACATAAAAAATATCTCTTGATCTCATTTTGAAGGGCATACTTGATTCTAGGGTTTGCAATATTCCCGGAAATTGATTTCCCGGGAAAGGGGAATAAAAAATCTCATATCCCGAGAACTCCCGGGAACCGGGAATGGAAAAAATTTCTTAGCAAAAATGATATTTCAATAAAAGTTGAATTATAAAAAGTATCTGAAAATCGCTCAATTTCGTTATCAATTCGAATGAAAAACGAATTACAAAACAAAACTTATTCAAGTTTATATCAGAGCCTCTTCGCTATTTTTTATCAAATATATTTGCTGTTCCATTACACGATGCGAATTATTTTTAAAAAATAAACTGCATAATCAATCTAGTTTTCATTGGCATAACAAACCCTTTTGTAATTCGTATCACCATTGCACAGTGGTCCAGATCGTCGATTTAGCGGTATTTAATTTTTTGTGCAAAAACAGCTTTTTTTAGGTTTGTAACGTGTTTACAAAATATCTTGTGTTTGGAAAGGTGCATCTTTTAAGAAAATAAAAATTAGGGTGGCTCCATTTTTAGCAAAAAAAGCAAAACTAACTTTTTTGCTGATAAAGATGCGGTTCTTTTTAATTCAGAGGAGTTGTAGATCCATTTATTCTAAACAACTTTGCCGAAGAAAGCTTGTCTCTATCTTGCATACTTTTTGCGGTATGATGAATTTAAAATAGCAAGTTAGGGTGTCGCTGGAAAATTTAGTTTTTTCGATGTTATTTTTTATTTTTGATTCTATCAAAACTTGGTCTTCAAACAGTTTTTTGGTCTTCTTGAGGTGCATATTTTCTCTGAATACTTGAAAGCGCTATCTCATTCACAAAAAAAGTGATAAGGTTTTTCCCTTTCAAAATACGCCCTTTTCAAATGTTTGTATCTAGTCAAATAGCAAACACAAACTAAAACTATTGATTGCGTTTGAAAGGTCGTACTTTTCTGCATAAAATATCTAAAATATGGAGGGTGGATATTTTTCTATCTCAAATAAATCCAATTTGAACTTTGCGGTTTTGGTTTGATTTCGCGATACATGTCACATGCATGTTACTATTTTTTTTTTTTTTCTATTTGATCGGTCTATATCACTAAACCAAACGTAAGATCATAAAAAATAAAGTTTTTTCAAACAGTTTGATGACTCATGGAAGCCTTTTTCAAAAAAAAAACAGTCAACAGTATATGTGTTTTAGCATGGAGTGCATTACATCAGCACTTAAAGTATTGCATTATATGCAAGCTTTAACTCTGCTACGTTTACCAAAAAAGGTTTTTTAAACACTATACGCCCAAATAACAACCCAGGAAACTAGCAAAATCATCTCGGAAAATAAAAAACTTCACCCTACCTCTATCGACAGCATTCAAGTCACATCGAAAATGTAGGAAGCCATTCAAAGGAGAAAAAAGTGGGGAATTATTTCACTAAAATAAATTCACAAGCTTTTTATATACGTCATCGTTAAGGAAGAACATTGAAAAGCGATCGTAACGTTTACGATCCTGAATAATACAAATTTAGGATCTCACCCTCGCACGCCTACATTCGCTTCATGCAACTCTTGGCGCAAGTAAGCTATCGTTTAACTATGGCTAAATCATTGTGGCGACAACCTGGTTTCTAAAGCATGAGCAACCGCCATTCGGAATACGTTGAAAGCGAATTAGTGAGCTTCTATATGATGGTGAAAATAACAGAATTTAACTCGCAGATTCGTCAATATATATGAAATAGTATCAAAGATCACAAGCCTCAATGAAGAAATATTTAAGAATTTCTACGTAATCCTAACGTTAATCAACAATAAAATGGGAGTATGAAACATATACTGAGAAAATCTAATATACGTTATGATGATGAACATATTTTTTTCTAAGCCTCTGTGAAACTGTTAGATCTCGTTCTTTTTCACACTCTCGTAAAATTACATAGGTACGCTTCTATCAATTGGACTGTGCAACGACGAGGCACAGGAAGCACGAAATAAATTCAAATTCTAACCGTTTACGCCAAAAGAAATCAGAAAACACATTGCATTTAGTGCTGAAGTAATGCACATCATGCTGAAAACACAACACAAACAGAACATTAAAATATACTGTTGAGTTTTCCAAACTTCTATGAAAACAACTCTCATGAGTCATAAAACTATTTAAAAACACCTCATTTATTATGAAATTACGTTAGGATTTAGTGATATAGACCGATCAAATACAGAAAAAAAACAAAAAAAAAATAGTAGCATGCATGTGACGTATCGCGAAATCTAACCAAAAACGCAGAGTTAAAATTGGATTTATTGGAGATAGAAAAATATCCACCCTCCAGATTTTAGATATTTTATGCAGAAAAGTACGACCTTTCAAACGCAATCAATAGTTTTAGTTTGTGTTTGCTATTCGACTAGATACAAACATTTGAAAAAGGCGTATTTTGAAAGGGAAAACCTTATCACTTTTCTTGTGAATGAGATAGCGCTTTCAAGTATTCAGAGATAATATGCACCTTAAGAAGACCAAAAAATTGTTTGAAGACCAAGTTTTGATAGAATCAAAAATAAAAAAGTTACATCGAAAAAACTAGATTTCTCAGCTACACCCTAACTTGCTATCTTAAATTCATCATACCGCGAAAAGTATGTAAGATAGAGACAAGTTTTCTTCGGCAAAGTTGTTTAAAATAAATGGATCTACAACTCCTCTGAATTAAAAAGAACCGTATCTTTATCAGCAAAAAAGTTAGTTTTGCTATTTTTGCTAAAAATGGAGCCACCCTAATTTTTATTTTCTAAAAAGAAGCGCCTGTGCAAACACAAAATATCCTTCCGATATACTATTAACCTAACAACAGCTGTTTATCCACAAAAAATTAAATACCGCTAAATCGACGATCTGGACCACTGTGCATTGATTAGAGAGTAGGATTCCATGTAAGAATTTTGATTGTTCAACTAGAACGTTATTTATCCTCCCGGTAGTTTTCTTTGAAAGACCGAGACAAACTGGAAGGAAATGATAGAATAATTAATACAGGCAAACTTCGATATAAGGTACCCTCGTTATAAGGTACCTTCGATATAGCGTCACTCGATATAAGGTACATTTTACCTCGATATAAGGTACATATTCATATTATGTTACAAATAACTCATAAATTGGTATGGAAACTTCTATAAACAACATAGGGGCCATCCACATACCACGTGGACAGCTTGGGGTGGGGGGGAAGGGTTGGCTAATGTCCACGGTCCATACAATTTTTGTGGAATTTATATGGGCAGTTGTCAACGGAGGGGAAGGGGGGGGGGTCAAAATCGTGGAAAATCTGTCCATGTGGTATGTGGATGGCCCCATACGGGTTACCTTGTCAACGTTTCTGCTTACTATTGATTAATTAGAGAGGGTCCATAAATTACGTTACACTCAGCGGAAGTTTGAAAAAACGTACAAAAATTTAATTTTGCCGAGAAAACATGATATAGTGTGGATGGGAACGGGAGAGCTGATAAAATAAATTAACCTAAAGTTTGACCCCTGAACAATCTGTGTGAAATTTAAAATACAATGCTCAAAAAAATGTTCCAAACCCAGTTTTTCTTTCATAAACCACACTTGAACACTCTCTCAGCTAGAACAAGTTTTGATTTAAAAAAGAGCATTTTTATCAAAAATGTCGTAAAATATGCTTAAAGTATGTTCGGCAGAATAATGTATTTTTCAAATATGAAAAAATGTCTAGGACATAGTAGGCCTCTTAAATCACACCCCAAAAAGTTAATTGGTATTTGTTTTTTTAGACATTTCGAGAATGTGCGTTTATGAAACTACCTGTATGTGGTAGAACCAAAGTGTCTTCAGGAAAGTTTTTCTACATAAAATTACCTACAACTTTGCTAAAGATTTCACTTTGATTTGATAAATAATAAAATAAATAATATGATGAATTTTAGGCAGATTAATCAAGAATCTATTTGCATCAAAAGTTTCTCCTTAAGATATAAACAAAATTTTTCAAATACACTTTAGCATTTAAATGGCATTTTTACACTCAAAAGGTTGTCGATCACGTTTTTCACGTTTTAAACCACTACGTAATGTGCATTTCTGGGCCACTTTTATGTGAAATGAAAAGTTAGTTCAAACGGTCATTTTAAAATTCAACGAGAAAAATGCATGTTTCGAAATCCTAAGGAACGAAGAAAAGATCTGAATCCGTAAGCAGACGCTGACTGAGTTATTATTATATTATTTATTTCTGGTCGCACTGATTCACGGGTTTTAAATTTTCTTAATCGATTTAATTCAATTTTCATCAATGGCAAAGAAAGAAAGATCCGGGAATCCCGGGAAAAAGTAATTCCCGGAAAATCGTTCCCGGGATTGTAAACCCTACTTGATTCTGTAAATGAAGGAATTTTTAAAAATATATTATTTTTTAAATTTGAGTAAATTCAATTAAAAACATGACAAAAATTTCAATAATTCTATTTATTACGCATGTGAAAGCACGCATATCTGATTTTCTGGTATTTTTTCTTACAACTAGAAATAATTACCTTCAATTTTATCCAAAAAGATTAAAAATCGATCAAGTTTTTTCATTTCAGTTGGTCTGATAGGTCTCAATCGTAAACACCGCAAACTTCAGCAAAAAATAGCGTTTCGGGAATACGGCTGTTACTTCACGGATTGATATTTGTTATAAACAAACCTGTTTTATGTTGTTCATCAACCGAACTTCCGAAAAGTTACTACGTTTATGCAATAAAAAAGGTGCTACACGTATAAAAACAATTCCAAACTTTGCTCTTTTTTCTCGAGCAAAAATGTATATATTCCCTTAATACATTTGATACATCAAAACTCTTGCATGCGATAAATGTAAACTTTTCTTTTAAACTACAAAAATCCCACCCGAAAATCATAATAAATGCTCTCGATAGTTTTCGAAACTAGTACCGCAAACACAATTCTTTGTATCGACTTTAGCGGCAGATCAGTTTTGCTACCTTTTCAACACATAATACCTTACTTGGCTTCCGATTCCTGTACAGGTTACGTATGTCAGCAAACCCGGAAACAATGCTGCAGATTTCCTTTTCAGATAATATGCAACCATCGGCTGAGACTGCATTTGTGGGTCAACAAAACAGTGTACAGCTTCGTATCGTACTCATCTTCCGGAAAGTTCGTAAAGTTGGAGATTCAAACACAACCAACATCCAGCAGGTAACCCTTTTAGGGTAATAGTATAGATTGTAAGCTGATTCAGTTGGTATATTGAACCCCTAAATATGTCTATAATTTTTCCAGAATTATTTAGGTACCTAAATGTTCAGAATTAAATACTTTTTCAATTTTGTTTGAACTTTTTTGATCGCCGAACCCACTGTCTACCATACAGCGATCACTTATTGTACAGACTGGGATGGACTTTAAAACAAACGACTCTCCCAATATACACAATCGTTTGTAATGTGCACTTTTGTTGTAACGCCTCCCTGGGTAAGAAGAAAAAACTACGAGGCTAAAAGCCATCACCCCTTCTAGTTGAAGCTTGTCTCAAACCTTTAGACAGTACCGACCGGTCGGGGTGGTGATAACGGTAGCTATTGCTCTGCCCTTTGTAAACCACTGGAGACTGCTACCCTTTGCCGGGTCAGTAATGCGGTAAGGAAATGGTACCGGCAATGCAACTTTGGCATGCACCGATATGAGGAACGAAATCCATCCACGGTGGGATTGATATGCGATAGTCTGAAACAGAAAATGTGAATTTTAAAAATTACTGCTTTCCAAAAAGAAATGTGGATGTGAGAAAAATACATATTTTTATGATATTATTTCGATTTTGGCCACGATTTTTCATACTGTACGTTGTGATAAAAGCTCGTTGATTGGAACGGAACATTATAATGAAGAGATTGCACACACAGAGAGAAGTTTAAATTTAAATAGAAAATCTCAAAATGCTACCTATGCAGTTTGCTTGCATAAAAAGCTTGGGAATTGTTTTGCCCATTGTAACTCCTATGGTTGAAACCGGTACGGTTGCTGCGAGTAATTTTAACAATTCAATGACAGCAAGACACACACATCTAACATCGTCAAAGGGGTAAACTTCTATGTCACTCAGTTTTATCCAATTTTGACCTAGCAATCTTGCAATAACGCTTCGTAAAAGCACATACGACGCCGGAAATATGTAACGGAATGGCACTGTACCCATAGTGTAAAATCAAGATTCAACAAACAGGGAAAAAAAGATATATTCCACTAACTTACATATCCTTGGTGATGCGAAATGAAATCGTACGGACAATCTAACATCTGCGTTACCCTACAAAGGCGGCCACAAAGCATAGCTTACATATATGCGTTCGGTGTGTGTCACCAGCAGAGTTTTCGGCTCATACCAAAGGCGGTCGCCGAGGTCACATCCACCGACTGCGAAGAATCAGCACTGCCCCCCTTTCTCTATGTAGGTGAAAAGGTGGCGTGGGAAGAAGCGGTACGGTCATTATTGCATTGTACGGTTATATGTTGCTTTTTTACCCGATGATGCCCCGACTCAACGTACGAGTGTATGTACGTCCTCCACTCACAAAACACATCACAACAGCAAAGTCCATAAATTATACCGGGAGCTTTTCATCTTCTTTGGAGCCAACTGCAGCGGTTCCCTGTGGGTAATTGTTGTTTGTTGTTGCTGGTGAGTGGCTGTAAGAAAAGTTGAAACTTTTTCATCCGAGCTGCCCGAACCAATTGGTGCTAAATCAAAACAGGATGTTGCAAGGTTTTCCCACTCGAAATTTACTTGTGCTGCTGGAAAGACAAACACTTCCACACATACACACATAAACCGGAACGGGAACGAACAACTTGCTTCAGGTTCAGTTGATGACGATGGAAGTTGGACCTGTACTTTCTAATCGGTTGGAGAAAATTAAACAATGAACCAATACAACGATGTTTGCGGGTCGCTAAAGGATGCAATGATGGACGTAAAGTTTGTTTGTTCTATGTACGAGTTTAGTAAAATGGCAGAAAGTGCAGGGTGGTGTATCTTTGCATATTTGAACGTTGGTAGGAGGGACTGCTTGTCAACTTTGGTAGATAGCATATTCTCCAAGCAGGTGCTGGATAATTGAATTCTACCTGGTTTGTGCTTATAAGTAAAGCGCTCCAAAATATTTTCTTGATTTCATGTTAATGTCGTCGCGGAAAATTGCCCAAAGATCTTTCGAACGTACCAAACATAAAATCGCATTGAACCATTTGCCAGAATTTTAATTTTTCCTGAGCCTTATTTAATATGAGCCATTACTTTGGGCTGCTCTAGATTTCGATCGTTTTTTGATTGCTACATATTCTTTCATTTATTTTAAATATTTCAGTTTGTTTTCGAACTTACTCTACCGTTCAAATCCAGTTTATTCATTTTTCAGCATTTCTTCACCATTCTTGTTATTTCATTTATGCCAGATTTACAACGAGAGCTATAACGACGTAGACATCTTTCTGAACTTTAATCAATTTAAAAGGATGATCCGAGTATAACGGTTTATTAATGTGAAATAAATAAATAAATAAATTAGAGATACATATATTTTATTTTTTGTTTCGAATTCTCTAACATTATTTCGCTGGTTTCATCCACTCTACATTTAATATAGTTCCACTTGGTCTCGAGGTACGATACTGGCCTAATAAGCCAGTCGTCGCATGTTCGAATCTCGGCTGGGAGAGACCGTTCAAGTCAATAGTATCGTGTAGCTAGCCCCGCAATTGTCCTTTACACTGACGGTCGGCTGCGAAGTCTGTGTCGATTAAACAAAAAGTCAAATTCCAGAAGGCATGTAGTACCCTAGCTTTGCTTTATTTACATTCAATATTGTCTTATTTTATAAACTAAATTTGCTTTTATGTCGTTTTACCTGTGTTTACATGGAATTTAGAAATTGTTTAACACGAATACGCGTTTTTTACGTGAATTTAGAGGTTAACCGCGTATTTAATGTACGCGGATTCATCAAAAACCTGTATTTTATGCAATCGTTTATTTAGAGTTGTGGTGTAATTTTCAAAATAAAATTCACGAATATTCATTGCTTTGAATTTGCCTGAGCTTTTTATAAACGTTGCTCAAACTTCGACTATTTTATTTTATATTTTCCGACGTTTGGTCACTAATCAGTGTCATCTTTAGGGGAAACTGTGGGAATTTAATATAGATTTGCGGCTTTTGACATATTGCAGTAACTTTAAATAGTAAGGTTCCCCATGGCAATTGTGTCTTATAATCGATGTCAGACACGAAGGCACAATAAGTGTAAAGTGTCTTTAATCAAATTAATAATAATAATTCTAATAATCGCTTGGGTACTTTTTGGTTCTTTCAAATTGATAGGGATAGTAAAGTGTATACGAATTTCATTTTTGATTATTGTAATTTTTCCCCCGTTTTTGGTTCTTTGCTGGTTATTAACTTTTTTAGTATTTCAGCTTCAAACTTAAGCCTTTTTTTAATTTTCAGTTCTAACATTAATTTAATCTATTCTCTATGCTGTATTTTGATGGACTTCCTCATTACTTTGTGATAAAACACATGATTATCCATAGTTTTACCCCGACTTTTATTAAGATTCAGGGGACTTTTTCAAGCATTTTGACTTCAGGAGACCGAGATTGGTCCATTTCATAATATTAGTTTATCATGATGTTGTGAGAGAGATCGACTGTTGGGTATTTTACGATGATTGGTTGTAATTTCGGCTGAGCAGTCTTGAAAAAATAGAACGATCTGGTTTTTTACTGTCCGACGTTTCGTCACTGATCAGTGACATCTTCAGGGGAACAAGAATTATTTTCCCCTGAAGTAAAACAGACGGGACGAGGGAAAAAATTTTCCAAGCCTAAAAGTCACACCTACTATTTCCGTTCATTCTCGCATCCTCGCAAACTGCATACATTGCCCGCTTTACTAAACTTAAAATGTAAGTCATATGACAAAAATGAAATTAGTTTGTAAAGCCTTGTAACAATATTAGTTTTATCAAAGTTTCATAGCACTTAAAACAGCCAAAACAGCGCTTTAAAACTTAGATAAATTCAGTTTCGTTACTTGGGAAGGTATGTTTTTGATAATAAAATTTGCAAAAAAAATCATTGGGAAGGGGGTAACTATGCTATACTAAGCTACGTAATTATCTAGAGGGGGTCTGATTTTGTGCCGAAATGTTACGCTGAGGAAGAAGGGGTCAAAAAAACCTTAAAAAACTACGTCATTTATGGATGCTCCCTTACTTCTGTTTGTACCGTCGAAAACCACCGACCGGCCTAAAATCAGCTGCGCCTGTGGTGCTACATTCCCCCCTTCCTAATGAGACGAAAGTATCTTGAAGAGATGCCTTTCGAACCACTGAGTCTACATGCACTATTAAGTTCGTGAATAAGAATTCATGCCACATTTGGTTTATAAATGTTATTCGGCACAAATGTTTGTAATTTTAAATACGGCATGATATTACTGCCAAAATTATTTAAAAATCAAATGAAACATTTGATTTTTCATTAAGTTCGAGATTCGCCTAATTTACTAGACATGACGTTCAGTAAGGTAAAAATTAACTACTAAACTGCTAAAACAATACGGAGCATTGCAAACCACGGTTTCTATAAGTGTTTAATATTGACGAAATCTATTCACCATATAGTTCATATTATTTCCTCATACGACGCCTTCAAAACTGAAACCTCTTTTGTTAGGGTTACCATTTGGTCGGAGTTAGAAATCAGGACACCTTTTTTTCTGGCACATATTCGATCTAAGCTATTTTTATTTTTTGAGATATCAATAAATAAAACCACAATCTGAGATTTGCATTGCAACATACGCCAAAACACTAATTCATTTATTTAACGTATTTCTCGGACGATTCAATTCCGCAGCTTTGATTCATCAGGCGTTAGTAGATTTTCTGGCACACGTTGCCCCATAGTACTCCGTACCTCATCCTGTCCAACTGCTTGACAAATAATGAACAAAATGAATTCCCTTTTTTTTGGCTTTATCGAGTTCCAAAGAAAATCCCATAAAAAACTGTCAAAAAGTTCTTTACAAAATCAATGCAGCATTTTTCGAGTGCGAACGAGACAAATGCAGGGCTGCGCAGGTACACCGCCTTCATAAATTACTCAAACAGTGATTTTATTCAGAGGGTGGTACCAATTCGAGTAGATCATTTTGGACCAACCTTTTTGGAAGATTTCTTCCTAAGTGTTACGTATGTCTTATGTATGTGGTACATTCCTAAAAATGAAGCACACGTAAGCTATTTGAAATTATGCTTAACAACTGTCAGATGTTTACGGGTTCAATGACTAGACAATTTTTCCCGTCAAGTTTCAACCAATGAAAAAATTCGTTCAAAATGAGTCCCTTTCTACCCGGGGTCAAGATGAGTACTGAACAAACTTCACCATTTCTGAATATCTGGCATCATTCAGAAAAATCAGGACTAATGCTAAAATATGACAAATAAACCAGGACGCTCTAAACGGGTCTCAAAATCAGGACATGGCCTGCTAAATCAGAACGGATGGTATCCCTATCTTTTGTAAGACTAATAATATTTTTTAGTTCCGTGATAAGTTCAAATTTACTTTTTGCATTCTGGAAGAACAGTTACGCTTGAATAAAACTTGTTTGAAGTTTTCAGGACAAACAAATTTTATTCAAGATAGCCCTAAGGCTCAATATTTTTGAAGAAAAATGAAGAAACTGATTATTTCGCGCTGTCATTTCGATTCGAACAGTTTCATTTTCACTTGATTCCTTCCGGCTGCTGTCATCGAATCACTTCTTTCTCTCTTTCCCGTCTTTTGTTCATCGGATCGTTTCAAATGAAACTGACGACTATTTCAATCGACGGAGAGAGTGACGGAAGGAAAGACTCTTTCATTTCCTTCAGTGTCTCAATTAAAACTTGCACCGCATCGCGTCGTTTGATGATAGTTTCCTAATACCACAAGCCGCAGTTAAAACGGCAATGGCATCCAATAAATAGGTCACGCGAATTCCGATCAAAATTTCGGAACTCTTTTTGCTGTTGATCACTGGCGCTGCGTAACCACTTCAGATTGTGAAACTGGTTTTGGTGTTCTCAGTTTCATATCCTCACGGTTTTCTTTTTTCTCTCGTCCATATAGTTACGCGAAGTACTGTATGGAGGCCCCCTGTCTCCGCTAGCGCTCATTGTAATTTTAGATTGAGAATCGTCATGTGAGAGTGACGGTGACAATCTTTTCTTTCAATTGAAACGCATTTGTATCAGTTTCTAGCCCTTCAGTTGTCAAACTCAAAACAAGAGCTTCCGAGTAGTTTTAATGTGACTCATGAAGAGCTTGAGAATGGATACAAAAGCTTTTTAATTGAAGCGACGGGTCAAAGCGTCACTATAACCTGATAATTGTCAATTGAAAATGACTTTGTCAGGCTCTGGCCCTAATATCTGTTCTTGAACAGCATAAAATGTAGACGTTGAATTGAAAAGAACTCAAAAATCTGAATTTTCCTCCTGAATACTCAACTTTCCTCAAACTTTTTCATCAATCGGTGTCCATTTTGTGGATGTTAGAAGGGATTTTAGATAGGGGAAAGGGGGGCAGTTTCGGACAGAGCTTAAAATAAAACAAATGGTGCAATTTTCAACCAAACAAAAAATATAAGTAAGTTGGCAGCCCTTCCACCAACAGCTACCATAAAGTATGACTCTTGTTTGTTTAGTACTTACGAAAACAACACAGTGCCATTTATCATTCATGTTTTCAACCGTTTGATCTTGAAGTTGTAAGTATTTCTCTAATTTCTTTGTGAAAGATTTAGAAATTCAAGTACACCACCTTAGTTCGTAACGTGATGAAAAGACGTTATAACAACGGAAAAACAAAGATCTTATTTAATAGATAAAATATAAATTTGTCTTCGGATGGTGGTGGGGCACATTCGGACATCGTTCATGGGGCACATTCGGACAATTACTAAATTTGTATTTGATTGTTGTTTATTAACAAATATCGATTTAGGCTGATCCTCAGTCCTAATAATAGTTCGGAACTACAATAGGAAAACCGACAGAGCAAGCATCAACAACGATGAGCTGGGGAGAGTTTCTAACGGAACAATGTCTTTGAGACACCCAGGACTGTCCAAAACTACCCCACACACGGGGCACATTCGGACAAAAAAGCAATTTTGAAAAAACCAAACAAATCAATCGAAATCGCATCAACGCACACTACTAACACGCTTATATGATACTCCGATGTCCAAGTAACAGCCAGGATGAATTAAGATTTTTTTTAAAGTTAACAAAAACCTAAATTAATCCACCTAGCGGTCAGACCCAGCCTTTCTCATTCAAACTTTTATTTGTAAAAATTGATTTACATGAACGCTTCAATCCAATAAATGTATATTCACTCTTAAAAAATATTGATGTTGTAATCTATACCTATAAAAATGCAATCCGGTCTGTCTGTCTGTCTGATCCATATAGGCTCGAAAATTACCGAACCGATCGGCGTGAAAATTTGTATGTAGGGGTTTTTGGTGCCGATAAAGCTTCCCATGATAGTTTGAGACCCCTCCCTTTTCTGGAAGGGAGGGGTCCCATACAAATGAAACATAAATTTCTGCACAACTCAAGAACAAACCAAGCAAATGAAACCGAATTTGGCATGTAGATGTTTTAAGGGGTAAAAAATATGTCCATAATGTTTTGACACCCCTCCTTCTTTTGGAAGACAGGGATGCCATACAAAAGAAACATAAATTTCTGCACATCTCGAGAGCTAACCAACTAAATGGAACCAAATTTGGCAGGTGAATGTTTTAGTGGTAAAAAATATGTTCCATAATCGACCTTAGGCAACATTTTGCATTGTAAGATAGCAACTTCCGGTTTCAGGAAATCAGCCTAAAATGGACGATTTCCGTTAAATATGAGTATCTCCGGAACCAGAAAGATGCACAGAAGCTAAAAATTGATCACAGAAACAATCTTGAATTTTAAGATGGTGACTTCCGGTGTCTGGCAAACAGCCGGAAATGACCAAATACCATTCAATATGAATGTTTTCGGAACCAGAATTACGCCCAGATGACAGAAATTGATTTCACAGGTTATTTTAAAGTTCAAAATGACGACTTTTGGTTTCTGAAAAACAGCCCAAAGTGACTAAATACCACCCAATATGAGTATCTCCGGAGCCAGAATGTTGCAAGAACACCACTATGAATTGTAGGATGGTGCACATACACACACACACACACACATACACACACACACACATACAGAAAATGCTCAACTCGTCGAGCTGAGTCGAATGATATATGCCATTCGGCCCTTTGGAGCACTTTTATACTTTCGGTTTTGCAAGTGATTACTATACCTTTCTAGGAGAAAGGCAAAAATATAATAAAAATCAATATAGAAAAAGTGTCCAAAACTGCCCCCATCTCCCCTACTCCTTCTAGAAAAAGTATTTTCCTCCAAGAAATAAAACGGTTTAAAGAGACTTTATGGCGCATTTTCGACATAAATTCACCTCAAAAATAAATAACATAAAAAAGTGGATTATTACTTCAGTAGGTATATTTTCAGTTTCATTTTGATGATTCATTTCATGGATTGCCATTTCATTTTTCTACTTGGTAGGTAGTTTTTCGAATATTTTTTGTTTGTTTTTTGTGTTGCACTTATTGCATACTTGAGCCATTTTGTATCATGAAAAGTCAACACGCAGTTAACAGTAAGCATCGTATAATTATAGATGATTCAACCATATTAAGTCATTCCGACATCCCGATTGTCATGGTTTGAGAAAAGACGCAGAAGTGACATTAAAAAAGCATCCATGGGCTCTAAGTACACAATGCCTCAAAACATAGTTGGTTGGGTTGTTTTAAAAAAGACTTCAATTGACATCTGATCCAGTTATGACAATCAACAAGAAAGGCCAATTTCCAATTGATGTTCAAAGCCTCTATCTCTAGGAAACGACTGTTGTAATTGAATAATCTAAAGTGTAACTCAATCCACTGGAGCATGTCTTCATAGAACATTGACATTATTTCTTCCACCTTTATGATGTCCCAAAATTTGATGTCCCGGATTTTGTGTTGACATAAATCAAATGTCGGTATTATTTCCTGCGCCGAGGGCGAAAAACAGGCAGGTCAAAGTTATACCTTCGTACGTAAGAATTCAAATTTTAAAACTTGCTGTCAAAGTGATAAGTTATTGTGACTGATTTCATCTCTATTAGAATAATGTTATCAATTTGTTCATGTTTTCCATGACTGATTACATTTATTGTGCATGCTGGAGCTCTTCAGTTGTTTTTATTGGTAACTAAAACAAAAGTTCAAAAGCTTTAAACATTTCTTCGGAAAGTCACCTGCAATGAGATTGAGCAGGCTTTCAAACTTTGTTCAGCATCATTTAAAATGCCTTTGCTTCGAATTTATTTAAACATTGATTTGGTGAAAAATAATTGCTATGTTCAAGGAAATTCACGCCCACCCTGTACTTATTCTAGAGAATTGAAACAATTTCTGAATTTGAAACTTTTTAGTGGTGGCTTCCCAAAAGATATTTTATTCTAAATAGATTACTCTTAGTAGATTACTCGTAGATTACTACTTAGTAGTAGATTACTCGTAATTTTAACTTATATATGTTATTTCTAACTCCTCCAAATGAAATTGTAACACAACAGTCCGATTAATTTATTCCATCCATCGAAGCACCTCTCCGGTCACTAACCTCCGGCACGCTCCTCTCGGTCGGTATGCTCAGCCAGCATTCACACTTCCCCATAAGGGGGTGTGTTTCGACAATAATGGTCGTATTTCCGTGCGCTTTCTCGTCTTCTCGAGCTGGGCGGCCGGCCCTCTTACTTCCTGTGCCTTGGATGGATGACTGCCTCCCGCTTCCATAAATAATCATTCAGATACTCATAATCGTCGCACTGATGATGACGGCAATAGCCATGATCGTCCAGTATATCATGTGTGATTACACCGAACATGCTATTCCGAGCCCAGAAAAGGCGCATTTTATGTGCTTGAAAATGGTGTGCTATTTCTCAAGAGTGCTTCGGTCTCACCTCAGCTATCGTATGTGTTATTGTACGGAGCACTGGAAAAATAATGCTTGACGGTTCCACTCGTACAGTAATCTTAAACGGATTAGGTACATTAATTTTATTCCGAATCTATTTACGAGATGGCCAAATTCGGAAAACGCCCAACCCGAAACCGACTACGTGTGTGGCAATCGGGTTGTGTCGGAGAGAAAGAGCGGAGTGATTTTCCCGTTTCCGATAGCGGCACGATAAAGTGCAGCATTTTCAAACGGCCAAATATTTTTCATTTTGACAAATCAACTGTTGGGTTGTGGAAAATTTATATACCATGAGTGAAAAATCACACTGATTGGATTTTCCGCACTAGGGCAGAGGCTCTAGCGTTGACGAGGAGTGAAATGGGCGATGGGTGGCTGTTTCTCCGATGAAAGTGGAATTTTAAATCGTCTCCCGGAGCGCGGTGCGCTAACAGATAAGCGAACATATGAAATGGTGTCATGCACATTTCGGTAGGGTACGAACGCTCCATTTACAACATTAATATCCATAAAATTAATTCGAATATTCAGCAGTTGGCGATGGAAATATTTCCGCAGCGAAATATTTACGACCACTTTGGCGTTGAGCGCTGAATCCGAGAGCTGCTTAAAACAAAGTGGCAAAATGACAAGTGTGTCTCGATTCTGTCGAGCAGCAGCGTTATTCCCGAGTAATAAATTTCGAGGCCATTTGGAGCAATAACGGTTTGTGGCTCGTGGGCTCCCGATTGATCACAGCTTCAACGTGTGCCCCCTTCCTCATCCGCAGCTCTAGTGATAGTGAACGATTTGCTTGTCTAACACCCACCAATTCGTTAGTGCAATTCTGTCGGAGTGACTGCAAATGAAATCCCAACAGAACAGAACTGAATAGAATTCATTGTTCCGGGAAATCGTTTTATTGATATTATTTACGTCGTTATACTAAACTGAGTTATACGGGAGTTATACGGCCGGCGTTTAGCGCGGGGAGGGAGATCATAAATAGGGAGGAATCATGCAAGCAACACATTCCACTTTTCCTGGCATACATCGTTAGTAACATTATCGAGGAATAGTTCGAAAACTTGCTCGCCTTCAGAGGTTTTTTTTCTTCTGCGGATCAAAGGGAGCTTCCGTGAATTGGTAACGGGTAAACAGTTATACGTTGATTGCATTTAATTTGATTGGTGTTCAACTAGGGTTGGGTATTTGAACTACCCCTTTAGAAAAACAAGCGAATTTTGTTTATACAATTGAGAATTGGGATATAACTTAGTGATATAAAGAAATGACCCTAAAACATGTTTAAAAGTTGCTTGGTAATTACGCAAACAGAGAATAATACCCAAACGCTGTGATTATTAAAAGCCGAGGCTCAAGACAATAAATTTCTCAAGACAATTTCAATTTTCTGAGAGAAAATAAAAAATGTTTGATTTGGCTTGGGATGTGATAAAAAAAGTTTCTGATCGCTAACAGTAGGAAACGTCGTACAACGTAAAACCAAAAACTGAAATTTGTGAAAATACTAGAACACTTGGTTTAGGACATTAAATTTATTTTTTATTAACTCATGAGGGACAGGGATTTTTTTACATCAGCCTGAACAGCAGATACGAGTTATATTTCAAATTTTGTTGATAGCCGATATCACAATCAAAATATTTAAACACTCAACATCAAAAAGCAAAACTTCGCTTTTCAATTGAATATTTACTTGCATTATCCAGAATTTAAAATATAATTAGAAAGCTGTACAGTATTGAAATGATTGATTTTTCATTAATAAATAATTGATTTTTCATTGATAAATAATTGATTTTTCATTAATAAATAATAACATTAATTGATAATAAAATTAAATAATAAATAAATTTTAGTGCCGAAATTGTTCACTTACAAATGCTTGAAACACTGTCAGTTTCCAACGAGTTTTTTTTTTTCATTCTTATAGCAATTGATTGGAAATTCAGCTATGCGTCCACTAAAATGCGGAAAATTGTGGTTTTGTGATTAGATTAGTTATTAGACAAAAATGATAGCTAAGTATTCATAGTTAGCGTAACAATAGATGATCTCAACTACTTTTTGGAAAAATTTCGGGAAAACATCCAAACACATTGTTTCACCTCGTAAGAAGCAATGGCATGAAATGGTATTTCCCGGCTTGCTGAAAATGGTTCTGAGGTAGGGTGGTCGATATTACCGACTTTTCGAAAAACCGGTATTTCGGTATTCAAAAAAATGAAAACCGGTAAAACCGGTAGAAAACCGGTATTTTTTTATTTTTTCGAATTAATATAAACCAGGGGCGACTCGTGGTCTTTGAACCTACTTGATCAACTACAAAATTCTGAAAATCATAGTTTGGGGAAGTAATAGCAATCATGTTCGCGGAATAAACGTAGGTCATTCTCTCTGTAATATTTGAAAATAAAACTGAAAAACAATATACATAAATTTGGATTTGAAATTTATTTTTTACCTAGCGTCCCAGATTGCATCTATGGTCGTGTCGCTGTATAATTATGTTTTTGCATTTATGAATACCTATGCTTCAGTACAATTCTGATTTCTTTTTAAGATTTGGGCCACTGCGACCATTGTTTTGATCTCTTGTGGTATACGATCCACATACACCACTGGATAAATTTAACAGTGTTTGAAAAACTTCAATGAATGGATCCAGTGATATGATTGCGAAGAACATAAGTTCTAAACTCATATTAACAAAAAACATGCAGATTTTTATTGATCTCTATTGTGTTCGATGCTCTTAAGGCAGTTCGTCTAAATTCAGTTGAACCAGTTGAACCTGAGTTTCTCAGCTAAAATTATTGCTAATAAAATCCGCTGCGGTTTGGGCGACGAAGCTTCGACCATGCTGCAGCTATTCAAATTTCACTTTTTCAAAATAAAGAGCAATAATTTTTTGGATGAAATTATTTATTGATTATTATTTCATCCTATAAACATTTTGTATCAGGAGCAATTTGTCCATTTTAAGGGGGGATTTGTTAGTAGCTTAAGTATTTATGATAAATATTAGTAAGTAATGAGTATGTGTGTCCAATCACAAATGGTGACTTCTCAACACTGTTGGAAATTTGTAATTCTAATTGTTAGGATTTGTTTGCTTTCGCATTTAGGACTTGTCGTTCGTAGGGATTTAAACCTACTTGTCAGAAAAGGGGAAGTAAACTTACAACTAACTTAATTGCTAACTTATTGGCTATAAAAAAAGCTTATCGAAGCAATTGAGGATTGCAACGATTTTTGTCGAAAATTGTTAATAATTTTATTTGACATAGCTTCTAATGGTTCAACACCAGTAAGTCCATGTAATTCGAGTGTACCAAACCAAGGGGGACGCTTCAAAATCATGTTAATAATTTTATTCTGAATCCTTTGAAGCGATTTTTTTCTTGTTGAACAGCAACTTAACCGGATCGGTAGAGCATAAAGCATTGCTGCTCTAAAAATTTGTTTGTAAATCAAAAGTTTGTTTCTTAAACAAAGTTTAGAACTCCTGTTAATGAGAGGATATAAACATCTCGTATATTTGATGCACTTGGCTTGTATACTCTCAATGTGCTCTTTGAAAATAAGTTTTTTATCGTAAATTAGTCCCAAGTACTTAACCTTGTCAGACCAACTTAAAATAACCCCATTCATCTTAACAACGTGATTATTGTTTGGCTTGAGGAAAGAAGCCCTAGTCTTATGGGGAAAAATTATCATTTGAGTTTTAGAAGCATTGGAAGAGATTTTCCACTTTTGCAAGTAGGAAGAAAAAATATCTAAACTTTTCTGCAATCGACTGCATATGACACGAAGACTTTTTCCTTTCACGAAAATGCTTGTGTCATCGCAGAACAATGACTTTGTGCATCCTGGAGGCCAATCAGGAAGATCTGAAGTGAATATGTTGTACAGGACTGGAGCCAAGACTGAAACTTGAGACACACCTGCTCTGACAGGAAATCTATCAGACTTTGAATTCTGATAGACAACCTCCAGAGATCGATCATTAAGATAATTTTTTAAAATTTTGATTAGAAAAATTGGAAAATTACTTACTTTACTTTTACTTTTATGGTGACAGATCATTAAGATCCTATGCCGAATCCAGAATACGTCTCCACAAAACTCGGTCTTGGGCTGCTACTCTCCATTCTCCCCTTACACCCGCTGCTCTGGCATCCTCGTCGACAGCACACATCCAGCGCGTGCGCGGTCTGCCTCGGAGTCGTCGGCCTCTATCCGGTTCTCTGCTAAATATTATCTTTGCCGGTCGCTCATCCGCTACATGGCCAGCCCACTGTAACCTGCCGTGTTTGTTACTGTCGTACGTTACCGGAAGGGTCACGTCTAATTTCCCCAAGTCCCTGGTCGTTCCTCTGGGGACTAGCGGGGTGGGCTCTCATGACCTCTTTTGACAAGACTAGCTCGATCTCGAGGGAGAAACTCTCCTTCTCGAGGGCGGCTTTGTGACACCGATCAGGGATGCAGACGGTTCTATTAAAACCACTCTAAGTAAGGTTATGTTTTTATTACTTAATAACTTACAATGTGTGGGTGTGTGTAGGGGGCCGCGCCGTAAGAAACGTGAGCAATACGTTCGCGTCCTCGCGGAGGCGAAGAATTGCTTCACCCGGCACGACACGAGAACGGAATCAGGAACCGGACCGTGCCAGTACCTGCCATGTGCAATGACAGGGAGGGGAACCTGATTACCGATGAATCGCAGGTGGCCAGGCGTTGGAAGCAACATTTTGAAGTGGTGTTGAACGGTGAGGAAGGTAGGAGAGTCGTCGAGGAAAACAGGCCAGAAATTGGGGAGGACGAACAATATTGGACGAAGTGAAGAATGCTTGCAAAGAGCTAAAAAACCACAAAGCCGCTGGGAAGGACGGCATACCGGCCGAAATTTTCAATGTTGGGAGCGAGCTGCTGTGTAGTGCAATTCACCAGATTATCCTAAGGGTATGGTCTGGTGAACAAAGCCTGGGGAAGGAGGCCGATCGACGAGCGCTTGGGGTCGGTCAATACTCGGAGGCAAACTAGAGAACGGGGTGTGGCGCAGGCGCATGAACCACGAGCTGTACGAAGTATACAAACACGATGATATTGTCAAGCTGATGAAACACGGCAGGTTACAGTGGGCTGGCCATGTAGCACGGATGGCGGATGAGCGACCGGCAAAGATAATATTTAGTAGAGAACCGGATAGAGGCCGACGACTTCGAGGCAGACCGCGCACGCGCTGGATGTGTGCTGTCGACGAGGATGCCAGAGCAGCGGGTGTAAGGGGAGACTGGAGAGTAGCAGCCCAAGACCGAGTTTTGTGGAGACGTATTCTGGATTCGGCATAGGATCTTAATGATCTGTCGCCATAAAAGTAAAAGTAAAGTAAAGTAAGTAAAAGTAGCAATATTCCGAAAGTTCAGTTATTTAGCAACAACAAAACACGTTTGTACATGACAAATACCATTTATTTAGGGAGTAATGACCGTTTCCCCTAAACGCTTTTTTCTGACAGAGGTTTTCGGTGTTTACGATAGCGATGCAGCAGATCAACTGAAATCGAAAAGCTCATATTGTTTCATTAGTATAGAAGTGTGCCAGGTATCTGAACGATCGTTTGCATAAGTATGTTATCTTCAGTGCAAACGGAACGTTTTTCCCGAAAAGAACGCTCAATGAAATTGTTTTTTCGGCGAAGTCAAACTTCGTGTATCAAAAGTCGGTCGTCCAACGGGGGAATTTAAAAATGAACATTAAAAAAAAGATGAAGAAAATCGGTTCAGTAGTTGTACCGCAAACGTAAACACGGCAAAATCATTTTTTGAGAGACACCATTTCAGGATAAACGCGTATAAAGTTTCAAGTTTAGGTTATGCGTTATACTTTCTCCTTATTGCTCAGATTTTTATTAAAATTTGTTGAAATGTTCTCAAGATGTTGTGGGGTAACCGCTCCTATATTCATGTCAGTACCTATATTCATCTCTTCACGCATTTTTGATCATTTTATCGTCAAATTTTACCATATTTTCAGCAAATTGCAAATAGATTTACGTTCAAAAATTTGTAAAAATTTGGCGGTAAATTAGACAAAAGAAAAAATTAGACGAATATAGGTGCATCAAGCTGTTGAAATGAATAATGGAGCGATTACTCAACTTTAAGATAAGGCATAGAAGTTTTTTTTCGATTTTTTGAAAACTAAAAGTATATAACCCCTTAAAGCACTAAAAAGTTTTACTTTTTGTTTAATTTTTCTTTAATTTTAATCAAACCGTGCTCTTTGAAAAGTTGTATTTTCATAGTATTTCAACTGCTTGTTGAAATATCTCGCAAAATCGCTGCTATACGATTTCAAATTAGTGAGATTGGCTATCTCTTCACGAAAGCACTGTCTATAATTTTTTTCAAAACTGATTTGTATTTAAAACTAATTTGTTTGTGATTTGTTAGTTAATAATCGCATCTATTTGATAAAGTTGTTCAAAAGAATAAAAGCTATTATGACATGCTTCTCGAAACTTCAACCAAAGTTTAGAATACATTGAAGAAAGTAATCGGTGCTATGTTAAATGTCTTTTCGTAGAATTCTTAGTCATTTTCGTCATTGTATTGGATATCTACGACCGCTTTTATCAAACTAAGACAGGTTTAAGATGCCTCAATAGAAACTATGATAACCAAACATTCATAAATATAAATCATCGAAACGTATGATAGCGAAGCGAAACATTGTTCAGCTGCTCTAAAGAGACTGAATAGCCGACTTTTTTTATTTCGCATAAAATACTTTGTAGCTCATCCAATAAAACAATTTGGTTGGTTTTTCGTACCAATGAGGAGTGTACTTCAAGGAGGCAGTTGAAATAGAGGTTTGTCAGCAGTGAATAACAATTGATTTATGTAAGCTTTTCTAACCAGTTTTTGATTGAAAACCATTAACAAATAAAATTGTTTAACCTTGCAAAGACAATATTAGGAACTCTGAAATTTCATTGCCGCAAACCTATAAAAGATGTCTAACAGCTGCTGAAGGAAATCAGTAATTGATTGTTTTTCAACAGTTTTTTTTTTTCTTCACAAATGTATTTTTCATCAGTATTTGTGGTGAATTGCATTGAACAAGAAGTCATAAGTCGAAATTTAACAAAGACTTGCTGTTTCTTGAGGAAGGCCAGAGTGTGGATTACAAAGTTAATATAACTTATTCTCTATTAAATCGTATGTACTACTTGCAAGTAATTACATGGATTGTCTTGTTTTAAAAATGATGTTGTTTTTGGGATATATAAACCCTTATTTTTAAAACTTTATTCTCCAGTGTATTTTATTAAGAAATTTTTAGTTATTTGCAATATTTCATTCAGCGGCGAAACGTTTTTTGTCCCGTTTATTGAAAACAAAAACTTTTTAAAAGAAAAATGACAAACGAACTTTAACCTTTATCAAAAGTTGGTTTTGATTCAATTTCTGACGTGGGACTACGTCTTTGTTTTCTATACTGGAATGCATTTCGTAAAATTGGAAATGAAACTGGCAAATGTTGCGTCAGATTTCAAACAATAATAACAGCATTACCACATGATGGATAACGATAACCAATATGTTTGTAGATAGATGAAATATTGAACAATTTTATTTTACGCTAGTTATCATTACTATTTCATTGATAAGCGGGAAAAATTGATAAAAAGTTTCAAGGACAAATTTATGCGAATAATGAACCAATCACATGCGAGCATTCCTAGCACAGACGACGTGAATAGACACCAACCATTCCCTATGATATTCTCTGTATCAATACCGAAAAAAATTTACAGTCTCTTCTCGTCCCAATAGGTCAATTATGTTTGCTTCCATTAACTTAGACTAATTCGATGTCCCGAAGGTAAAAGTTATACGAAAAGTTTGAAACAACCAATTTTCTTGAACAATTTATAAACCTGCTGTTAGAGCGTAATAAAAACTGATGTATTGAAAAAAATGTGATTGAAATAATTTGTACAATTTAACGGTACACTTCTATTCGTACTGCAGCGGTTCATTTCTATTGTTGTGCAATCGAGAAAAAACTGCAATGCTACTGCTGATGGTGTTTTAAAGTTTACCTCATGAACATGATTACCATAAATTACTCAACAAGAATTGAACATTTTTTTATTTTTATTTCATTTTATCTTCGATATTCACTAAATAATCATGACCGGCATAAAATTGAAAGAGTAAATTCCTAAATATACAAACTTTAACCCTCTAGTGCCCAGTGCCGCCTTTAGACGGTCTTCAGTTACACCTCTAAAAAGCTTCAATCAATACTAAAAAAATGTTTATTAAAATTCATAGTGTTTTTTTGGAAGTCCGTCTGAAAATCAATTTGGGCACTAGAGGGTTAAGGAGAGTAACAAGAGCCGCTGGTTGCTTGTGAAATTTCGGTCCATTAACTAAGATTTATTTACTAAGACGATATTTTTTTATTTTTTTAACTTAACAAATAATATAGTATATGATCTATCTTCGTAGTATAGCGAATTCAACTTTTTTGGAATTGTTGATTGCTACGATTTTATGCTGAATTTTGTTGATAGTTTTGTTTAACAAAGCTTTTTACGTGTAAACGATATATTTCGAGTGTTATATTATATTTAATATATTTCTAAAAAAATAAGGGGCGGCTGATAAAAAAAAAAATAAGTCGTAACGTAGGTCAACGAGCAAACGAATATGAGACCAATTGAGCATGATATGATAACAATTAAATAAAAAAATCCTTACATCGGTTTGACCAAGTGAAGCAATTTGGTGCTAGGAATATTTGTAAGAATGTTCTAAAATCCATTTTAAACAAAGTAAGCAAAGCATTGGTGCTACATTCCGGTTCGAAACTCGACCTTTTGTTTATTATACACAGACTTCGCAGCCAACTGTTTAGTGTACAGGACACTAACAGTTTCTCCCGAGCCTTGACTCGAACCCACGACGACTGATTTGTTAGACCATCTCGGGAGATCCATTCTAAATTCATTTCAATAATAATCGTTGAAAATCTGTCCACGTGGTATGTGGATGGCCCCTAAGCTCTTTCAAATGCGACTAAGAACAATCGAATTGGTTCAGCCGATGCTGAGAAAATCGAGATAAATTGGTCGTAAGAATGACAATAAACGCTGTCCCTGCATCAGCTGGCCCAGCTGCTATCGATGCTGAGATCCGCAGCAACTAGTGCACTATCCATTGCTATGCCACAGCTGTGGCCGCTATCCGCCTGGTATCCACTGCACTGCTACTACTACTGCTAAGGGAAGACTGCTGTTGTCGCTGTCTAGAACTATCATGAGCGGCTTCGACTGAAACAGGCTCTTATATAGGGATGAAAAACCTATCGATAGTAGTAGGAAATCATCGAAAACTATCGAGCCATAATTCCCATCATTACTCTTATACAGACAAATAGCAAATTTAAAATGGCAAGGTCAATGATTCTGTCGACCGTGCTTGGGAAGCAATCATATTAACGACTAATCAGATCAGTCAAATTTCGCGCTTCAACAAGGATTGACCATTCTCAATAATATAGTTGCTTGTTATGATTTGGACTTGATAATTTTTGAATTTTGATTATGCGAAAAATTAATTTTTATGCTGATAATGAAAGCTTTTCGGATGTTGTGCTCATGACTGAAGGAAAAGATAATTCAGTACGTTCTGAGACACGGAGATGAAGCCAAATATATATCTGTTCCAAATTTCTTGAAAGGGTAAATTGATTTAAGAGAAAATATTAACTCTTCAATTAGGTTTTTATTTCATCTTGAAAAGGACAATTTGTTGTTGATAAGATGCCAATCACATCTTTGCGTTATCACTGGCAGTGCAAATAAAGTATTCCTTGGGGGAAAATAAACACTGAAAAGCTTTCCAGAACGTTCTTTTCGTTGGATGCATTTGCTAGTGTGCCTGCTATCGCTCAGAGACAGCATTTCACTAAAAAGCCACACTGCATCAGCTGACCCTGCTTATATAGATGCTGAGATCAACGTCAACCGCTGCGCTATCCCCGTTGCCACAGTAGTGGACGCTTCCGTTGCCATTGGTATCCACTGCCCTGCATCACCTGGTCCTGCTAACGATGCTGAGCCGCGCTCCGCTATCCGTTGCCATACCACAGCTGTGGCCGTTATCCGGTGCACTGCTACTGCTGCTGTATCCACTGCTCCTGCTAAGGGAGGACTGCTCCTGTTGCAGTCTAGAGTTATAATGAGCGACTTCGAGTCAAACAGGCTCTTATATAGGCCAAATTGCACATTTCAAATGGCAAGGTCTATGGTTCTGTTGACCGTGCTTAGGAAGCAATCATATAACGACCAATCAGAGGCCGAATTTTTCGTTTTGACAAGGCTTGACGATTTGCAATAGTACAATAGTTTGAATGATAAAATTACAATTATCTGTATTTGGGAAGAATCTTAGAAGATTTTCCAATCTATTGCTGCAAGAACGAAGGAAATCCATCGAATACTAACTGATTTATTAGTATTTGGTATTGGACATATTTTTCAACTTTTCGGTTTTAGATTTTCATTTCACATCCCTATGTAGCCGAACTTCCTGAGAGAAGTATTCTACTTCAAAAATCGAAACAAAATTCATTTGTGTGGTTTTCCACACAAGGGTACGACAAGGTTGAAGGCATAACACAAACATCTCAAAGAAATTACATCACCGCATTAGAAGCGCTAGTGAACAACATTTTTTTGTAAATTTTCCATAAAAGTTAGTCGAAAGAAAAAAGTTCCATTTATCTACCGGCAGTCATTCACGATTGATACTGACGATGCAAGTGAGTGAGCGAGCGTTGACTAAGTGGGCCATCGTTGCCACCGGTATAGTGCCAGCTTGTTCAACTTCATTTCTGCATAATGTATGTGGATCTATAAAAGCAATTGTGTTCCCGTTGCACAGTATCAACAGAAGTCCGTTGTTTCGTTTAATGGACCGCCCGTTTTAGTTGCTCCGCAAGAAGCACATTAGCTTTCTGCACCATTCCTCCGCCGGATAACGAACGAAAATAACACAATGCATATACCAGAGCAGCAGCAGCGACCGGAGCTGGAAGAAGAAAAAATCAAACTCGTTCGTTCTAGCCATTACCCGCTAATTAAGCCTAATGACTTCATTGCATGGAATTCAACTCAATTTGTACGAATGCACAAAACAACAATAAACGTGCACTAGGTACACCAATAACCTACATACCGGCAAATATGTGGCATGAGTATGTGTGTGAGGACCGTGATCCCGTCCTGGTGACGGCGTTGACGATGACGGGGCGACGACGGCTTGAATTCGAGGACTTCCTTCTGCGCCTCCCGATTGTCGCTGTGTGTTTGTGGTGTGCAGCTGGCATCAATTGAGAAACCTAGAACCGGGTACCGGTAGAACGTCATTAGCCAAATGGACGACGGCACTGGAGTTAGGATCAACACCTTAGCCGAGAACTTAGCACGTACAAGGTTGAAACAAGTTGTGAAGAGGGTAGGAGGTGAAGGGTATGAAACTATCGGCTTAGTGAAACCGATTTTCTCTCATTCGTCGGAAAAGTCACGTCACCGAGCATTATGGGCCCAGTTGATGGAAGAAGGGACGGACGGTTGGTGTGAAATTGTCCAATTTGCCGATAGTTGCTGTTTCATACTTTTTGAGGTCAGCGGGTCTCTCCTGCTGAACGTTGCGACCGACCGCGCACAAGTGGGAAGATTCGCACAGGTTACTGAAAGGAGCAAAAATTACCACCGACGTGACCCGTTACAAAGGCATTCGCGGTTGAATGGACATCTGAAGCTAGTCCACCACCGGCCAATGCGGGTTTTCTAGGGTGGTTCATGGTAGAAAGTCGAGTTAGTCGAAATGTTAATCAGAGAAACTATCCTAGAAAAGTGAGTCCTCCTATGGTCGTCCAAGTGATGGCCTAAAAAAATGCGCTCATGTACGGCTGTATCTAAATCTTTGCTCCGTGTTCGTTCTGTCCGTTTTGGAATAAGCTGTTGCCCATATAGGTCGTCATCGTCATCGTTGCTTTCCGAAGCTCGTCGCTAGATAGCCGGTTCTTCTTGGCTTATTCCATTTTGTTGTATTTTATTTCAATTTCAATTATTGTCCAGCCAGTCTGTGGGATTTGGGAGGAAGAAGACACACGCGGATTACGCTGCCCGTATCGAAAGTCTTTTTTTGCTGTTGTTATTGTTACTAGGATTGTTGTTTCCCCCAAACACATGTCCGCAGATCGATGGACATATGTGACTTCCACTCAGCAGAAATGCTCACGAAGATATTTATTCGACCATTATATTCCATGCGGTTCCCTTGCTTGGTTTGTACTCGTTAGATATATGGGACATTCTGTTGCACTCTCCCGGCCTGTCGGAGTTGTGAGGATAGAAAGTTTGAAGATGCGTCGTACCCGGTGAGATGACTTCGAACGATAGCCATTTCTCCAACCAGCATTAGAAACGGTTTTCTCTATGCTGCACACGGCTGGGAAATGGCTTGAAGCCTTTCAGCTCAGCACTCGGCAGCAGCTTGCTGCTTGACCTTTTCTTTCGTTCCCCGGTTGCATCTCGCAAAAATCTCAAATTAGTATTATTGGTTTCGTTAGGAAACGGCAGATTCTTCTGAGCCCCGGGTCATGCCATATGACCGACTTGTATCGTCTCTAGCATGTGCGTGTGTGTACAAGCATCCCATCGTTAATTTGATATTTCTTCTTTCGACAACCCTTTCATTTTTCTGGAAAAAAAGTGTGCATTGTGCATATGTACCATTGAGGGGACATATTTCACTTATCCAGACTATAGAGCATCACCACAGTGACGATGCATAAAGCCTTCTTTAAATTGACATATGTCGTATTCAGAGGGCGACTGATAGCTTTGCTGGGATACAAATCAAAGTTTTAAGGATCTTGGAGGTACGTAGGCATTAAAATATTGATGGTGTGAGAATGAATCAAATCTTATTTCGCTTGTAGTATCTGCTAAAATATGGTGCCCTGTTATTCTTATTTTAGTTCACACTTCAGTTGCAAATTGTCACTGTTTAATGTATTTCAGCGAAATATTCTAACCTCTAGCGCCTGGCGGGGACCTAGCGTGATTGGTAACGTCTCCGCCAATCACGTTCGACGCCTGGGTTCGAATCCCAATGCCGACCGAAAAATCTCTGGGATCACGCCTTCCATCGCATGAGGAAGTAAAGCCGTTGGCGCCGGTCCGTTAATTAATAGGTCGTGAGTTAGGATCCTGGGTGAAGTCGCCTCCCTGGGTGTCGGTGATTGGCACAACAACAGTGGCGGAACTAGACCAACGGAAAATAAGCGAGATTAAAGAAAAAACCTCTAGCGCCTATTAAATTTAGATTTTTTTTTGTGTTTTCAGTATTTCGAAAACAGATCCAGTCGCAGAAAGCATAAAGGGGTCGAAATTTCTTTTAGAATATTGCAAATTAAGTTTGGGTAGAATATAAAGTTATTTCTTCTCAAGTTGGACCCACACTGCTTCCTTGCAGCACTCCAGAAAAAAGTTGTAAATGGCAGAGAATGTGATGATCCATGACTAACAAGTACAACGCTGCCAGTCAAGTATGATCGAAATCATCTCACAAGCACAACAGCAAGCTTCAGTTCATCTAGCTTACGTAGAGGGATGTCATGATCCACACGATTGAACGCTATCTTAAAGATGGTGCAGCATTCACCTGTAATCTTGCATCCATTGAGCGAGTATACAACGAAGGAATATCTTTGGGTAAAACCATATTGATCACATGAAATGTAATTCTTACACGATGCACTATTTCTACTTTTGTCTCGAACCAAGCTCTTAATGAAGGTGATGCCTCGAAAGTTGGTTATGACAATCTTTGTGACAACGAAAGATTGAACAGCTTGACAAGAGGCATCAACAATTTTTGAACATAGATGGCAAGATACCATCTGGTCCAGGACAAGTGTAATGTTACAGCTTCCAAATTGAGCTAAAAATGTGTTCTTTTGTGAATTACACAATCGAAGCTGCCCTGCGGAGTATCGATCTGTTCTCTCATATGTAATAATAAGTATCGCAAACTCAACCCCCTCCTCACCGTGATTTGTGAACGACGCCTTACTACTCCGAGACTCACTGCCTCCGACCAATATTATCACAAATTATAATCCCCTGGAGAGCTTTCAACTGAATATCACTCTGACTACAGTTTCATTGCTAGAGGGGCTTATTTTGAAAATAAGTTTTGGCGAGGAAGCCACGACCATTCGCTTTTCAAATAGGAGTAACGTTGCGGATACCAGGTCTCCCAAACAACCGTTACTAGTATCTTCGTCGACAGCACACATCCAATGCGTGCGGGATCTGTCTTGAAGTCGACAGCCTTTATCCGGGTCTCTGTTGAATATTATCTTCGCCGGTGGCTCTTCCGTCATACGAGCTACGTGGCCAGCCCATTGTAACCTACCATGTTTTATTAGCCTAACAATATCCGCTTGTTTGAATAATTCGTACAGCTCGTGATTCATGCGACTACAACAAACCTCACTTTCTGCTTTGCTACCGATTCTTGTTCGTAGAGTGCCACCGGGAGGATCAGCTTCCTATGGTTGGTAACGCAATTCGTAATAAGCCCTCTTCGCTGTCGCGGGTAATCTCGTCATCACACGTTACGAGTGTGTCAAGATAAACAAATTCATCAATTATTTCGACTTCGTGATAATGGTGTCACTCCTCTGCACACATGCCTTTCGTGGCAAAAACAACACTTCAATGCTCTCGGATGACCTTTTCTGTTTGAATTACATCTAATCGAGGTGCTATGGGTTTAGCTGGAACGTCAAGTAAAAAAGATGTGACCCCAAAACCATGACCGTTCATGAAAATAGTTATAAACAGACTTCAACTTCAACATATGCCCAGAATCTGCAGAAAAGTAATTGAAGTCAATGGAGAGCATTTTGAGGAATCTACGATTTAACTATCGATTTTAAATTGTAAATCAATCGTCAAAGAGATTGAGGACAAAACAATTTAAATGAATTTAAATGAAATCAAATGAAGGGAAGTTAGGCAAAGTGAAGTAAAGTGAAGAGAGATGAAGTGAATTGAAGTGAAATGAAGTGAAGTGAAACGAAGTGAAGTGAAATGAAGTGAAGTGAAACGAAGTGAAGTGAAATGAAGTGAAGGTAGTGAAGTGAAGGTAGTGAAGTGAAGGAAAGTGAAATGAAGAAAAGTGAAATGAACTGAAGGTAAGTGAAGTGAAATGGAGTAAAGTGAAATAAAGTGAAGTGAAATAAAATAAAGTGGAGAAAAGTGAAGTGAAGTGAAGTGAAAGTAAGTGAAGTGAAATGGAGTAAAGTGAATCAAAGTGAAGCAAAACAAATGGCATGAAGTGAAGTGAAATAAAATGAAGTAAAGTGAAGTTAAGGTAGTGAAGTGAAGGGAAGTAAAGTGAAGTACAGTGGAGTGAAGTGAAGCGAAGTGAAGTAAAATGAATTGAAGTGAAATAAAATGAAGTAAAGTGAAGTGAAGGAAGTGAAATGAAGAGAAGTGAAGCGGAGTGAAGTGAAGTGAAGTGAAGTGAAGGTAATTGAAGTGAAATGGGGTGAAGTGAAGTAAAGTAAAGGGAAGTGAAGTGCAGTGGAGTGATGTGAAGTGAAGTGAAACGAAACGAAGTGAAATGAAGTAAAGTGAAATAAAATGAAGCGAATTATAGTAAAGGGAAGTGTGAAATATAGCGAAATAAAGTAAAGTGAAGTGAAGGTAAGTAAAGTGAAATGGAGTAAAGTGAAGTGAAGTGAAGTAAAATGGAGTGAAGTGAAGGTAAATGAAATAAAGCGAAATGAAGTGAAGTGAAGTGGAGTGAAGTACAGTGGAGTGAATTGAAATGAAGTAAAGTGAAAAAAATGAAGTGAAGTGAAGTGAAAAGAAGTGAAGGTAACTGAATTTAAATGGGTTAAAGTGAAGTAAAGTGAAGGGAAGTGAAGTGAAGTGAAGTGAAGTGAAGTGCAGTGGAGTGATGTGAAGTGAAGTGAAACGAAACGAAGTGAAATGTAGTAAAGTGAAATAAAATGAAGCGAATTATAGTAAAGGGAAGTGTGAAATAAAGCGAAATAAAGTGAAGAGAAGTGAAGTGGAGTACAGTGAAGTGAAGTACAGTGGAGTGCATTGAAATAAAGTAAAGTGAAAAAAATGAAGTGAAGTGAAATGAAGTGAAAAGAAGTGAAGGTAACTGAAGTTAAATGGGTTAAAGTGAAGTGAAGTGAAGGGAAGTGAAGGGAAGTGAAGTTAAGTGAATTACAGTGGAGTGATCTGAAGTGAAGTGAAACGAAACGAAGTGAAAAGAAGTAAAGTGAAATAAAATGAAGTGAAGTATAGTAAAGGGAAGTGTGAAATGAAGCGAAATGAAGTGAAGTGAAGTGAAGGTAAGTGAAGTGAAATGGAGTAAAGTGAAATGAGGTGAAGTAAAATAGAGTAAATTGAAGGTAATAAAAGTGGAGCGAAATGAAGTACAGTGAAGTGAAGTACAGTGGAGTGAAGTACAGTGGAGTGAAGTGAAATGAAATAAAGTGAAAAAAATGAAGTGAAGTGAAGTGAACAGAAATGAGAGTTCTAATTGCTGAGTTACTGAGTACTGAATTTTCTATGTACAGTTAAGCTTTTTTTAGGCAAGGGATTTTTACGTGGGTTGCTCTTTTCTATTACTCAGAAATAGTAAAAGATATCGACTACATTCAAATCACGTTCTCCGCTTTAGGCCAAAGCCGATAATATATGTACCCGTTTTCAAATTAATCACAATTTTTGGTGTGAATAATGAAAATTTAAAATATTTTATTTTAGCCAGTAGCATAGTCTGGCAAATTCTGAACATTTTGACGGTTTTCAACGTTATATTTTCATCTCAATTTAATCTTTTTCGTGGTTTCATTTGTATTCTCGTGTAAAGGAAACGTTACTGTAGTAGGATTCTCAGCATAAATTCAGTTCATAACACTTAAAACTGATGGTCTTATTCCAGACCAATCTGCTCATAACTAAACCAAAACCACTAAGCCTCTAAACCAGTGGTTCCCAACCTTTTTGGCTCCGCGGCCTCCTATGCGAAGCTAAGAGAGCTTCGCGGTTCCCAGAAGAACTTCAAATACAAATTTTGCTATACGAGGCTGCGTTTTTCAGTCTCATGTCGTTCTGCAAGTTTAATCTGTTTCACGTTTTAGTCCTAGTACGCAAAAGGGTTGAAAATCTGCCTCCACAGAGGTATCTAGAAAGAAATTTTAACTACCTGTCAAATTTGCCAAGGGCTTCGCGGCCCCCCTAGGTAAGTCTCGCGGACCCCTTGCCGGCCGCGGACCACCGGTTGGGAATCACTGCTCTAAACTATCGGCACATTAGTGCTCCGTAACGGCTGGATTCCGAAACATAAAAGCAAAGTAAAGCCTTGGTGCTACATTCCGATACCAAACTTGACTTTCTGTTTAACATACACAGTCTTTGCAGCCAACTGTTAAGTGTACAGGACAATTGCGGGGCTAGCGCTACGATCCTACTGACACTAACAGTCTCTCCCGAGCCGAGACTCGAACCTACGACGATTGTCTTGTTAGGCCAGCATCGTACCTCGAGACCAGCTGGGAGGAAACATGCCCTTCATGAAATAGAAGCCCTTGAGCTCCTAAACTGAAAATAGCAACTTTCTGAAAAGTGTGATTCACGGAGTAAATTATTAGCAAAATAGGGGGATTAGGGGCATAATGAGCACACGGGGCGAAATGGGCACCCCTCTTTTATGCGAAACTACGCTTTTTTAATACAAAATGGTATGTGGAACTCTTCCGTAGTTACTACAGTATCTCTTTATGTAAAACAAAAGTGATTTGTCTGTTTGAAAAATGGAAATATATTGAAAAAATCAACTTGGTACCCGGATGTTGGAAAAATTATTTCTATTTCGCACTACAAAATAAGCTTCCACGGTCGTTTAAATGGCTCAACCAAGTATGTAGACACATCAATATGACTTATGGGTCGTACCCCAAATTTCACCATCATTGAAGTTTTGATATTAAGCTATAATTAGTATTAAAATCTCATGTTAACTTTAACTAATTCGATAGAGGCGAAATGGTCACTTTTAGGTGGGGTGAAATGAGCACATCTTGTCACATAAACTTACCTGAAATTCATCTCAGTAGACTTGTGAGTTTGTCTGTTTCCATAGTCAGTGTTTGTTTACAGTGATGGTGTGAACATATATTTGAAAAGCTTTGAGACGGAATTGGTCAGAAAAAGGGACTGCAGGCAGAATTGGCGCGACGGGACATTCACGAAAAATCCACCAAGTATCACGGCATCTCGCGACAAACGTTGGCCCATTAGTTGTACTTCTACACAGTTTCAAGATATGTTCTATGAGAGTGCTCATTATACCCCGTGGGTGCTCATTATGCCCCAGTGGGGTGCTCATTGTGCCCCACACATCGACTGATTGCTAGTTTTTGATGCATAAATCTAATTTGTGTTTTTCACCATTATACACCATTTGTGAATAGTGTACCTTTAATTAAAGATAGTTAATTCAAGTTTTGCACTGAAGACAGCTTAAAATTTTTGTTGTTTTCCATGCTTAAATTAGCAACCAAGTTAGGGTGCTCATTGTGCCCCTATTCCCCCTACTCAAAACTATAGAAGCACCAGGGCTGAATTTTCAAAAATAATTTGCAGCATCTAAAAGGTAATGGTAAACTTGTCAGTGAAGTGATTTCAAAGTTATGCTAGACAGGTGTTTACGATAAATAAAGTTCAAATTCATTGGAATATTAATTATTCATTGAATAGGACAGGTAAAACAACCCACCTTAAACAATAAATACCATTTTGTTGTTTTTATGAGAGCCTCGTGTGAGAAATAGAATATTTGGTCTACAGAATGCATTTAATCTCTCTATTTTTTTTACGCAAAATATTTTTTATAATATCATTGCTGAAGGATTATTCTAGACGCCAGTGATCTAAAGTTATTGTAAAGAAAAAATAGGTATGAAAATGTCTCCAAATAAACAAAATATGGTTGAAAAGGTTAGAACGGAAAAAATATTGGGAAATGCTATGAAACAAAAATAGTAACATGTCGTTGAATTGGGTCTAAAATTGATTGAATATTAGATTAGATAGTAACATCAAAAGACGACACTGAATTTCACTTTGATTAATGGTATTCGTTTTCTGGAACTGGAATATAAGAAATAAATTTAAAAAAGTTCTCTGTAGAAGATATCCCAGATTTCATATAGACAAATTACTAATTTTAAATTGATCTATAACATTAGTAACGCTCAACTCCAGTAACGCTCCACAAAAAAATCAATATTTTCAATCTAGAATGACTCTTTTAAAGCTTCAAAATAGTTCTGTAGCATTCTATTCATGTTCATCTAATCAGTTACGTGTAAGTACATTAGTTTTTTTCAGAAACTTCATTAGTTTCATCGCTTCATTTGTGTAGATTAAATTTTAAAATCCACCTTGTCTGAAAAATGGATTTAAAAACCTCCATGTACCAGCGTGGAATACGCTTTTATGAAAAGGTAAATAAGTTGATGTTTCGTTATGCTTTCGCATTCTAATTATGTTAGGTTTAAACTTATAAACTTTCTCATTTGATAGTATTGAAAACATCGAATATTTTGGCTTAACCGTTACCTCAAAAGTAGTTCTTATTTACTTGCGTTGTCTACTTCGGGACAAAGTTGCTGAGTTGGTCCTTGAGCTTTGTTTGTGCTTTGCTTCATTGCTGCCTAAGAGATAAATCTTTGTGAAGGAGCTGTGTGACGTTTCGATTTTTCTCGAGCAGGACATTTCTTGCATGCTGCTGAATCTCAACTAGCACGAAAAAAGTGTATGTGAATTGTCTTGATTTATGACTCTGTGTGCTTGATAGAGCAGACAAAAACTGACTAAGATTCATTACTTCTGAACAGAGAGAGAAAAAAAAACTGAAATAGTTGGACTAAAGATTCCAGTGTAATTCTCATCATACCTGTTTCTTTCCTCTTTTTACAATACCAATAATCAAGCGGCTTTGTTCCCCTGAAAGCAGTAGAACCAACCAATTATTCAGCTCCCGTGTCAACTCGTGACCATTCCGTATCAGTTTGAATTATTAATGATGATTGATTATTCAATTGCAGTCTCGCAAAAGTCACCGTCATCGCTCCTAATAAATCTCCCATAGAATGGCAATCAACCCGCAAGTCGCGTTTTCACGGTTGACTTATGGCCACTTACTTGACTTTTTGATTAGCATTCTCCGGTGCTGGTAACAATTGACTTGGCTAAAAAGCAACTGCAATATGCTGTTACAGTAACTACATACCGACGTTGTTTCCCTCAAATCTTCACCAACCAAGAGTCGGAAGCCAAGAGGGCCATCCAATCGTGTCCTCCTACCAGTAATCCGTACAAAGCGGGGGCACTCGCAAGGGACAGCCCAAAAATTGCAAATCATGTTCTATTCACTCGTCGTGTACAACCCAAAACAAAAATTCTCCAGTTGCATCGACGAAAGTGTGCAATCATTCTGGATGGCGGAAAGATTGCGCTCACGCTGCCCTCGTAGGCATGACTTGGCATATCCTGGCGCACTCCCGGGCCTTCCAGCATTCCCGGGGCTGATTTTGCCGAAGAACGAGTTCGTTCGTGTTGTAGTAGGGTATAGAAAGCATGCCTGAGGGTGCAATTCCAAGAAAGCAGGAGTACAAAAAAAATCAATTGTTCTGTCTGACACGAGACTAAGCACCCGCTGCTGTTCGATGCGGAATTTTAAATGCAGGACCTGGAGAGGGCATGTGGTTCTGGATGAAATTATGGTGTGACCCCTTGAGACGTTGTGAAAATTTCCGATCAATTGGATAACTGGAACCATTTGAAAGGTTTCTGGATGATGGAACAATTTATTCGATGCAGCTGTAATTTTAAGTGCTTCAGGACTTACTGCGACTTACTGTCTCAAAGCTAATGTTTGATAGAAAAACTTTTACCTTCTACTTGAATTAATTTGTCTACCAACTACGATTTCGTTGTTATTTCCACACTGTAGGCTGCAATCAACTGCAGCCTCTCGATATATTCATCGCAGCAAATCTATCTGTCTTCCGATTTGAGTAAATATCATCATTTCTACAGAAAATACGTTCATCTATGTAAATCTTTGCATAATCCTTCCCTGCCAAAAAGCGTCACCCCGTTGGGGAGCGTCAAAGAAAGAGCCGCTCTCTGTTATGTGCCGAAAGGCGTCAGCCAACCGTGCTTTCGAAACAATACCTAATTGAATATTCAAATTCATGTTTGTTTGTAGTCAATCGGTGCGTAACATTTTACGATCTCGCTAGCATACCGGCAACAACAACCGGGCGCTGCTGCAACGGTTGCCGATTCGAATCACCTTACATACGTACCTATGTGTGCGGAATGGTTTCTATGTGGTGTCAAACAGTCAATCGGCATGCAGTGATTGGTTCTAGAGGAGAAATGATTCCATATTTATGCGACACATTAATTTCCCCCGCTGGCTTGTCCTCCCATCGACGGTGGCTTGAGCGGCGTTCTAAAACAATTGTCGCATTTGAACGAGATCAGGAAGTCAAATGGTATTCCGTACACACTGGCTTTAGTAAGCCTAACTGCGATGCGAACAACGGCCGTTTCTAGGGAACTTCAACCCCGAGCAGCAATCATTTAGAAGGAAGTTTACTTGTTGTTCACGCCCCTGAAAATGGATCGACCCGAGCGGGAGCAGCGAAGAAGATCTCGTTTGAATATGATTTTCATAAACATCCTACGTCATCACCAGTACCATCGCCATCAGCATCATCGGAGCATTATCGTCAGTCAGGCTGGCCAGGCTGGTTGCATTCTTCAGGCCATTTCGCCAGTTTGTGACTGTCGAAGCATGATGGGTTTTGCGTCGCTGGCTGCTGCAGAATCCCACTGATAGCGTTCGACCTACATAGAGATCAGGAGCAACGAGGAGCGGTTGCTTACGAGACTGTAACAGTCAGAGCGTATCCGGGAAACAATGGATTGGCAATGAAGCATACTGGATACGTAATTCGGACTATGGAGGACTGAAAATTATCATAGCAACTAAACTAGATGTACGTTTCCAAGAGGATTGTTCGGCTTCCAAGAAGTGGATTGTTTGCGTATAAAGTTACTGGGCTTTAGGCGGAAACCGTTGCGTCTGACCCTTAAGAGATGTAGGTGATTCGATTAGGGTTTAAAGAAGTTCGAATGAAACGACTTTGCTCGTGTCGTTTTGAATATACGCATCAACATATCATTCCTTTATAACACTTGTTACAACATTCATAAGTAATAATTTATTTTTGAATAAATTACTACCTTCGAATTGACCATAAAAAATAATCTGCTAAGAACGCTAGCCGAATGTAGTCAAAAGTGAAACTCAAACGGCATAATTTAAAATTCTAAGGTATCAACATTTATTATTCATAGAACAAAATGAACGTTTACCGTGTCCAACTAAAATATAATAAAAATCGAAGAAGGTTCCATCTTGAGTATCTAGGTCGGGCCAACGGGAGGAATCAATTTTTCATTGAAATGCTTACACCGTGATATCAAAATGGGCTCCAACCAATTGTAGAAACTTAAAAAAAGTAGTCTCTAATATACAAATATTATCAGTCAATAAATAAATAAATAAATGAACAAAATAAATACATGGTTACAATTGTTGGTTTATAATGCTTTGACTTGATAGTTTTGATGATAAAAAACGCATCTTCGCAAGGTCGGCATAATCGTTTGCTGACCTCCGTTTTTAACTTAAGTGGACTTGTTATTTTTTCTGGAATTGTGATTCGTTCTTACGGTTTGGGTGCAGATGTTGAATTTAATCACACTTTCCCCCTTTGAAAAGAATAGTGTAATGCAATGAAATGAAACTTCAATTTGGTTAGTTTTTCATACATATTTTTGCTTTTTATCTTATATTTATATTATTTTGATTACCGAATTTCCCACGTCATAACTCAAGGTTTGATTCTCGATCTACTTTAAATCTTTTTCTTTTTCTTAAGTATGGCTCAGATTCCGAACAGTGTTGTCCAATGTCTACCGGACTGAAGCGAGAATTAAATTTCACGCTTGAAAGTTTGCTGGTGGCAACACGTCAAAAGATTTTATGTTGCCAAAATTGAACCGTGTTGAATATATATATATATATATATATATATATATATATATATATATATATATATATATATATATATATATATATATATATATATATATATATATATATATATATATATATATATATATATATATATTTTTTTTTTTATTCTCGCTTATTTTCCGTCGGTCTAGTTCCGCCACTGTTGTGGCCAATCACCGACGCCCAGGGAGGCGACTCCACACCCAGGACCCTAACTCACGACCCGTTTATTAACGGACCGGCGCCAACGGCTTTACTTCCTCATGCGACGGAAGGCGTGATCCCAGAGATTTTTCGCCTCAGAAAATCTCCCGGTGTCGGCTAGGATTTCATCTAGACCAGTTGGGTTGGTTGTGAGTGGATCACGCCACCTCACAACCATCGACACCTATGTCGGCGGTGGGATTCGAACCCAGGCGTCGAGCGTGGTTGGCGGAGACGTTACCAACCACGCCAGGCCCCCGCTCTAATATATATATATATATATATATATATATATATATATATATATATATATATATATATATATATATATATATATATATATATATATATATATATATATATATATATATATATATATATATATATATATATATATATATATATATATATATATATATATATAAATATATATATAGTATGAGTTATTGCACAACAAATGTCACAGTTTTATTATTTCTTTTAAACTTTAAACTTGCCACTTTGTGCTAAATAATACTAAACAAAGGTTATAAAATCGGTCGAAAAACGCAAAATAGATCCAAGGCCCGGAGGGCCGAACCGTATATACCATTCGACTCAGCTTGACGAACTGAGCAATGTCTGTTCGTGTGTATGTGTGTGTGTGTATGTATGTTGTCTGTATGTATGTGCCGCAAAATACTAACGCACCCTTCTTATAGAACGCAATATCCGATTTTGATGATTTTAAATGCAAATGAAAGCTACTGTGCTCCCCCAGAATGCTACCCACTAGATTTTTGATTAGTGGCTTAGTTCTCGAAATATTGATCAAAGAGTATTTTTTACATAAGATATTTAACTTTTAAGGCAAAATGAATGGCATGGAGATCCATGTGATACAACAATCGACTCAGATCGACGAACTGAACAATTTCTGTATGTATGTGTATGTGTGCCTGTATGTATGTATGTGTAAATATGTTGTTTATATGTATAGTACATTAAAATCGAAACAAAAAATTACAAGATAAGCGCTCATTTTACAGAACGCATATTCCGATTTAAATGTTCGCATGCTCAAATGAACGCCCTAGAGCTCTTTAAAAATGATGCTAAGTGTAGCTTGAACTGTAAAATTTGACCGAAGTATATTCCAGACATGAGATATTTTACTTTTTGGATAATTCATCTCTCTCTCCCTGCTCTCTCGTCTTCTCTATCCCTCTATGTCTTTTTTTCGTATCACTATTCATTTCTCAAAAGAAAACAACAATCTTCGACAACTTTGCATAATTTTTACACTCTTCGTAGTGCGTCTTTATTGGTTTAAAAAAATTACCCTTTAGCTTTTTCTTAAAAATTTGATTTAGATTTTGGAGGAAACCGCAATGCTCACTTAGCTCCTTTTCTGCCTTGCGAAGCTTCCATCCTCACTTTCTTTAATATATATATATATATATATATATATATATATATATATATATATATATATATATATATATATATATATATATATATATATATATAAATATAAACTGAATATATATAAACTGAAGCAACTCTACATGGCTATACACGTTTACTAGTATGCGCAGGTGAAAAGTTACTTACCTCTATGATATGATACACTATTCTCATGTAAGATTTAAATATTGCTTTCTAATTTAGGACTAAGTGCAAACAAAGTATCCATGATATTCCGCTTCTCGATATCGCAGCAAGTTTTATAAAGTCTTCATTTCGAATTTTATCATACAGCCTAGACCTTCGAAAAGAATAATGTTCTCGACTACACTCTGAAAATCCAAAATTCACAAATATCGTACAAAACCTTCATTTTCAGATAATGCATTTGAGTTAGAACTAAATTGACAACTTTCATGAATTGTTTTTTTTTTTTTCTGTATAATTCTGAACTATATTTTTTCGAAAACAGGTTTTTAGAAATTTGCTTCAATTCGTAAAAAAAATAAGATGCTGATTCATAAATCTTGGTCCTGAAATTTTTAAAAATAAAGCGAAAGTGATATTCAAACCTGGATTATGAGGATTTAAAAAAAGAACTACAATAAACTAACATGCATAATCAAAGTTCTAGTTCTAGTTGTTATCTATTACCGTTTCCTCACGTTCGATTATTTCAAGAAAAAATTTGAGTTGCTTCTAGCTAGCATTTAAAAATTGGTTTGTGATCGAAAAAATAACACTCCAGTGACAACATCCATGATATTTGCGAAACCCATGTCAAGCTTTAATTCAATGATCGTTTTTGGTTCACCCTCTGAAAACTATCCTTTAAATTCTTTTTATTCTTTATTGAAATTAGACTTACGTTGGTATACGATTTGTGGTTTACTGGTCTAATAAGTATAAAGTAATAGGTAGTTAGTATAACAAAGGTTTCTGCACCACTAGGTGGATTAATTCAGGTTTTTTTGTTTTTGAATCACGATTCTTTTTTGAAGGTGTAGGAAATTATAGATGATTTCAGATATTTTAAGAGTCACAACGAGTTGGCTGTACACAAAATCGTTGTTTTTGTGCGACTCTTTTTTGTGAGAAATTTTTTTGAGACTTTTTTCATGCGATTCACCCTCGTTTACATCTACTTATTTCCAATCAATTATCAACTATCTTCTTATACATGTTCCTGTACTAACTCTTTCAATAATGTTTTCTGATTCTTTTTATCTGTTTTTTTTTTGCATTCCAATAAAACCTCATTCTTTTCTTTCTATTTTTTACTCTCGTGAGACAATTCTGTTACTCTCTTAATATTCTTTTCTATCTTTTTTCTAACTCTCTCCTTTGCTATCGTTTTGCTCTGCTCTGTTCTTTCTTACTTTACTTCTATTTCCTTTTTTACATTCTTCTCGATTTCTACTAACTCTCCTGATTCTCTCTTCAGATTTCTGATTTACGCTATGATTATACTTTTCTTACATTTTTTTAGTTTCTGCTTATTTTTTTGTTTCTTTGTATTCACTCTTTTCTTACTCTCTACGCATTCTCTTCTTACTTTCTTCTTACTCTTTTTTAACTGTTTATTTACTGGTGTCACTATCTCCTACTGATTTCGTTTGCTTTCGTGTCCATCTTGCCATTTTTTCTATTATTATTTACTCTCTTTCTACTTAGGGAGCATGCATCAATGACGTACCTTTTTTAGGTTTTATTGATTCCACTCTCCCCCATCGTAGCATTTCATCACAAAGTCTGACTTTCCTATAGATAATTTTGATAATTACGTAGCTTTATAGCAACCTTTCCCCCTTCCAAATGCAATTTGAATTCACAAATTTTACTATCGAAAACATTATATGATTAGTTAACAAAAAAGACAAGACATTTTTAAAATGACCCTGAACAGACAAATCAGTGATAACCTCCCCCTCGTCACATTTTGTCTCAAAACTGCAAACCCACCCTCCCTCGAATGCTAGGTCATTTATGAATGTTTACTTACTTTTGCTTTCATCTTACTCAATTTTAAACCTTTAATACTGTATTTTCTCTCTTATTACTTTACTTATCTCCTTCATTAAGCTTCTTTTTTTCTACTCTATTATTTTTTGTTTTAAACTCTTTTCTTGTTCTCTTACACCATATTAACTCTTCAATCCACCTTCTTTTCTCTCCACTCTCATTTAACTAAACTTTCTCAATTTCATTCAATGTTTTTAATATTTTTGCACCTATTATTCTCATTTTATTTGCTCTTTCTATCCTTCTACTTTCATTGCACTATGTACTTTGAAAAATATCTTGGTATTCTTGTCTCCATTTCTTACTACTTTTTTCTTTTTTCTTTTATCTATGTTTCACTATTTTATAACTCTCTTCTTACTCTAATCTTACTCTCTTCTTACTGTCTTCCTACTGTCATCTTACTGTCATCTTACTGTCTTCTTACTCTCTTCTTACTGTCTTCCTACTGTCTTTTTACTCTCTTCTTACTCTCTTCTTAATCTCTTCTTACTCTCTTCTCACTCTCTCCTTACTCTCTTCTTAGGGACCATACTTAAATGACGTAGCATTTATGGGGGGGATATCATCATTTTGTGACAAGCTGCGATAAGGGGGGAGGGGGGGTTCTAGTAAAATAGACGTAGCATTTTTTTAAAGACTGATTTTTTTTGCAGGAAAAAATGTATACTGAAAATACACTAAAACATTGCACAAAGTATTGCTGTGAGATCTGTCGAATTGTTTTTATCTGTGGCATTCTGAGATCTTCTTAAAGCTCTGCTACATAAACAATCACTTGGATTTCCAAACACACGATCTGTTTTGAATACAAAAATCGTTGCTTTTTTGTGGCTTTTAATAGTGAAAATTACAAGATACTCGTTTCATTTCCGGAATAGTTTCTGTGTTTTCTGCAGACATGGATCTTACTAAGTTGTTTAAACACCTTTACTCCTTGTACAAAAACACAAGCCCTTCGAAGCTGAAGATGCAGTCACGAGTCTATAAGTTGTAATTAAATTGAATTAGACACGGTTTATTTTTCAAGTGTTTTTTGTATGTATGTTACTACAGTCAGGTTTTTATTACACCGGGGATACTACCACGTAAAAAAACCGCGTTAATTCGAAAATCCGCGTAAAAACAAGGCACTAATTCAAAAATCCGAGTAAAAAAAACGCGTTATTTAAAAAATCCTCGTAAAAAAAAACACGATAATTCAAAAATCCGCCTTAAGTGAACCAGCAAGAAGGGCTTTGAAAAAACCCGAGACGCTCTTAAACCAGTATTTGAAATTGTTCTCTTTGACGGTCATTCCAGATCTTTCGGAGGACGTTGGGTATTTTCTGGACTAAGTCTTCTACTAAATAAACACTTAAACGTTTCTAGTTCCAAACTCACGTCAATTCGAAAATTCGCGAAAAAGTTTTTGAATTAGCGCGGTTTCGCGTAAAAAAACCGCGTTAATTAAAAAATCCGCGTAAAAACCGCGTTAATTCAAAAATCCGCGTAAAAAAACTTGTATTTCTGTACGTTTTTCCAGTAGCGTAGAGGGGGGGGGGGGGTGATCAAATGCTACGTTTTTTTCAGGGGGGGTTTAGATTTTTTGACCAAATGCTACGAGGGGGAAGGGGGTTTTTAAAAATCATGAAAAAAATGCTACGTCATTTAAGTATGTTCCCTTACTCTTTTCTTACTCTTTTATTACTCACTTCTTAATCACTTCTTGCTCTCTTCTTACCACCTTCTTACTAATTCCTTACTCATTTCATATTCATTTCTCACTCTTTTCTTACTCTCTTCTTACTCTCATCATACTCATTTCTTAATTACTTCTAGCTCTCTTTTTACCCGCTTCTTAGTAATTTATTACTCATTTCATATTCCTTTCTTACTCTCTTCATACTCTCTTATTACTGTCTTCTTACTCTCTTCTTACTCTCTTCTTACTCTCTTTTAACTTTTCCCTTACTCTCTTCTTACTCTCATCTTACTAACTTCTTAATCACTTCCAGCTCTCTTCTTACCCACTTCTTATTAATTTCTTACTCATTTCTTACTCATTTCATATTCATTTCTTACTCTCTTCTTACTCTCTTTCGCTCTCTTCTTACTGTCTTCTTACTCTCTTCTTACCTTCTTCTTACTCTCTTCTTACTCTCTTCTTACTCGCTTCTTACTCTCTTCTTACTCTCTTCTTACTCTCTTCTTACTCTCTTCTTACTCTTTTCTTACTCTCTTCTTACTCTCTTCTTTCTCACTTTTACTGACTTCTTACTTTATTCTTATTCTCTTCCTCATCCTGTTCTTCCCGCAACTATTTTCGTGTGGTTTTCATGCAGCAGTTAAGAAAATAGAGGAATCACACATACCACAATAAAATACGACATGCTAAATAAAATAGCTAAAGTGGCTACATTCTTGCTATAAGAATCTAGAGCATGGTTCACCTTTTCGATATTTTTAAAAGCATTTACCTTGTTGAATTGTATAAAAGTATGTTTAAAAATTATTTTCGAGGTTTGAACGTTAACTCACGGAGAGCATCAATCAAAAACTAAACAGCAGCCTAAACTTACGAGAATTAATGATTAAAATGGAGAAGGCCTGTAAAAAAGGTACCGAAGTGAATATCGCTGCAACCTTATACCGGAGCGAACATGCACACGACGTTGCGTCGTTTGGTGACCTTTACAGTGTCGCATAAAATAATTATACCACATCTCCCCCTTCGAAAGGAATAATGTACCAGCATGCTTTCTTCCACAATACATTACACATAAATTTCAAACATTTCGCGCTGAAGTTTGAAAGTTTTTACTTATGCCATTTTATACAAAAAAAAATCCGTGTGCGGGTAATACTTCATACTGTAATATTAAATTTACATGTTAAACCAAGCCGCTTTGATTCGTAAGTGATTTTATTGTGGCGTTATATAATTTAAGTTGTATATAAATATCTGATTTTATGCCAAACTTTCGTCATTGGCAATAAGTGTTACTTTTATTTTTCAACTCAAAGAAAACGATGGCTAAACCGCAACGAGAGTTGAAGAACAATTTTCAGAAATGCTGCCCTATGTGACACAACTTACCGTGATTGGAATGCTGAAAACCTTCGAAGATGCTGATTTGAAGAAATTGCTCTATGAGGATTTACGTCAAACGCAGGAACAGCCGTTGAGCCATTTATAAGTGATTGCAGCCTTTGGAGAATGATTCAAAAAAAAATTGAATTTTTATGAGCTGAAGCCAAAGAACGACGTTTATTTCGATTGCAAACAACTGCTCCGATGGTAAAAAGGAAAGGGAGAATGTATAAAAATTGATTACTTGCCAATAACTAACCTGTATTTTGTTTGCATAACGTGAAAATATTTTTTTTTAGATTATAAAATTTCATGTAATTTAAACTTTTTTCTTAAACTTTCTTAACTTATTTTAACTTTGTTTGTTTATATTTTTCTACTTTGTTTTTGCTGCAGTTTTGTGTATGTGTGTGTGTGTTTTTTTGTATTTATTTAAATGTATACTGAGTGACTATTTTAAGAAAATGGAAAAAATAATTGTGCCGCAGGTGAAACAACGGAAACATTCAAATATTTTGAAATACATTATGTGTTGAGATAACACGAGAGCAATGTTTTATTATTTCAAATTTTGGATGAAAACATGGTAAGCAACTACCTATTTGCTTAGAAAATCCTTATGCAATTTTAATCATTTCACAGTTCCACATCTATTTCGCACAAATGCTTCTTCACTCATTGATCGGCAATCAATACCATCCTCTCAAGTGTGGAGTTTTCTCGCTCGCTCACTGCAAGCATTACGAAATATTGTGCAACCGTACCCAAAATAACCCACATATGTTAACAGTAATAAATTCGACCCGATGTAGAAATAAATTCTAAAGTGTCTCGACTAGTTTTACGCCGCCGGTAGGTTAAAGCCGAAAGGCAAAAACGGCTTCGTCCAATATTTATCGATCTTTAGTGAAGAAAATAAAACGAAAAACGGAAAACATCGCCCCGTGGAAGAGTAAATACAGCATCAAACTATAATTTACCCAACACCAACCGTCCTCGGTCCACCAGGGTGCATGTGGAGGTGTGCTTTCCGAATGTGTGCCATACCTGCATCGGTCCGTCCGTTGACGGGCTGTGTTTAGTGCCCTTTCCGAAAGAGTTTACCTCTTCGTTTGCTCACATTCTCCTGCGCGTAGTTCAGCAGCAGCAGTAACCGATTGACCGCTGCCGCACGGACACTCGAGGAACCTCCCGGAAGGGCAGCGAGGGTAAGCAGTTCAAGGATAACAAAACTCGAAACGTGACTGAACCGCATAATTTCGGAGGCAAATATTTACGCGCCCCGCTCGACGGTTCCGGGGGCAAATTGTGAACACACAGACCAGGATCCGTTCCATTTCGTTCCGTTCCGTTCCGGGCCATCCGGGAAGCACTTTATCAGGCACCAGCACCTTTTTGCCGTATTGAGTAACTTGCGCAGTGCCACACTTCCCCCGTCGCTCGCACAGTTGGCCAATAGTTCAGGTAGTTAGTTAAAAGGTTCAATCGATCGATATCGGACGTTAAATTTATTCAGCTCATGAATTTTCCTTTCCGTGCACTGGTGGTAGTAACGACGTCGCAGAAACCGGTGAGGACCAGAATACGGGATCCTTAAATGGACCAACAGAGCCAATCAATGGGGAACAGTTCAGGCTCGGTCCAATCAACCGAAAGTAGGTTATTTAAATTTTTTAACTCAATTAGAGGAAGAAAAAACTTGCTTTTTTTAAATTGCATACCACGACGGGACCTAGACCATTTTAAGTAAGTTCATCGAGAACAATCGTGAGCCTGACTGGATGAGGGGGATATTTTTATTTATGGAGTAAGCTTATTGGCATTATTGCGGAGCTACCCATATGGTACCTGAGCAGCACAATGGGGTTCAAGCTGTAAAGCACTTCAGCTCGCGTTTCGCGTTGCAAACTTGATCATGAAAAAGCGTAAGGAAAGCTAATGCAAACACTTTGAAACGTAACAATAAACTATATTCATAAACACGTTCTCAGGTTCGCTTAGTGGACGGAACAAAAACCCGAAGATAGGTAGCAGCAAGTGGAGCCTCGTCGTAGCCGGAGAAAGCTGTGCGGTAAATTATGTGGCAATTGGCGTCGTGACTCAAAAGACCTCTTAACATCTTCCTCATGCGGCGCTGTTCCGGGAATCTAAAGTACGGCGAGGGTCAATGCTGCACTCTTGAACTAGCGTCATACTTGTGGCCGCATTCGGTCGTGATGGTACTCCCCGTGAAGCGGGGACCCGGCAGAACTGTCCGTGGCCGTTCGTGCCGAACCATCGCTCCGCTCGGCAGACAATAGAGTGGTCCTCTGCCCACCCCCTCCAATGCGACGCTGCACTGCCTGCCGGCACGTCGCCGATTTACTCAGCTCGTACTTTATTAGCCTATTCAAATGGTAGTTTGCAGCTTACCGAGCGAGCAATACTGGCCAGTTGTCAAGGTGTTGCTGGAATGCCGATCGAACAGGCTCGATAGGACCCGAGGCGGTAAAATACATTTCTCTGGATTATATGTTTAAACTTTTCTATGACGGTTAGTGGAACTTGCCGTGATTTAACTTCGATGTTAACCTTTTGAAAAAGTGGAGTTTTTTCTTCCAGGTTCACGGTATGCATCATATATTGTTTCTTGTTAAAGCAGTACAAGTGGAGTACAACCTCAAGGAAGTCAACGTGGATTGTGGCAAATAATACCAACGTTGAGTAAGCAATTGAAACAAATCATCAGAGCTTTAACAGACTGCATGTGCCCCTTGAACTGCCGACAGTTCTCCGATGGTTTTAAAATTCAACAAAGCGCTTACAATGACAATCTGTGAAATTTGCTTAGAATTGCGAACGGGAAAATATTCTGAGTTGCAAATTTTGAAAAGATGTGCTTAAAATTCAACTAGCTCCCAGATGGCCTCGAGGTACGATGCTGGTCCGACAAGCCATTCGTCGCAGGTTCGATTCTCGGCTCGGGAGAGACTGTTAGTGTCAGTAGGATCGTAGCGTTAGCCCCGCAATTGTTCTGTACACTGAACAGTCGGCTGCGAAGTCTGTGTTGTGTTTGAAAACAGAAGGTCAAGTTCCGAATCGGAATGTAGCATCAAGGCTTTACTTCGCTTTCAATTCTCATTTTGAGCTCCAAACTAAATCTTGAATTATTTTAAGCTTAATCCTTATTTAAAACAAAACATAAAAGCTTAAATTTACTTCAAGCTCTTGTACGAAAACTGATCTGACCTAGTTAGTGTAAAAGGCGCCATTTGTGAGTGACCAGGCTCTTGAAGACTGGTAGTGGCACAAAGAAGAAAATTTTTCGAATCTGAGCCTGCAGACAGGTAAGTCCCATCAAGAATTCCAATCTAGATGCTCAAATACCAGAACAACAGATCTTATAGCTAGAATTAATAGAATTTTAGCATGAATATAAATATTCAAAATTTAAAAACTAAGGTTGAACGAAAATTTCAAGATACATTCAGAGTTTAAGGATTCATGGTTTGCAGTCTTAATGAATATTTAAAGCGATTTTTTGATAGAAGAGTTTAGTAACATTATGCATTGAATGATCAGTTAAGTTAATTTTTCAATAGGCGCTTTATCATTTGTAACAACTTTGTAGAAGAAAGTTTTTCTCTAAAATGTTGCTATAGAGCTTTCCTCCTAAATTTGGTCTCTGGACCATTGTGCAATGGTGGGTGTAGGAAGATAAAGGGCAGAGTGTGGCACTGCAAGGCCATATATAGGTACAGAACCGAAAGACTACTAGCCTTTAATAGTTGGTACGATTGGCTGTCAATTCACTGTCATCTAGGAGAAGTTACTACTGCTATACTAATAAAATACTGGGATATGACTACATATCGAAGAATAATGTTGGGAAATACATAAAAACATACAGCAGAGCAGAATCATTTCAAATCGCCTGGAAATACGCGAAAATTTAATCGACCATTTTTGATTTGAATGAAACTTTGCACACGTATTTGGCTTAGCAAACTGAACATTTTTCACAGGTGGAGAGATTTTTTACACCCATGAGTTACATCCTAAAAGGGCGTATGCCTTTTGGCATAGGTTTTATTCGAAGCATTGTAGCCCAGAAACCGTTGGTTGTATAGAAAAACTGTCTGAGAATAAGTTGTAGGGAAATAAAAATGCACCATAAAAAAAACACTGTACAAAAAAAAATTTTTTTGACCAAAAAAAATTTTTTTTGACCAAAAAAAATTAAAAATAAACATTAAATTTCAATTTAAAAAAAAAGAGTTGAATTTTTTTTATATTTTTTTTTTTAAAGAAGCTTGACGTTAATACGCAACTTTTAAAAAAAAGTCCAGGATGGAGAAATGAAAAATATTTTTTTTTATGGTAGATTAATTTTTTTATAAAAATTCTAATTCAAACATTTTTAAAAATATTTGTATTCTGATGATTTTTAAAAGATGCAGAGAGTCATTTTAAATCAAAAAGCTCTTGGTAGTAAACATTCTAAAGGCATTGGTTTCCGAGTTATTTTTAATTTAAGCTCGAAAAATTATAATTATTTAGGAAAATATACGTTTTTCTTAATTTGTCCATGGTTCTCCAGCAAAAACCATACGTTCATTGGAATGTTTGATCAAAAATATACAGTTCATTCTTTGACAACAAAACGATTGGGCGAACGGTTCTCAAGAAAAGAGTTAAATGTTCTAAGTGATATAAATATATATAAGAATCAAATATTTATTTTCAAGTTTTATTATCTAGAGAACAAATTTTTTATGACATAGATACTTTACAGAACTAGTTTCACTTTATATTTTATATACATCATAAGTAAATGATTGGTCATCTTTTGGAAACATCTTCGTTTGTATCTTATTTTCTGAAATCGGAACAAAAGAGTAATACTTTTGTGTGGCAGCTTTTATTATAGATTTTTTGAAAATATTGCTCCATTCTGTTACTCCTTGTTCATATTCTTCATATGATACCCAACTAAATGACATTTTTGATGAATTTTTATTACTTTTCTGATTAGACCAATCAAACAATTCTTTTGCACTTGTAATGGGATGTTCATGTTCTTTAGCTAAACTTGCATTTCCTGCCATTCGTTATAATATGCCACCAATTGCATCGCATGGGCTTTTACCATGAGAAGTCGCAAAAAAATGCCACTCTGCATCGACGTTTTATTTTGTTGTAAAGTTTTTTCTATTTTTATATTGTGAGGCAGCTCCATCAGGCATTAATATCGCTTTTTCAACTCTATTGTTGTTTTCAAAAAACTCATTAATTTGGCGATGAACACCTGAACCGCAACAGTATCATGAGATTCTGATTCAGTGAGTGTTCCAGATTCTGAATAGTAAACAACGAAGGGATGAATGGTGGCTTGACTATTATTCCAATAACTACGCGAATCACAAATTGATAAAGACGTATTAAAATGAGCTTGACTGTTCAATGTTTTTAATTTTGCAATAACGTTTTCGTTTAATTTGCGTAAGCTTGATGAGCACCGATGATCAGGAAAGAGTTTACAGCATTTGGGCTTGGTGTATTCCATTTTCACTTTATTCATCTTCACAAAATGCAAACTGTTACTAACACATCTGGAGTAGTGCAATCGTATTTATATACGAAAACAGATATTATAAGTATTTTCATTAAAAAAATTAAATTTCATAAAAAAATTAATCTACCATAAAAAAAATATTTTTTTTCATTATTCCACCCTGGACTTTTTTTTAAAAAGTTGCGTATTTACGTCAAGTTTCTTTAAAAAAAAAAATTCAACTCTTTTTTTTTTAAATTGAAATTTAATGTTTATTTTTATTTTTTTTGGTCCAAAAAAAATTTTTTTTGTACAGTATATATTTTTTTATGGTGCATTTTTAATTCCCTACAACTCATTCTCAGACAGTTTTTTATGCAACCAATGGTTTCTGGGCTACAATGCTTCGAATAAAACCTATGCCAAAAGGCATACGCCCTTTTAGAATGTAACTCATGGGTGTAAAAAATCTCTCCATCTGTGAAAAATGCTCAGTTTGCTAAGCCAAATATGTGTGCAAAGTTTCATTTAAATCAAAAATGGTCGATATTCGACCGTAGGTCATTTCGCGCGATCTTGCTCAGCATGGTCTTCACACAGCAGAGGGTACGTTCAAAATTTGTTTAGAAGCGCGTAAAAAACAGTTTTCAATTGATATGAAAAATAACGAGGAAGATCCTGAAATGTTTGCATTTTGTTTGGATATGATAGGGATCCCGATCAGAAGAGCATAACAAAAAAAATACAAAATTCTATCAATCAATTTGATACGATTTTGTATTTTCCCATATGCTTTTGATATCAAAATATAATCTGAATGAGTTTTAAAAACAAATCCTGAAACAAAGTTGTTTTGAGACAAATCTCACATTTTTTCGTCTCTATCAAAACCAGTAGTTTATAACAATGGTTGTTATTATACTGTTCCATATGCTATCTCATTTTGTTAGAAAGCTGATTCGTTAGTAACAAAACTTGATATGGGTTTGATATTAGTAGAATATTTTTGTTATAATTTCTGTTATTTTAACACCTAACGGGATCTAATTTGAAACACAACCTGAAAGGTTTTTGTATATCAAACTAACAGCTTCTGTTACATTTTTGTTTTGTCCTTCTGATCGGGATGAGCCTAAAAGTTAAAGTGAGTTTTTAAGAACGGATATATGATTGACCTTAGTTGAAAACAAGAATCGTTCTTGGAATCAGATCGATATCTGTACCGTTTTTGAAGCAACATGCGTAAAAAACGAGTAAAAAAGACTTTAATGTACATTAAAAATTGTCTGTTATATAAATTAATTACACATCATTCCAAATACTGAAACGTCTCAAAAAAAATAAAGTTAGTTCCACTTCACAGCAGCATTTCAAACTCGATTTTTTTTTTGTTGGGGGACTACAATTACGTTGTCCATTGATGTGAACTTTTGTAATATATCTCAGTCAATTGCTATACGTGTCCCTTTGCAAAATACAATGACCACTATTGTTGAGTGATCAGGTACTTGCACCGACACGCTTCCAGTCAGGTAAAATATGGTTTATGAAGCCAATCACCTTCCCAGGATTCAAAGACCAAATCTCTTTGGGCTGTAAACAACCACTGCCAAGAAACCTTGATCTTCGTTTAAATAATGCACCATAACCGCACAGCAAATGTTCCGATATTTCGCTTTCCAGATTACAAAGCGACAGATATCATCCTGATCCCGGCCAATATTTTTTAAATGATATCTACTCAAACAGTGCCCCGTTACTAGGCCGACGTATGTGCAAAGAGCCCTTTTGTTGAACTCTAGGAGCTTTTTCGAATGATTCTCGTTTGGTGTTATGAATTATTGGTTGTCACCTTTTGTTCCTCCCAGCTTTTAAGCTCCATTTTCACTGCACAGTTTGATATACCGCAGAAAGGTTCTGGGCCGATAAACTGTGAGTTAGATCCTTGTTTTGCAAGTTTGTCTGCCTTTTCATTCCCACCGATGCACAATGGTCCAGAAACCAAATTTAGGGGGAAATTTGGGTCTAGCAAAATTTTAGAGTAAAACTTTCTTCTTTAAAGTTGTTACATATGATGAAGCGCTTATTGAAAAATTATCAAAAATAGGGTGACCAACATTTTCGATGCAATCAAGTATCTAACTTTTTTATCTTTGTAGATAAAAAAAAATTGGTTCTACAATGTTATAGCTCCGTTCATTTTAAGTAACTTTGTAAAAAAAAATTTCACTATCTTTGAAAAGAACCGATTTCTATTGATACAACACATTTTGCGCTCTAACTATTTTATTTCAAGTTTTATCTCAAAATTGTCTTTGAACGACTTTTGGAGCTTTTCAAGAGAAACAATTAACAATGCTGACATCGTAAATATCTCAATTTTACTCAAAGTTATTAATGTTTTTCATCAAAAAATATGCGTTTTTCATTTGTATGTCATTCTCTTTGGGGCAAACATAAAAAATATCTCTTGGTCTCATTTTGAAGGGCATATTTGACTCTTTAAATGGAGGAATTTTGAAACATAAGTTATTTTTTTAAATTTGAGTAAATTCAATTTAAAAAACAAGACAAAAATTTCAATAAGTTTATACATTATGCATATAAAAACACCCAGGAATAATTACCTTTAATTTGATCCAAGAAGATTGAAAATCGAACAACTGGTTCAAAAGTTATGAATATTTTTGAAATTAAATACATCGAACACAGTCGTTTTTTATGGTTGTTTTATGGCTATGAGATCAAGAGATATTTTTTATGTTTGCTCCAAAAAGAATGACAAACAGATGCAAAACGCATATTTTTTATGAAAAATATTAATAACTTTGAGTAAAATTCAGATATTTACGATGTCAGCATTGCAAATTGTTTCTCTTTAAAAGTTTTAAAAGTCGTTCAAAGACAGTTTTGAGATAAAACTTGAAATAAACAAGTTAGAGAGCAAAATGTGTTCTATCAATATAAATCGGTTGTTTTCAAAGATAGAGAATTTTTTTTTTACTAAGTTACTAAAAATTAATGGAGCTATAACATTGTAGAACAAATTTTTCTTCTATCTTCAAAGATAAAAATGTTAGATACTTGATTGCATCGAAAATGTTGGTCACCCTAGTTTTTTATAATATTTAAAAAAGGGCTTTATCATATGTAACAACTTTGTAGAAAAAAGTTTTTCTCTAAAATGTTGCTATAGAGCTCCAGACCCAAATTTCCCCCTAAATTTGGTTTCTAGACCATTGTGCAATGCATTGCAATGCTACAATATACTGGAACCCAATACAAATTTACTGAGTTTGTTTGACATAGCTGTCGCAATGTGAGAATACATTCCCAGACAATCTTGGATGTACATTTATAAGCATCAAGTGCTTTCAGCGCTGCTTGACTGTCAGAGAAAATACAAATATTTGCATGTTTGTATTTTCTAGTCAGACACACATTCGCACATTCAAGGATTGCGAAAAACTCTGCTTGAAACACTGTTGACCAGTGTCCCATTGCCACTGAAACATTAATTCCAGGGCCGAAGATTCCTGCACCAGTTTTTGTACCTGATTATTTGCCATCTGTGAAAAATATCGTTGAACCGGGACGGGACTTCGACCTTCCAGTCTGTACGCGACGTTTATCATTATTTTCCTGAGGTGCCATCCAGTCTCCATTCATACTCATCACTGGCCCTCTTTCAAAAAAGTTCAATATAGTCAGGTGACCCACAAGATCACCTGACAAGAGAGTTTTTGTTCTTTTGAGCCTCAAGGCAGACTTTTCTGCTTCTAGTTGCACGTATTCGTACAACGGCAACAGATGAAGAACTGCATCAAGAGCTTCTGATGGGGTGCATTTCATTGCTCCTGTTATAGCAATGCACGCAAGTCGTTGAACTTTATCTAGCTTTGTTCTAGCGGTGGACTTTTTGGTTTTTGGCCACCACACTAACGCAGCGTAGGTCAGTTTTAGACGTATAATAGATGTGAGTATCCACATCACCATTTTCGGTCTCATGTCCCGCTTTCTTTCAACGGATTTGGAGCACAACCATAATGCACTGACCGCCTTGTTGCATAGTCAAGATGTGCATTCCGGTTTAGCTTGGCATCAAGGATAACTCCTAAGTATTTCAACTGTTCACTGAATGGAATTTCTACTCCACCAAGCTTGAGAGCTTGAGTGAAAGTTACGATTACAGCTTTTGTCGGATTAATGCTGAGACCCTCCTTTATACACCAAGACTGGGTATACTTCAGAGCCTCCTGCATTCTTTCTGAACCTTTGTTGTCGAACTGTCGAACTTACGGCACTGTTACTATCTGCTTCCATCCGACGCGAGAAGAACATGATTTGATCCTTCCAAACCGCAACCCAAGAAGGCACACGATACAAGTGTTATTCCGTTGTTTGGCTGATTGTTTCATCAGTCCGGTTCCACTGTTTGTCAACACAATATGCGAATCATTTTTCATACACTCTTATCACCTATATACGGTATAAAATATCTTCGTATCTCGCGAAACTTAGAGAATGACGTAACTTGACAAAATGGTAGGGCCACTTACAACGTATATCTAAAATAAAAAATACAAACCAGCGTGATAATGAAGTTGGGTTGCGCAGTGCGCTACACAGCATTAATCCTGTCTGTCTCTGCTGGTTGCCAACAAGAAATTAGATAATCATTTTTCCATCCGCTCTTTCTGCACAATAATCGAAAAAAGTACCACAAATCAGGCATCATCCGCTTCCCCGCGTCAGCTACAACCGTCTGTTTGTACTTTATCTAAAATTGTAGATCCGTATAATTTTTCCAAGTAACACGGTTTGTCATTAATAAGTTTAGGTAATTGATGTAAAACAAATCTCGTGACTGGTAAAATAACGTATAAACTTATATACACCTTATTAACAACTCAAAAAGCGCAAGGGGCGGAGCCAATATAACACATATATTCAACTTCAAATGAATTGTTCACACGACTTATATAAAACAACTTTATAACGACTATAACCACCACTCTTACATTTCCAGTGCCACGAATGGCGGCCTGTTATTAATAGGTCATAAACAAATTGCACAAATGAGTTGAAATTTTACTCGCTGATGATTGTTTCTAATATATACAAAACAGATGAGCCACGAAAATAATCATGGCTCTTCATTTGAGAAATTATCAAGAGTGTTGGTACAGTGATTAAATACAACAAATCTACGTGCGATTTCAGATTTGTCGTGAATATTTGCCTTGTACTTCGATAAAATTTACGCGCTTCGCAAATACCACAATATGATAGTAATCGATATCATATTTTTTTTTTAAATTTGAAATAAGAAAAAAGTAACAGATGAACTCTAGAGGAATGAGCCTTAGGTATATATATTTGATGGGATTGTGTTATGAAACGTGCCTTTAGCGCAGAAAAATGGTGTTGAAAATTATTTAAGCACGCCGCTTTAACTAACGAGGCAGCCATGTTGATTATTAGCATTCGCTGAATGGGTACACCAATTGCCCAATGATTTTGTCCGTTGTATAACCACTATCTATAAAGTTTAATTCGGGAGAAATATCACAAAATAATTGAAAAAAAAAATGAAACATCACCCATACAATTAAAAGGTGAACTAAGAAGTCAGGTACTGTGTACTAATTATTTGAACTTTCTTACTCTTTTAGCAAAACGAGGAATAAATTCTGCTACAATTTGGAGATGGAATCGTGGCTATATAAAGTTACTACAATCTTTAAAAAAAATCGCCGTCACCATCTTGATTATTATAGTAGAGAAAAATGACATAAAAATTCTCCAAACTAAACCACGCATTAAGTAATATATTTTGAAATTAAAGTAAAACAGAAATATTCCAACATTGATCTGAGGTTATTAACGGTAATTAAAATAATAATAATAAAACTGAAGATCGTTGAGCAAAACAAAAAAAATTGAAACAAATCATGGTCGATAGTAAAACGATTTTATTGTTCTATGTTAATTGAATGATGAATTTATTGATTACAATTTACTGTCAAATTAATTATTTATGTTTATAAAAAAATACATTCTCTGGATGTTTAAATATTTTATAATAATTTTGAATATTATAACAGTATTTTTTATCTGCACTGTATTTGATGGAGAAGAAATAGTTCACACCATCAAATCACATTTACAACTGTTTTAAAACTGAACTACAACTTTTGCGGCCATTTTACAACTTTGTCTCCACTATACATTTTGCTGTCAAACACATATTCACCACTGTTGTCTCTCTTACATTCTCAAGAAAAAAGCTGGTTATAAACAAGTGATAAATCAGTTTTTACAGCAATTCGTAATGTATTTACAACTTCAACTTATTATTTCGATTTTAAACATCATTCCGATTTAAAACATCAATGCGAGTGAATTAAAACCTGATGTTTTCCCTGTAACTTATTTATGACTTATTTATAACTTTTTCCTTTCATTTTTTTCGTAAAAGATGTTGCAGGTGTTACTTGGGTTGTTTGGCTCTTAGGATAACATTTTCTGTCATAGGGTAGCCGAAGAAAAAATCACAGGAGGGTTGTGTGCAAAGCCACGACCGCGAGGTTGAAGTAGAATACTTTTACACAGCTCTACTTACGGCTGCACATTAACCTACGGCCGGGCGAAACAGTTCACGCCGCTTTTCGCGTTTAGCCTGGCAGAGGCCTAATGTGCACGGCCAACACAATAGAAAGGTGTTTTCACATTGAAAATTAGACACGGCTTTACTGGAGTAAGTGTTGGCAAATGCATCTACCGCTAATACCGCCGCTATCGCACGAAAGCGCTTCGTTTCATGTGGGGAATAATATCAACAACGAAAAATGACGCGCGTCTAAGTACACCCGAACTGTTTCGCCATGCCGCTTCCATTTACTTCCTTATAACATCCGCCTCATGGAAGTACCGGCTGCACTTACCGCTGAGGCTGTTACCATACTGCTACTGGTACCCAAAACTATAAACTCTTCAAATTAAGTGTTTTATTTGTCCTCAAAAGAACAATTGTTCAATTCCATATCGGATATAATGCAATCACAGCTCTGTAATATTACCGACAGTAATATTCTTCTGAACAAAATGATCCAACTTTTCCATTAGAGGAAGTGCCGGCTGATGTACGGCAAAAATCTCGCCCGATCGCTAGCGTTGGCGTTCGTTCTCAGGCAGAGGCCTGAGACGTGGTGACCAACCACAGGGCAAGTGATTTGTTTAATTTCAGGGCAGCCACAGGCGCAACCCGCTGATATATTCTGTTACCGCTGAGTGCTGATATCTGCTGCTGCTGCTGTCAACGTTGTGGACGGTCCATCCAGTTCACCTTCCGACTAATGAATGTAGCTAGTTTTCCCAGAAACACTCTTTTATAGCCGAAGGGTGCTACGTAATAGGCCACGCCCTATCAGTTCAGTTGTTCCATTCCCTAGTGTTCTTCAGACAAATTATTCCACAATTCGCATTTGATTTCTGTATCTAGCGAATAAACACCGATGGTGCTCTCACACACGCAACGGTTTTAACCCGTATCTTATTGCGGTTTGTAACGTCGCGCGATTTCGTTTGCTCGCTGTTGCGTGTTGCATTATGTTGCAACTTGGCAAGTGGGAGACGACGAAATTCTGTTACTGCTGATTGATTGAATCGACTTCATATTAGCTCCGCATACTCGAACTAACTGTCTTTGTGAATGCGGTCTAACAGGGCAGTTTGTTATTCAAAGTTGGTAATGCTGATCCCAGCCTTTGCGCCATTCGCCCCTACAGTGGGGGGTTTACTAAATAAAGTAAAAATTAGACAACTACAACAGAATTTGATTGCATCCCGCACAGAATGTCTGCTTGTGTTGATGCCAGAAAATTATTAACCTTCAATTATTTTTTTATTTGCCTTCATAAAAGCATTTTGCGGTTCAAAATCGGTTGCTAATTACAACCTTTGAGCTGCCTTTACATTGGGGGAATTAAGATACACGGACAACATGCATCTGTGGAAGCTATTTCACATTCAGTAAATTAGACGGGTGCAACAAATCTGAATTGCTAGGATGCAACACAGAATGCTTGCTTGCGTTGACAAAATTTATTAACTTTCAATGACTTGTTTATTCGCCTTGAAAAAGGCATTTTGATTTCCAAAATTGGATTTCCTGATGGCAATCTTCATGCCCCAACACGGGGGGAATAATGGCTGTCTGGCGACATACGCTGAGAAAAACCGCGCTGCTCCTGAGACGTGGTGACCAACCACAGGGTTAGTGCTGCTGCTAAGGAAGGACGACTGCTGTTGTCGCTGTCTAGAACTATTATGAGCGGCTCCGGCTGAAACAGGCTCTTATATAGGCTAAATAGCATGTTTTCAATGGCAAGGTATATGATCCCGTCGACCGTGCTTGGGAAGCAAGCATATAACGACCAATCAGAGGTCGAATTTTACCTTTTGACAAGGCTTGACTATTTTCAATAGTACAATAGTGTGAATAATAAAATTACAATTATCTTATTTTGGGAAGAATCTTAGAAGATTTTCCAATCTATTGCTGTAAGAACGAAGGAAATCCATCGAATACTAACCGATTTATTAGCATTTGAAATTGGACATATTTTTCACTTTTTTCGGTTTTAGATTTTCATTTCACATCCCTATGTAGCCGAACTTCCTGAGAGAAGTATTCTACTTCAAAACATTTTAATAAATACTTTTAAAAGTTACTTTCCAAAAACGTTATATTTAAACCCTTCAACCTATTTTGAACACTTTGGAAACAAAATGAAGGTAAATAATAGTTCCTTCAAGAAAAAATACCAAAAGAAAAGTAAAATCATAAATTCAAGAAAAAAATATGCTTTAAATAACAAGAACCATGCGAAAATTATGACACAAACCGTTTTTCCCGTTTTGGATTCCCAAGAGAATTTAACATAAAATATTAAATATGCACGGAAGTATATTAGTTTATTTTGGAGATGGATTTTTTTAATCTTTAATGACCACCATAGCCACTATACGTCTTCATTAAAAAGCTACTGTTATCATGATCAGCGATGGAAAAAACACTTCTAGTGATTTTTAGTTCACTTAAATCAAGCCTAAGAAGCGCTGACAACTTCGTCAGAATGCGACGATATCCCAAGCAGCAAAATTTGTTTCGATAATGAACTTTGTGCATCACAGCAACAAATTCTTATGCGAAATTAAGTTGCAGTTATATCTCAGTTTCATATACAATGACAAAAAAAGCGCAGGAGGTGGAGCAAATTGCAACATTTTCGTTGTTTCAACACAAGTTTCAAGAATGAAACCGCAATGTGTATGAACTTATGCATGGAATTTGATAACAACATGGTAAATGCTGCATTGCAAGTTCATGGCTCAGTTTTAAATATTGCTTCCCTTATCATGCCAATGCAATGGTCATTAGCAGTTTTTGATTTTGCTTCTTCAATTCATCAGTACCTTAGCGTGATAATGAAATTCAAAGCAATTTATCATACTTCGTTTAGAGACCCACACTTTTTGGACGACTTCTAGTCCAAGTACCCAAAAGTTACAACGCAGTGAATAACCCTATCTCAAAAACAAATATAAGGCGAACGATCGAGCAAAAGTTGCTGTTACATGGCTTCAGAACATGACAGCAACTTTTAGAAGTTTTTTTGTGTGTTTGTTTTTTGTATCTCGCAAGCATCACGTTGGCAACCTATATGCTCCACCCCCTAGATCCATTCAGTGAAGGTTAGGTTTACAAATGCCGTTTATACGTTTCAACAACAAATTTAACCTCGCGAATTACGTTGTTGGTGTGAAGATTTTTGAAGCAGCGATGCAACTTTAGTTGTTGCTTGTTTCTTTACAATTTCATCGTAGTAACAAAAAATGTTTCTTAAAACCTCGGAATTTCATTAGTGCAACAAATGATCACAATTAATTTTTCTATTATGTTTCAATTGTTGCTTGGGATGTATCGTATGTACACTCTCTTCGCCCACCTTCTTACGATAAATTTATTGATGTGAGTGTACACCACATCACGTGGTTTCCGATGTGCAGAACTCATTCGGCTAATGATCATGATTCTTTTGTCAAAAAGCAGGTAAATGACAGTGTATGCTCTCCTATTCTCACTCAACTCAACCGCTGCCGAAATAGTTTATTCCAGCACACTTTCCCTCTCACCGCTCCTCTGCTGCTATTTAGTCGACATGATATTCGCTAGAATGCCTATAAATGTAAATAGAGTGGCGCCGTGCCATCAAAAGTACGCTGGTAACACTGAACATCCTTTCTCTTTTTTCCACACGAGCTCAATAGGTTGTTTGCTCAATTGGAATGACACTGGCAGATAATTTTCATTCCAATTTTGACAGTGTCTCCACTCTATAAATATTTACAGGCACTCTGATATTCGCCTGTTGCTATCCTTTCTTCCCCTAACGACGCCACGAACGGGCGTATGGAGAGACAAACACAACGAGCGAATCGCCTCTAAGAGCTGATTTAGTCTAATCATGTTTCTATTTTCTACCAGAAACCAATGCATCAAATCATCATTTCACTACGGATTGAGAAGATTAAGGTTTACTTGCTATCAGAACGCATTATGAGCAGTGCCGAGCGAGATAAAACGATGATTGCGTCTGATTAGTCTCATTCTCATCACTAATTATAATACAAACCGTATTTTGACGTTTTGAAAGATACAAGAACCAAGATTTCGAGTTATTTGATACTTGAATATTGTAGTAGTTTTTTTTTTTTTCAATGGAGACGCATAGTGGTTATGGTGAACCTAGAAGATTAAAGGAATTCTATCTCCAGAATAAAAATATATACCTCCGTATAATTGTGGTATTCTATGTTAAATTTTCTGAGCAATCCAAAAAAATTAAACGAAAGCGTCTCCCAAGTTTTGAACATGAGTTTTTATCATAATTTTCACATTTATTTGACACGGCACAATACAAATTAATGTTTTACGGAGTCAATTAAATAATTTTCACATTGTTATTGTTATTTAAATACAGTTTGATTGTTTAAATACGAACGGGACATAATTTAATATTCAGTATCAAAAACATGGGTTAAACATGGCTAAACATATAAAAACGGTCGACGTAACAGATTGATGCTTTGGGTAAATTCAAGGAGAAAAGTTGCAAGAAACAATCAAACTTTACAAATGAAGCAACAGTTTTATTAAAATGGTTTGCTATATAATGTACACTACGCGATGAACGCCTTATCAATGTGAGTTAAGCTGGACTTATTTCATTATTTATCGTACTGGACTGGCCATTTCGGTTGGTTCTGAAAATGAATCAATATATTGTTACTTATTAAAGGGGTCGAATCTCTTTCACCAAACGCCAGCAACACCAGCAGCGAGTAAACATGCATGCATCAGTTGCTGGAAGAAGCTGCAATCAAACCATGGCAAAAGCTTGAAGCTGTATCCTTCAGTCCTACTACTAACCACAGTACTCTCACGAGTTCCAAAACCAGCAAACAAAGGTACCAGTTGTTTAATATATGTTGGTTTCGTGGCAGACAATAGAACTAAAACTCAGATAACCGCCCGGTCATGGAAGGAGCTTTCGGTAGGAGCTGTTTTCTTTTGCTATTTTTCAATAATATCAACCCTTATCGATGCTGGGATGCCAGCAGTCTGGTGCACCGCAAATCCACCGTCTGTCGAAAATCCAACCTGGATGCCGTTATTAGGTTTGTAACTTGCAGCATTTAGATACACGTTCGACCATAACATTTCAAGCTGCATGATGAAAGACCTTCAGCATAAGTCCCGAACTGCGCTTTCATCCTGGCGCTGGTTGACGTGGAAAAAGAAGAGACAGACGGGCAAACAATTGTAATGGTGAAATGCATGCAATAACAGATAATGTTAGTTCTGCAAATGTTTCCCCCGTGAATAAAGTCATCGTTGGAAGGGTTTCGAAACGACAAAACCTGTTATTGTCCCGACGGCAAAATGGAGCGCAATATATTATGTTTTTTTTTATCAAACTAATCTGCAATAGTGGAATATTAGTTTTTCTAGCAAAAGAAAGCCATCCACAACTTATTGAGTGAACTTTCGCCAAGCTATGAAACGAATCTTGCTAAACTCTCTATCGAACCGACGTAAGTTAGCCTCTGGGAATATTTCAAAGTTACACAAAACATTCAAATTATTTCCGATGCACATCCTGGCTACCGAGTGAAGCTACCGACCGCACAATGCTCATGCAAGATTGAACCTCCCCCAGCAGCCGCTCTCCTGGTATAAAAGAAGCAAAGTTTGCGTAGCAACTTTTCCTGCTCTCGTCAGGGCATCCATTGTTCAAACTTTCGAGCCAAGTACAGAGTAGCAGAGAAAGAAGAACAAAAAGTACTCACATGTCAAACGGGAAATCTTACTCGAAAAGATTCTTCCTAGGCAAAACAGTAGTATGTACTACTTCTGTTGCACTAACGAACTCCCTCGATGACTGGTACAGACTACGTACAGTCGGTATTCTGAAAGCTGCCTAGTGCGGATATTACTTCCCGGTCTGACCCTCGTGTTGAATTCGAGTACGAGTCATGTTTGTACATGTACTTCCGAGCTGCTTGCCCAAACTGCCAAAACAAACATTTATGCACGCAAAGTCGGGAGAAGATGAGTTTCGACGCTACACCAGTCACTCGAATGGTTTCAAACTAAACCAAAAAGTGTCATGTGGTGAGGAAGGGGAGGGGGGCAGCTTGTAAATGAGTCTAAATACTTAGATTGTTGTGGTAATGAAAATAAAATATATCGCTATCAAAATCATCCTGACCAACCTTTTTGCCTTTCTCCTAGAAAGGTATAGCAATCACTGGAAAAACCGGAGGTATAAAAGTGGTCTCAATGGCCGAATGTCATATACCACTCGACCCCTTTCGACGAACTGAGCATTTTCTGTATGTATGTATGTATGTGTGTATGTGTGTGTGTGTGTGTGTATGTGCAACTTTTTTTTCTCACTCATTTTTCTCAGAGATGGCTGGACCGATTTCCATAAAATTAATTGCAAATGAAAGGTCTAGTTGCGCCATAGGTTGCTATTGAATTTCATTGTAATCGGATTTTTGGTTTAGAGGTTATGTATCAAAATGTAAAAATCACCAAACATCAATATCTCAGAAACCACACAACCGATTTCAATAAAACTGGTTTCAAAAGATTGGGCTGTCCCCAGAACCCTTAACTTTTGAATTTCGTTATGATTGAACATATGGTTCAAAAGTTATGTAAAGAAAAGTTATCCTGAGGTTGTTTAAACTCACTCATTTTTCTCAGTGATGGCTGAACCGATTTTCACAAAATTAGTGTCAAAAGAAAGGTCTAGTTGCTCCATAGGTTGCTATTAAATTTCATTGCAATCGGATTGTAACTGTGTCCGTTGTTCATAAAAATGTGAAATCACATAATGAAAGTATACAAATTGACTTTCTCCTAACGATCACTGGCTAATTAAAAGGTAGAAAAATGATTTAAATGGCCGAATGTCATATACTACTCAACTCAGTTCGACGAATCGAGCATTATCTGCATATATGCATGTATAGATGTATATGTTTGTGTGTGGGTGTGGGTGTGTACGTGTGTATGTGCACCTTTCTTTCGCACTCACCTGAGATGGTCTGACCGATTCTTTCTATCTTGGTGTCAAATGAAGGGTCTATTTGCCGCTTTGGTTGCTATTGAATTTCATTGTAATCAAACTTTTAGTTTTGGCGCTGCGTCAGAATGTGAAAAACGCTCTTATATCTCAGAAGCTATGAACATAGTTGAATTCAAATAAATGGGCTTTTAAACCCTTAAACAATGAATTTCATAATGTTTAAACATGTGGTTTGAAAGTTATAGAAAGAAACGAAACCCGCAGACTTTTTAAAACTATAGCTACGATCAAAATATATGGCCTCAACATCATTTAAATTTAATATTGTACTATTTCAATGTTTGCGGCCTTGCTCGGGATTGAAGCTGAAATTAAAAGTCATTTCTATCATTTCACTTTTCTCCTTTCTCCTAGAAAGGTATAGCAATCACTGCAAAAACTAAAGGTATGAAAGTGCTCAAAAGGGCCGAATGTCGTATACCACTCGACTCAGTTCGACGAGCTGAGCATTTTCTGCATGTGTGTGTGTGTAACGCTCTCCCAATCTCACTAGATTTTCTCAGAGATGGCTGACTGATTTCAATGAAATCAATTGCAAATGAAAGGTCTAGTTGCCCTATAAGACCCTATTGAATTTTATTGTAATCTGATTTCTAGTTTAGAGGTTATGTATCAAAATGTAAAAATCACGAAACATCAATATCTCAGAAACCAAATGAACGGTCTACCTAAAAACCCTCAACTTTTGAATTTTATGAAGATTGAAGATATGGTACAGAAGTTACAGAAAAATACGTGTTCTGGAGACTGTTTAATCTCACTCATGTTTCTCAGAGATAGCTGGACCGATTTTCATAAAATCAGTGTCATATGGAAAGTCTTGTTGCCCCATAAGACCCTAATGATTTGTTTTGCGAACGGATTATTACTTTTCCTGTTATGTTTAAAAATGTGAAATCCAGCTATGAAAAGAAACATATTCTGATGACTACTTGGGCTCACTCACTTTTCTCAGAGATGGTTGACCCGATTTTCACAGAATTAGTATCAAATAAAAGGTCTAGCCTCATAACACCCTGTTGAATTTTGCTGTAATCGGAATGTAACTTCGTCTGTAATGTATCGAAATATGAAAATCACTAAACTTCATTATCTTAGAAACTACACAACAGATTTGAACAATATTGATATCGAATGAACGGGATAGTTAAGGGTTAACTGATGAATTATGATTGAATACTTGGTTTCAAAGTTTGGCTCCCCCATACGTTCCTTTTTCATTTGATTGTAATCAAACTTAAGCAATCGTTATGTTTTAATTTGTAAAACAACGAAAGTCTATTATTTCATGTATTACACGACTTATTTGAACATAACTAGTGTCATACAAACGAGTCATCTCTCAAACTTACAAATAACAAACTTCATAAAAATTTGATATACTGTTCAAAAGTTTTGTGAAGAAAAGGCCTCAATATATATGGCCTCAACATGATTTAAATGTGGTATCGTACTATATGAACGTTCCCGGTATCGCTCGTGATTAAATTGTTCGAAATTAAGAGTCATTTCTTATATTTCGCTATTTCTGAAGCACTAACATTACGTCAAATTTCATATTTTGTACTTTAATTACCACATCAATATTTTAGAACCCAAAGAGTGAATATACCTTCTTTGGATTTAAGCATTATTGTAAATCTATTTTTACTGACCGCTAGGTGGATTAATTTAGGTTTTTCATCATAGACCGCAAATCGATTTGTCTCGACTTTGTTTGGTATCTTTCTAGGGTTTATTTTCCAATGAATTTATTTATTTTTCATCGAGAATATGTATAGAATTAAGAAATGAGTTTGTTTTTTTTTTTCAAAAGAAAGGATATTTGACAAATCTTCAAACGACAACTGTAACAAACTGAACGCATTTCAAGCAAAAGTTTTATTGAAGAGCAAAAGCTTCTTGAATTCATTACAAGAACTTTTTTTGAGCAATGTAGTCTTAAATTTAATTCAACAAATTTAAATAATAACTACTTCAATTGAATAATTTTGAGGCGCTCAAAAGTGCCATTGGTGTGTCCCAATAGTGACACCAGCAAGTTTGATTAATGTGTCGTTCTTGATTATTGCCATTTGCCGATGACACTGGATGATTCTAGATTAAAATAGTTTATTTGACACGGCACGTCTGGATGATTCTAGTTCTACTATTATTATGTCACACAGCAAACATTACATATTACAAGTGAACACACGCAACCAGCACACGAACAACCATTACCAGTGCCCAAACGGCTGAAAGCAGGGGAAGCAGGTTTGTCTGCAAAACGCTGATTTTTAGAGTTCGTGTGGAGACATTTATTGATTTGCATATATTGGCAGTTTTCCACAGTTTCTGCAGATTTTTGTCATAGTCTTCTTATATTTGCGCAGACTTTTCTAAAATGTGTGCAGATTTTTACAGACTTTTGCCTACGCGAGTGATATATTTTCGAATCACGGAAAGTTTTTTTTTTCAGATTTCGAGCACATTTTTCCGGTTTTTGGAGCAGTTGCAGACATTTTTCAAAAACATCTGGCATCTCTGGCTGAGAGCGAACGCACCAGGTCCGGATTGAATCGCATGCCTTTATGGCGGTGCTTCCCACACAGACGGGAGATTCAAAATCTAGTACTGTTGAATCTCCGATTCGTTTAGAGAGCCAATTCGTTTATATACTTCAATGTCGAATGACTTGAAGAAGAAAGGTGGTGATTGGTTTATCAGTTGGATTTAGGCTGAAACTGAGAACATCGCCTGATGATTGGCCGTGTTTTCAATTCTGGTAAGTTGAAATAAGCATTTGAAAGGGTTCTACATTCCCAAAACAGCTCGATTATCCGGACTATCTAATAAAAAATTTCATTTCCGATTATCCGATTATCACAATAAAAAAATATTCAAATTAGCGATTAACGAACATAAAATAAATATTTCCTTTTTTATTTTACCTGAATGATGCAGTGGCGTAACCAGAAATTATTTCTGAGGCGAAAAAGAGTAAAAGCTTGAGAGGCAAAAGAAATTAATTTAAAATTGATTACACAGTGCAACAATTTTTGTGCCTTGGCTTCTATGTATGATTTTTTGATGCAGTTTGATGCGAAAATAGATTTCCCGGAGTTTGAACATATTTCAACTTGAGGGGCAACAATGGCGCCATTTTGAATTTTTGAGAAACTGGAAATTTTTGAGGTTTCTTCGACGTCATTTTGTTTTAAGACCAAATATCAAAATTCTAAGAGTTTGTCCGCATATTATCATCTTTTTACCCATCTTTAGAAAAAAAAAAACAGATCTTAACTCGGACAAAAACTTAGCTCAAAACGGTGTTTCTACGAAACCGGGTTTGGCATAGTATTAGTATATTTCACAAAGCAAAATAATTTCAATCATTTCTGAGCATTAATGGTAATTCGCTAATATCTTAAAGTGATGGTCAAATTATATCTTATTTTGAGTAAAAAAGTTTCAGAAATCGAATGGTAGGTGTCTGATTTACGTAAAATGTCAGCGAAATGTCGATTTTGCCCCAATTCCCCTACAATACAAAAACCGGTTTCTCAAAAATTCAAAATGGCGCCATTGTTACCCCTCAAGTTGAAAAATGTTCAAATTCGGGGAAATTTAGTTTTTCATAAAAATACACAAAAAAATATATATAGAAGCCAAGGCAGAAAATATAGTCAATTTGTGTTCCACTGTGTTATTTTCACCTAATTCGAAAAAAAAGAAATTCTAAATAATCGAGTCTCCGAACAATCGAGTCCAACCTGTACTACAATAATTGGCGTCAAAATATCTCAAATTACCGTATATTAGTGGACTCACAGATAACTTTCATTTTAAAGTTTGGTGATTCCTGTTTTCTAATATTTACTCTATATGTTGCCATGAGACAAAATCCTACGTAAAAACTATTTTGATTGAATATTTTTCTACAGTATTTATTTATATATTTTTTTTTTCGTTTTTTTAATGACTAAATGAATACCCACAACTTCAATGAAGACAAAAACCATTTCGACTCTAAAATATATTCATCGTTAATTTGTCAGCACAAAATTCTTCATGCGTACAGGAGATCTAAATTAGGGGGTATTTTATAAGCGGAATGCTCTTAAATGGTAAGGATATGTTTGAGCGAAAACGGTTTGTATGATCAATATGAAGTCTTCTGGAAAGTTGAAGAAAACGATTTCATCCGTTCAAATAAAAATAATGTGGAAAATTTTTTCAGTCGGATAGTTTTAACTTTTTTTTATTACTATTTTAATGCGCCAATCAAAAAAACAATTTCTGTTCTGTTTTTTTTTTCTTTTTTCTTTTTATAGTAAATTTGACTGTCCTCGTTCAATGATATCTTTAGCAAATATGAACCTCTGGGCAAAATTTCAGTCGGATAAAATCTGGTTGATAAAATCGTTTGCTTATTGAGGGTAAGTTAAACCACATCAAGTGGTAATTTTTAACATTTCAAAAAAAATATTTTTAATTCATTTTTTACTATTTGTTTTTTGTTATTTGTTATTTGTTATTTGTTATTTGTTATTTGTTATTTGCTATTTGTTATTTGTTATTTGTTATTTGTTATTTGTTATTTGTTATTTGTTATTTGTTATTTGTTATTTGTTATTTGTTATTTGTTATTTGTTATTTGTTATTTGTTATTTGTTATTTGTTATTTGTTATTTGTTACTTGTTATTTGTTATTTGTTATTTGTTATTTGTTATTTGTTATTTGTTATTTGTTATTTGTTATTTGTTATTTGTTATTTGTTATTTGTTATTTGTTATTTGTTATTTGTTATTTGTTATTTGTTATTTGTTATTTGTTATTTGTTATTTGTTATTTGTTATTTGTTATTTGTTATTTGTTATTTGTTATTTGTTATTTGTTATTTGTTATTTGTTATTTGTTATTTGTTATTTGTTATTTGTTATTTGTTATTTGTTATTTGTTATTTGTTATTTGTTATTTGTTATTTGTTATTTGTTATTTGTTATTTGTTATTTGTTATTTGTTATTTGTTATTTGTTATTTGTTATTTGTTATTTGTTATTTGTTATTTGTTATTTGTTATTTGTTATTTGTTATTTGTTATTTGTTATTTGTTATTTGTTATTTGTTATTTGTGTGGAATTTTGTGTGTGTAAAAAAATCAGAGCTCCGAATTCATAATTTGCAGTTTTTAGAATTAAAAGTTTGGAGTAATTATTGTCGAATTTCAAGTTTGGAATTGAGTGGTTTATATTTAGTATTTTGAATTTCGGAATTGTGTTTTAAAACTTGCAGTTCAAATTTTGTTAGTTACAATGTATGATATGGAATTCAATATATAGGACCGGAAGTTTCGAAATCTTCTGAATTCACATTTGCCTTTTTATGTTATTCTTGCTATCGCTCGAACAAATCCTTTCAAATAATTTTTCAAACAAACAGGTATTCTACAAAAATCGTGACTCCAAATATAGATATCCGAAATTACCGATAAAAAAAAACAAGTTAACGTCGAACAATTAACCCTACTATTACAGTTTTTTCTTGTCTGCCCTTTGTGCGACGAGTGTCATTGTTGTGTTTGCAATTAATTGTGAAAAGGGTAACTTATGTTTACTGCTGGAACGGACACAAACGATTTCATTGTTGCATGTGCGATGCACGGACACTGGGGAAAAATAAATTTTTCCCAACTATTCTATACGAATGCACAGTCGGGGCCAGAGTGCACCACATAAAGCAGCAGCGCAAACGAAAACCGGAACGAAACTCCGAACTTACACTGCGTCGTATACATATTGAATTGTACTCCAGCCTGGAGCAATGTTAGTCGGGGGTTTCAAGAAGCGAGCCCTGATTTCTGCTCTTGACAATCTATTCTACAAACTAGAAAGCAAAGTTCGTTTCGAAAATAGATTGATTTTTCGCTCTCCACAGAGCAGCTTAAAAGCTGGTTACCTCGAATTACATTTCAAGTCGAGTTGATGGTGAAATTCTGTACTCAAGGTCAGAGATATAAAAAAATGGAGAATGGTCTGACATTAAAAGTTTAAACATTTCCCAAAATCATTACTGTGAAAATATTTTATAGTAGGTTCCAAAAAGCAACAGAGCCTACAGAAAGTCATTACAAACGCGCAGCAGCATGAGTTATTGACCAAACGATTGCGCGATTTGATGACGTTGTCCGTGAAAATATTAGGATACCCTCAAATGCTTTTTATTCATCCTGAACGAGCACTTCCGACAGTGGAATAGTCTCATATAAAAAATCGTTTTACTTCTGGGCTCTGCCATCGAGCATCCATCCTACCACTATATACTACACTTCGGCCTCATTTACATTTTTGTCAACAGTGATTTTTCTACGTCCACGGCTTCATTTGAATTTCATTTGCAATCTCAAGTGCGCTTCTTCTTTTCCGCTCGGATTGCCACTAGCGGCGGCAGCAGGCCAAATTCATCCGAACCCCGGACCCCTCGTCCAGGCGCCGCTTTTCACCTCACTTAGAATGAGATTTTCTTTTTTAGCAAACACAAAATTGGACGGCTAGATAGACCCATTTCGTGGTCTTATCAGCAAGTGCCTTCAGTCATTCTGACTCCAGTCGCCGGCTGACGTGGACAATTTTCAGCGTATAATGAATAAATAAATGAGCGGGGGACAGCAGTCTCGCGCCGTATTCGCACGCGCCTCGGCTTGCGGCCTATGGGTGTATTTGTCCTGTGGGATGGTTCCATACCGCTAGAGGGAGAGAGAAAAAAAAGCTACAGCAAAACGGTGGAGTAATTTCTCGCTGGAAAACAATAGATAGCTAGAGATGATCACGAACGGCGAATTGTATTGGTTGAATTCAAACACGGAAGCTGTTGCAAATCGATGGTTGGGATTGGCACATCTTTTCGATTTGTTTTAAACTATTTCCTTTCGAACTTATAATTTTTGTAACTTTTCATGAAAGTATTTTGATTTAAAAAAAATTTAAGATTATCAAATTTATAATTCGCAATGCTTTTGCGTCTATGTGCCCACAGTCAAACTTTAGACTTAATTGGTTGATCAAAATCCTCCCCAATTATCAGTCGAATTTCAGCCCGTCCCCCGATTCCCAAGCGCAGCGAACGGATCGTCCTTCCATTACGTTTATCACCTTAGCAGCAGACACGGTTTGTTCTCAATCCGAGCAGTACCTAGCCTGTAGCTCACTCCACCTTCAAGATGTTTATTTTAGCCATGTCTGCCAACTTGAGGAAGCGTTTTTCTTATCACCGCCAAGAGCGATCCATTTCACAACCTCTCGGTGTTATAGAAAACCGGTGAAGGAAGCGAGCTTTTTCGGCCCGGCGACGTCAGCTGCCGGAACACTGGAACGTGACGCTTCTGCTGATTTCCGTTCAGCTGCCGGCTCGCCGTTTGTTCCTCCGGGGAGGACATTCGATCTGATAAATATTTCAGATTGTCTCCATAATAGACAGCTATACACCGAAGTACTGCAGCACAACGCAAAAAGGCCATTCTGATTTGCTTCATTACGGGGTTAAAATTTTAAAAACCCCTCAGCCGAAGGCAGATAAGTGCTCGCTTGTTGGCAGTAATGGACTGTCAGAAGTTTTCGGCTTTCGGAACAGCTAGCAATAAGTGTTGGAGATAGAATGTCGCCTCAAAATCGTTACATTTAATTGGAAGCAAGAATTGTGCAGATTTAGGAAAATGGAACAATAACACTGATTAAGTCCTCCGGTAACAAGTTCGCTCGCGAACTATGCTAACTACTTTTCGTGCTATTCAAACAGTATGAAAAGTCAACAGATTACCGTTCACTCCGGCAGTCAATTCGCCCAAATCGTTTCTTCGCGGAAACAGAATACGAAAAAAAAATCAATCAAACCATAAAATATATTTCTTTTCACCAAAACCGATCCCGGTTGCCAATAGAACGAAAATTGCAAATCAAATCAGTTTTGATTATGTTCCCGAACAAACTGGCGTTCCTGTTGTTGTAAACGTTTTCCTGGGTGCACCAAGCTACAAATGGCAAAGGAAAACTCGCCCTGCCTCCCGATTCGTACCAGAGTCACTGGGAAAGGTTGTGCGGAGTTGTTTCTGGATGCGCAACATTGGAATATAGCGGTTGAAGATTTTTATACTAAATAGCCATTAAAATTCAATTTAACTGTTTAACATTAAAGCGTGCACTCATCTTCTCATCCGTTCTAATTTTAATTCGACCCAAGACGGTTTTTGCGACAACTTGACTGGGTCAGAGATGAGTTTGTTTCTCACACGGAAATTACTCAACAAACCTGCAATAAGTTCAACGTTTTCGATTACAAGTGAGACTCACATCGCGATGAACTCCACCGCCTGAATCGATTTCGGGAGCGTTCCCACTCCCAAAATGGACAACTTGCAATCACATATGAGCTTTGGTATAGCAGTTTAGAACGTTATGGATCGTAACGATGACCGCAAATCTCACAGACCATCTGGGAAACCTGTCGCTGCTCCACAAGCTGGTAGACAAACTACCAGCCCAGCTTAGGATGCAGTGGTCCAACTACAAAATTAAATGCGCAATGTCAATCTACTGATTTTTACGCATATTTATGTCCGGGCTCGTAGTGATGGCTTCGAACTTCATGTTTCCAGTGGACACCCTGGTTTCAAACTCAAAGTCCGAGCAATCGTCAACAAAAAATCCTCGCATCAATGGAATCGACGCAGAAGTCTTGTTATCTGATAGCGCTAAGTAAGGATCTAGTTTTCGAAGCAACGGTGAGAGCGCAGATCACGCCGTATGAAGACCACCGTATTAGGTTAACCAATGAATTCGAGCAAGGTCTGGTACTTACTCCTCGAAGTAGTACAGAACCCAGAAAAAAACAGACAAGCTGCAACTGATCTGAGACACTGAAGTTAGAACAAATGTCGTTCAATGACGCGCTGTTAAAAGGTCCTGATCTCTCAATAGCTTCGACGGATGTCGTGCTGTGATTCAGATTGGGAAACATCGGTATGGTAGACGACATGAAAAAAATATTCCATTATCGCTTCCTCTATCGACTGCACCCTTGCGCCACCCTTGCGTGACGAAGGTAGTAATAAAAACCACACGTGGACGACTTCCTAAACTTTCATTAGTTTCCACCTTCGATGTATAAAGCATGAAGGAGGAGCTCAAGGTGCTAATCAAGAGTGGAACCAGTCCAAGCAAACGGCAGGTCCTACGAACTACTGTGTCCTTGTTCGATCCGTCGAGACTGATTGCCCACTTCTTTGTGCATGGAAAGACTTTGGACAGTTTTGGAGAACTGGAACGAAATGCGAAGAGCCTCTTACGGAAGGTTTAAAAGAAATGATACGGAAGCACATCTATTCGTGGACGCTAGCCAATTAATCTGTGCTGTGGTCTAACACGCCCGATATTTCAACAATAATGGTAGCCCAGATGTGCTCTAGCTGGCACGAAAACGAAGTCGCACCGCTGAAATCGCTTTCATCCCACGTTTTAAGCTTCAAACGGTGGTGATCGAAGAGAGGCTGATGGATTCCACCTTGAATTTACTAGACTTCAAAGTAGGCAAACATTCCTTGTGGATAGATTCAACAACGGTTCTCAGTTTGTTACGCTCCAACAGCCGACGCTATCTCCAGTATGTAGCCTTCCGAGTAGGAGAGATCCTTTATACCGCTAGCGTGGATGAGTGGCGTTACGTTTAGTCGAAATTGAATATTACCGACGCAGGTACTGAAAGTCGGGCAAAGGTTCGACTCAAGGTGTCCGTGGTATAGTGCAGCGAAAATTCTGTACCAAACCGGAAAGAAATGGCCGACTAAGGCTTTGGATAAAATCTCAGAAACTAAAACTATAGGCCGCAGGGTTTTCGAATTGTAATCAGCTGCTGAGAACGATAGCTTATGTTCAGCGAGCTGAGCACAGATTTAGATGTTAGAGGCTGTCCTAGCCGTATCTACTGTTGCAGAAGCAACTAACGTGAAAGCTGTAATATGAGATTAAAGCTGAAATAACGGATTAGTACGCGATTCAGCAGCGTAACCTAATGAATCCTTTAAATTACATTCCTATAATGAAATTTAGTCCACTGTATGACCTTTTAGCGTTTGTAGATGCGCATCATCTAAATAAAAAGCAGGACTACAATATCTAAGGTATCATTGGAGGTTTCTTCGAGCAAACGGCAAGACCATTGGTAATGAGATCACTTCCTCCGATGATGTCGTGCTGACTCGGACCATCCGAGTGACAAGAATGGTTAGACCGTTCAAGCATACTGGAGTGTAACACCTGGGACCAGCACTGATTAAGCAAGATAGCAGATTGGTGAAAAATATAACTATTCAGTAGTTCACAGCCTGCCCACACAGTTTGCGTAATAGTCGTCAAATGATTCGCAGCACGTCGGGATTCACCGGAGTCCTACTATAGCGATTACTGGACGAATTTGCATGGAACGGGAAACCTGCTGCGGAATTAGACCCAGGACAAACACAAAAACTGTACGGGCTCAAAGTTGGTAATATTTTGCTTCTCGGAATTTGGATTAGGAATTTGACTGATTGGCAACCATTAGGGAACTAAATTCCGGAATATCGCGTGTTAGGATAGGGAGACTCTCTGGCAGAAAGACTTAACAACCTTCTGGAACCTAATCTACCGATTTCAACCGTTTCTTACCCAGCGACAGTGGCAGTCCAGCGGGAGCGGTTCTTTATTTTGTTCGATTGGGCACAGGTCTTTCAGGTTGGTCGGAAACTTTAATTAAAGATAGCCAGCTTATTGTTCACATTCAACTTGGAGTTGATGAAATAACACAACTAAGCTTGTCTAAGGATACAACTAAGGCTTGTCTAGCTCGAAGATAAGCTTGTCTAAAGTAGCATCCAACAGAACCAGACGCAAGGAATTTGAAGCAAAAGAAAATTAATCGCCAGATTCACAAAAAAAAATGCCAGTTTTGATGTATTCGGTCAGAGCATCCAGGCCTTGTTTAGATATTTTGTTACGGCTCTAACCACACAGAAAAAGGACGGAAATAATATTTTCGAAAATGGTTGCTGGTGCCTTGGAAGTTGAAGTAATTTTTCGGATTGTATCTCGGTTGGTAGAGATCGGCGGGATGCGAAGCCCGTAAGGCCACCAGGAAAGCAGCGGTTGTGAGGTCCCTTACCAGCTCAAGGAGGATCACCTTAGTGCTAAAACACATAAAACAGCAATTTGTACATTTTGAGTTGCAGCTTTGCGGTGAACGGGCTGGGTTAGTTCGAAAACAGCGAATATAAGCTCTTCACAAACTCTTGGCAAGTATTGAGAACTGCTGCAAGAGACACACACTTCATTGAATCCGACTTTGCATGAACTGACAATTTCGGAGCTGGCTTCTTGAAAAGAGTGGACGTAAAGGACAATGGAAAATGCTGGTTTTTGGAGGACTGGTCGACAGCAACCGCTTCGTGCATTCGGGTTTGCCCCTTCAAGAACTTCATCGTGTGGGAAAAACGGCTCTTCCTTTTTCGCAGTAAACTCCTCCCTTCATCCTTACCTCTGCTATGGATCAGCGTTTTAATCATACCCAGAAATGAAGCTATTTGTCGAGCGTCACAACGAACTCTAGCAGATTTTTCTTGAACAATTGGATATTGCTACATGCGTTCTGGCGTGTGTCCCCATAGTAGGTAGAGGGGAAAACGGAGGTTTATGCTTGAACTACAACTCCCCGAACTGGGCCCAGGTCTGCTTGTGTTGATCCTCTTTTCGGCGATGTCGCCTTGGACACCTTAGGGATTGAAATCTGGTTGTTCAGCAGCAGCTTTTTGTGACGATTGTTGAATATCTTACTTTTGAGTGTTCTTCTTAGTAAATAATCTGAACGGAAAAATTCTTGAAATACGACGTTTCGGCCACTGATTCATTCAGACTTTTTGAGCCGGTAATAATAGAGTACATAATACATACATACTAGGGTGGGGAAAAATGATCGATTTTCCAGAACCAAGTTTTGAAGTAGAGTACTTCTCTCAGGAAGTTCGGCTACATAGGGATGTGAAATGAAAATCTAAAACCGAAAAAAGTGAAAAATATGTCCAATTTCAAATGCTAATAAATCGGTTAGTATTCGATGGATTTCCTTCGTTCTTGCAGCAATAGATTGCAAAATCTTCTAGGATTCTTCCCGAAATAAGATAATTGTAATTTTATTATTCACACTATTGTACTATTGAAAATAGTCAAGCCTTGTCAGAACGAAAAATTCGACCTCTGATTGGTCGTTACATGCTTGCTTCCCAAGCACGGTCGACAGGATCATATACCTTGCAATTGAAAACATGCTATTTGACTTATATAAGAGCCTGCTTCAGCAGGAGCCGCTCATAATAGTTCTAGACAGCGACAACAGCAGTTGTCCTTCCTTAGCAGCAGCACTAGCCCTGTGGTTGGTCACCACGTCTCAGGAGCAGCGCGGTTTTTCTCAGCGTGTGTCGCCAGACAGCCATTATTCCCCCCGTGTTGGGGCAGCATGATGATTGCCATCAGGAAATCCAATTTCGGAAATCAAAATGCCTTTTTTAAGGCAAATAAACAAGTCATTGAAAGTTAATAATTTTTGTCAACGCAAGCAAGCATTCTGTGTTGCATCCTAGCAATTAAAATTTGTCGCACCCGTCTAATTTACTGAATGTGAAATCACTTCCACAGTGCATGTTGTCCGTGTATCTTAATTCCACCAATGTTAGGGCAGCTCAAAGGTTGTAATTAGCAACCGATTTTGAACCGCAAAATGCTTTTTTCAAGGCAAATAAAAAAAATTGAAGGTTAATAATTTTCTGGCATCAACACAAGCAGACATTCTGTGCGGAATGCAATCAAATTCTGTTTTAGTTGTCTAATTTTTACTTTCACTTTATTTAGTAAACCCCCACTGTAGGGGCAGCGCAAAGGCTGCGATCAGCATAACCCACATTGAATAATTAACTGCCCTGTTAGTACGCATTCACAAAAGCAGTTAGTTCGACTATGTAGAGCTAATATATAGTCGATTCAGTCAATCAGCATAAACAGAATTTCGTCGTCTCCCAGCTGCCAAGTTGCAACATGATGCAACACGCAACAGCGAGCAAACGAAATCGCTTGATGTTACAAACCGCAATAAGATACGGGTTAAAACCGTTGCGTGTGTGAGAGCACCATCGGTGTTTATTCGCTGGATACACTATCTACTGTCTACTGAACGCAATAATCTGCTTACATGCGACACGGGGACGGGAACATTTTCTTCAACCAAGCTGCACAACACGACACAAAACATGTTATTTTGTTGCTTCAATGAGAGTGCTATCGGTCCGGCTCGACAAGAAATCATATTTGTGCATCCGTGCTACGAAACTGAGGAAAAACTTTAGAAACTGAAAAAAGAGGTGGAGCTTATCAAATGATCGCTCTGAGCCGGAATGAAGTCACACATATTTTTCAAGTTATATCATTCCACCACGTACGTAAAATAATTCATTCCTATTTTCATCCCTATATGAGAGCCTGTTTTAGTCGAAGCCGCTCATAATAGTTCTGAACAGCGACGACAGCAGTCCTCCCTTAGCAGCAGCGGGAGCGAGCGGTGGGTACCATCGATAGCGGATAGCGGCCACAATTGTGGCATGGCTGCGAATAGCGTTGCAGTTGCTCAGCAGTTGGGCCAGCGTATAGCGGCCACAACTGTGGCATGGCCATGCATAGCGTAACTGTTGCAGCGGGTATATCAGCATCGATAGTAGCAGGATCAGCTGATGCAACGACACTCCCTTCACTAAAATGCTGTTTCAGCGTGGTAGCGGGAAGCATCAGCAGCAGGCTTGCATGAAGTGAATACATCAGCCAGTAACTTTCTCTAAGGCCTCTGCCATTAGCGAACCTATACATTAGAGAAATGACAAGACACTCGCCGTGAAGGCAACTGTCAACATCAAAACGGGCGAGCTGTATAAATTTGCATTGCCGTTATCCGTTTTGATGTTGACAGTTGCCTTAACGGTGAGTGTCTTGTCATTTCTCTAATTTATAGGTTCGCTATCTGCCATAGTAGACGCGAGCAGCGGCGCGAACCGATACGCTCGGCCGTAGGTTAATGTACAGCTCTACTGATGGCTGAACATCAACCTACAGCCGAGCGAATCGGTTAGCGTCGCTTTTCGCGTCTATTATGGCAGAGGCCTAATGGGAAAGTTGTATCATTTTGTTCAGAAGAATATTATTGTCGGTAATATTACAGAGATGCGATTGCGTAAATCCGATTTTGAATTGAACAATTGTTCTTTTGAGAACAAATAAAACACTTGTTTGAAGAGTTAATAGCTTTTGGTACCAATAGCAGTATAGTGACAGCCTCAGCGGTAGATGCAGATGCAGCCGGTACTTCCCTGAGGCCGATGTAAAGGTAAATAGGAGCAGCACGGCGAAACAGTTAGGGTTATGCTTAGACGCACGTCATTTTTCGTTGTTGATATTCCCCACATGAAACGACGCGCTTTCGTATGATAGCGGTGGTATTAGCGGTAGATGCATTTGCCAACAAGCCGTGTCTAGTTTCCGAAGTGAAAACACCTTTATCACTGTGTTGACCGTGCGCCTTAGTCCTCACTATCAAGGTAACACAGAGATGTAAGATAAACACTACATCCTATGATAAATTGAACAATTGTCCTTATAAGGACAACAAATGAATTAATGAAGATTTAATTTTGAATTGGAATACTTCTCTCAGGAATTTCGGCTACATAGGGATGTGAAATGAAAATCTAAAACTGAAAAAAGTGAGAAAAATTTCAAATGCTAATAAATCGGTTAGTTTTAGATGGATTTCCTTCGTTTTTGCAGCAATCGATTAGAAAATCTTCTAAGATTCCTACCAAATGCATGAAATTGCAATTTTATCATTCGAACTATTGTACTATTGAAAACTCTTAAGCCATGTCAAAACACAAAATTTGACCTCTGATTGGTCGTCATACCGCGCTTTCCCAAGCACGGTCGGCAGAGTTATGGACCTAGTAAATTGGGAATGCATCATTTGGCCTATATAAGAGCTTCATCAGATAATAAACAAACATTTCATCGGATATTAAATTGAACAACTGAAATTTGAAGAACACAAATGATTATTTGAAGAGTTAATATTTTCTCGTTTTGCGCTATAATCCAAAGTTAATTATCTTCATCTACATGCATACTCTGATTTTTATTACGTGTTTGCGTCGCTTAGTGTTGGCTACGGTCATGCAGAACGCAAATAATGGCGCGATGCGATTCGGCAAGACGAAATCTGTTGAAATGTATAGCTCTACTTCGCCTTAAAAAGAGCTGTACATTCACCACGGTAAGGCGAATCGCATCGCACCGGCATTCGCGTTCTGCATAACCGTAGCCTTTGTTCCGTTCCCGTTTAATGATGTCGTATTAAATGTGCATATTACAATTCGGCAGCACTTCAGCGTCTCATTTGCACAAAATTTAAGAATATTCAATGAACTTCATTCAAAATATCAGACAAAAAGAAATTACAATACTGCCAACTGACACGCAAGCAGCCGGGTTATCTTTCTTGTAAAAGTATTCTACTTCAACCTTGCGGTGGTGGCTTTGCATACAACCTTCTTGTGATTTTTTTTGGTTCCTTTTGGGATCCCAAACAACCCTAAACTTACCTGAAGTCGATTGGACTTGTCTCCGCTTGGCGTATTGCATTTCAAATTTGTATGGAAATTTATATGGGAATACCTACTTTATTGCATTTACTTATCTAGAGAGCTCAATAATACTCTAATAATGCACTACATTATGTTTAAGCATAGTATTTTAGATGCCTAACAACTTTGTAGAAGACACAAAAGAGCTAGAATGTCCCTAAGAAGCGCAATAGCTGTTCAAAGTTGAGTATGTCGGTTTAAATGCAGAAAATCTTTTTTTCTGCCAACATTACCAATGTACCGACGTCAGTAGGATTCCCATCAGAAGTAACCTGTCGTAACGAGTTTATACACTCAGCTGGATCAAGTAAACAAATTTAGGTCAATATTCTAGGCGTAGATAGAATTTACAACGTGTTTCAGAGGGAACTTCTGATGGAAATCTGACTGACGTCGGTACACTGGCAGTGTTGGCAGAAAAAATGGTTTGCAACATAAATTTCGACATACTCAACTTTGAACAGCTCTAGTATTTTTTGGCTCACCCTAGCTCTTTAGTGTCTTCGGTCAAGTTGTTAGGCATCAAAAAACCTACCGTTAGAAGTCATGAAACCTATGGTTTGAGCCATTTTGAAATCTTTAGAATGGAAAATGCAAAAAAGTTGGTCTTTCCATACAAATCTTCATATAAATTTAAAATGCAATGCGCCAAGCGGAGACAAAAGCAATCGACTTGCAATAAATTCAGGATCGTTTTGGGGCCCCAAACAGAACAAGAAAACTTGGTTCTGGCTTTGTGCTATCAAATTTCGTTTTTTCCATATAACGATTCCACACCCTAATACATACATATAAGAAAAAATTACATAGCACTTACTTATTTTACTTTTTTGGCTAACGGACCGTTCACCGGTCCTTCTGCCTTGGGCAGCCATTCTACAGTCTCCTCGTACACCAGCAGATCCTGCATATTCTTCCACCGCGCACATCCACCGCGTGCGAGTCAAAGGCCTCTTCCTGATTCTCTACTGAAGATAGTTTTGGCGGCTCTCTCGTCAGGCATTCTGGCTACATGTCCAGCCCACTGAAGCCTGCCCCGCTATATCAGCATGTTTGTATACATGGTACAACTCGTGATTCATGCGTCTACGATTCATCTTCCAATTTACCGCCAGGTATCGATCGCAGAACTTTACGCTCAAAAACTCCGAGCACTCGTCGTTCAGCTTCCTTCGGCGTCCATGCTTCATGTCCATTAAGGGCCACCGGGAAATTCAGCGTCCTATACAGCGCTAGTTTTGAGCGAGTTTGCAAACTACGGGACCTTAACTGGTTACGTAGTCCGTAGATGGCCCTGTTCGCAGCAGCAACTTGTCGTTTCACTTTACGGCTCATATCGTTATCACATGTCACAAGCGTACCAAGATAAACGAATTTGTCAACCACTTCAAATCGTTCACCATCTATACATAGCACTTACGTAAAGTATAATGTGGAGTCGGTGATCAGGAGTCACTCACGCCAAACAACTTTCTGCTATTGAGCATGAGCATGAGCATGATTGACCGCCCGCGGTTGCTGCTCCCTTATTGCCAGATCAGCTGTAATTACACAGAGAACCAACAGATGATGCTCGGACCAACATGCATCCGCAATGTGTAAAAACTGGAGATCTTAATCTTTATGTAAGGCAATACCAGCGCCGGCCGCATCCGAATGCAGGTCAAAGAAGGAGTTTGTATGGGAATATGTTGACGTGATACTTGCTTTATTGGAAACCGAGAACACTTCTGCACTTCCACGAGAAATCACTGGGATGTTGGAGAAAGGGCAGGGTATACAGCAAGGTTCGTTTTGGTGAACGATTCACTGATTTCGAGTGTCGGGTTCTTTAGACCAAATGTCGCGCCGAGTCGAGTTCATTACATCTGCCACGAAATTCATAATGTGTTCCGAACTTTTTCAGTTTGATGAAATAACACCGCAATAATGAGCATACGCAAAGATACTGGACTTAATCGGACATCTCCTTGTAAGGTGATCCTCTTTAAGTTCATATCAATCGTATTGAATCAGTTCAAAAACAATTTCTGGTTTTTGCATTAAGAAAACTCAATTGGGCATCATATCCTCTCCCTTCTTACGAATCTCGCTGCATGCTTATTAATATCGAAACTCTGAAGAAACGACGAGAAACAACCATGATTACCTCTATAAACGATATGATCTCACAACGTGTTAATTCACCAAATCTGCTGGAAACTCTTAACTTTTATGCTCCTTCTCGTCCTTTAAGAACGCGCAATATTTTTACTAACAATAATTACCGGTCACTGTACGCCAAACATGGACCAATTAACAGCATCATGAACGCATACAACAAACACTGCGAGATTATAGACGTTACCATGTCCCGGAACGCATTAAAAAGCGCATTACGTGCTAGAACTCGATAGCTTAAGATTAACGTATACATTAGAATTGTAGTCTACATTGATTGACGAAATAAATTAAATTATTGTATACCGAAAACTATTGCTCGTTGTTGATTTATCTGTAGAATCTAAAGTGTAGATAATACGACTTCATGGAATGTATCGACGCGGAGTCTTTTGGGGTTTGGTCAACCGGACATTTAGTTTTCTACCTTACAGATCGAGTAGCGACGTCTCTCGTATAGACTTCGTGGGTTCTAAAAGAAAAAACGCTACGATACCGCGAAAAACGCACCTGAAAAACCTGATGTCACGAATATTTGGTGAAAAAAAAGGTGGCCAGAGTTTATTAAATGAAGAAAGTATAAATGAGCGGGACAAAGTTTGCCGAATAGCTAGCCTCTAGCTAGCTATATACGATTTCAACACGACGTACCGATATGGAAGCTATCAATCTCGTAAATTCTATGCGCGCCGTACACACGGGTAACAACGAAACGTTATTTTCGCGTAGATTGATGGATGGAAAATCCGACAGTTTTTCGTGTAGACAATAGGTTAGTTTGTCAATAGTCTGTTTCACTGTTAATCATAATCAATATTATCATTCACACTACGGCAACCGGCGTAAGGAAAAATAAGAAGTAACAACGGGATTATCGTTTTCGTAGACGCACGAGAGAATATTCCTATTAAATTTGAAACTTGGCAACACTAATGCATTCAAAGCTCGAAAAATATTAAAAAGCATGTGAGCATAAGTAACAATACTACATTCCTAATAAATTTGCTAAATGCCAATGTTGTCATTATTATTAGGGTTTCGTACCTTGTTATTATTCGAAGCTAGAAAAAAAGTAGGAGGGTGGTATTCAAGACACGACCGCATGACGACCGTATTCTTAAAAAAAAAATATTCCATTGAAGCAAATAGTAGAGGGAATTGCAACGCTTCTTTTACAAAACTTCTGTAACAAAATTTTGAGGCTTCAAAAGGTACCAGTTTCCGATTATTCTCGTCCAGAATTCCAGCCATTTGAGTATTTTGCAGTAGCCATTTATTACTAACAGCCACCAGCATAACGGGGTAAACCGGCACGAGATGACCGGTACTATTTTGTCTTTCCTCCTTTCAGCTGCTAACACCTAGCGCTGTCGTGAAATTAACATCAACATAAACATGCATTTTTGCAAGGTTTTTTTCCGCTAGCAACAGCAGTTGTAAAACATAAAATTCAACTAACCGCTTCTATTATAAAACTGCGAGGCACCAAAAGGTGCCAGTTGCCGATTTCTTGTTTACTGGTTTCCGTCCAGAATTCCAGCCATTTTAGAACTTTGCAGTAGCCACCAGCATCACGGGTCAAACCGGCATGAGATGACCGGTACTATTTTGTTTTTCCTCCTTTTAGCTGCTAACACCGAGCGTCCGTATGTACCCGGAACGGTTTAATAATGAAACTGATGGGGTGAAATGTTCGAACGATACGTTTTATACCAAGGCTTCGTCAGATAATTAGAAAGAGGGATGGGCTACATAGATGATGGAATGGTAGAGACAAATGTTTCTTGAAAGCTGCGCCGGCCGCTGTCATAATATTAACACCAACACAAACATGCATTTTTGCAAGGTTTTTTCCGCTAGCAGCAGCATTTGGTAAAACAGAAAATTCAATTAGCCGCTTCTGTACCAAAATTTCGAGGCACCAAAGGGTGCCAGTTGCCGATTATAGTTTCCTGGTTAGTCCGTCCAGAATTCCAGCCATTTAAGTGTTTTGCAGTAGCCATTTACTACTAAAGCCACCAGCATTACGGGTGAAACCGGCACGAGATGAGCGGTACTATTTTGTATTTCCTCCTTTCAGCTGCTATCACCTAGCGTCCGCATGTCACTGGTGCGGTTTTGGAATCAGAATGATGAGGCGCCGGCCGCTGTCGTAAAATTAACACCAACAAAAAGATGCATATTTGCAAGGTTTTTTCCGCTAGCAGCAGCATAAACATCGGAAACAGAAAGTGACAACAACAATAACAACAAAGTCAGATCGATTGTATCCGTTAGTGTCGACTGTGCTTGGGAAGAGAGGTAGTGATTGGCTGCGCGGTATGATTTAGACAATCGATATTAATTACCAATTTTTCAATAGTGTATCTCGAAAAATAGTTTGTTTTTGATACATAAATTTAACCGTAAAAGAATTTCTGATCGATTGATGCCAAAACCTCGAAAACCTGATTATAGATGACTGCAAAATAAGCGCTCAAAACCTGACCACTTTTTTCTGGTTGAATTACTAGATTTTTAAATTCAGGGGCCTTACTTCGATATAGACGTTAGTCAACGTCAAAAAATATTCAAAATCTATAGAAATTCAAAATAGAAATAAGAGAACATATCTAACAAAACAAAACCATCGCATTTTTTGCCTTTCTCCTAGAAAGGTATAGCAATCACTTGCAAAACCGAAAATATAAAAGTGCTCCAAAGGGCCGAATGGCATACATCACTCGACTCAGCTCGACGAGCTGAGCATTTTCTGTATGTGTGTGTGTGTATGTGTGTGTGTGTGTGTGCAGATTTTTATTCTCACTCACTTTTCTCAGAGATGGCTGGACTGATTTTCATGAAATTAATTGCAAATGAAAGGTCTTGTTGTCCCATGAGACCCTATTCAATTTCATTGTAATCGGATTTTTAGTTTCGAGGTTATGTATAAATAGTAAAAATCATAAAACATCATTATCTCGAAAACTACACAACCGATTTAAACAAAATTGGTCTCAAAAGAACGGGCTACCTGGAAAACCCTTAAGTTTTGAATTGTTTATAGATTGAACATGTTGTTCAAAAGTTATGAAAAGAAACGTGTTCTGAAGACTGTTTAATCTCACTCATGTTTCTCAGAGATGGCTGAACCGATTTTCATAAAATCAGTGTCAAATGGAAGGTCTAGTTGCCCAATAAGACCCTATTGATTTGTTTTGCAATCGGACTATTAGTTTGCCTGTTATGTTTGAAAATGTGAAATCCAGCTATGCAAAGGAACATATTCCGATGACTACTTGGACTCACTCACTTTTCTCAGAGATGGCTAACCCGGTTTTCACAAAATTAGTGTCAAATGAATGGTCTAGCTGCCTCAGAAGACCCTATTGAATTTTACTGTAATCGAACTGTAACTTCACCCGTAATGTACCGACTTGTGAAAATCACGAAACTTCATTATCTCAGAAACTATACAACCGATTTGATCAATATTGATATCACATGAGCGGGCTAGTTAAGTGTTAACTGATGAATTATGATTGAACATGTGGTTTCAAAGTTTGGCTGCCCTATACGTTCCCATTTCATTTGATTATAATCGAACTTAAGCAGCTGTTATGTATTAAATTGTTAACAATACAACGAAAGTCTATTATCTCAAAGAGTACATGACTTATTTGAACATTACTAGTGTCATACGAACGAGTCATCTCTCAAACTCACAAATAACAAACTTCATAACAATTTGATATGTGGCTCAAAAATTATGGAAAGAAAGAAATTCAAAGACTATTTAAAACTATACCTGATTTGATCGATATATATGTGGCCTTAACATAATTTAAGTGTGGTATCGTACTATTTGAACGTTTCAAATTCATTGATTCCTTCCGATGTGTTTAAAGTCTGCAAATGCTTAACCAATCGGCCATAGGATATGATCAAAGTCGAATAACAACTCGTTTGAAATGATTGGTTTTAATCGAAATGACAACATCCTCGACTGTTGGCTTGTGTACATCGCTTTAATTCTAAACATATTTATATTGAGTGGTATTCGGTCATTTTCAGCAGATTTTCTGGCATCAATCTGACACCGGAAATACCCATATTGGGAGGTATTTAGTTATTTAGGTTGTTTTCCAAAAATTAAAGTGGTCGTCTTTAAATTCATGTATTATTCGGTCATTTCCCTCTGTAGCCTATAAGTTGCCATTTAGCAATTCAAAATGGTGCCTGAGGACAATTGTTAGCTCCTTGCATCATTCTGGTTCCATAGATACTCATATTGGATAGTATTTGTTTATTTTAGGCTGTTTTTCACAAACCGGTAGTCGCCATCTTGGATTTCAAAATGGTATTAAGGATACTGGTTAAAGAAAAACTCATATTGGATGATATTTGGTCACTTTGGACTGTTTTTCAGAAGCCGAAAGTCGTCATTTTGGACTTTGAAATTGCCTGTGAAATCAATTTCTGTCATCTGGGCGTAATTCTGGTTCCGAAAACATTCATATTGAATGGTATTTGGTCATTGCCGGCTGTTTGCCAGACACCGGAAGTCACCATCTTGAAATTCAAGACTGTGTCTGTGATCAATTTTTAGCTTCTGTGCAACTTTCTGTTTCCAGAAATACTCATATTTAATGGGAATTTAATGGGAATCATTTCAGGCTGTTTTCCAGAAACCGGAAGTTGCCATCTTACAATTCAAAATGTTGTCTGAAGTCGATTTGTGGCTACAGTGCATCATTTTGGTTCCGGAAATACCCATATTGGGTGGTATTTGGTCGTTTGCGCTGTTTTTCCGACACCGGAAGTCACCATTTTGAATTTCTGGATTTTGAACGGCATACTGATTAAAGAAAAACTCATATTGGGTGGTATTTGGTCATTTTCAGCTGTTTAAAATGCTATCTGTGGTCGATTTTAGCTACTGTGTATTATTCTAGATCCGGATATTATTATTATGGGTGGAAATCAGCCATTTTTGGCTGTTTTCCAGAAACCGGAAGTTGCCATCTTACAATCCAAAATGTTGCCTGAGGTCGATTATGGAACATATTTGTTACCACTAAAAACATTCTGCTGCCAATATGGTTCCATTTAGTAGATTAGTTCGCGAGATGTGCAGAAATTTGTGAAGAAACATGTACTTCCAGAAGAGGGACGTCGAACCATTATGGACAAATTTGTTACCTCTAAAAACATTCACATACCAAATTTGGTTGTATTTTCTTGATTGGTTCTTGAACTGTGCGAAATTTGTGTTTCATTTTTATGGGACCCCTCCCTTATAGGAGAGGGATTCGGGTGTTAAACCATTATGTACATATTTGTTACCACTAAAAACATTTACCTGCCAAACTTTGTTCCATTTGGTTGATTATTTCTCGAGATGTGCACAAATTTGTGTTTCATTTAACTATTATGGACATATTAATTACCCCTTAAAACATCCACATGCCGATTTCGGTTTCATTTGCTCGGTTTGTTCTTGAGTTGTGCAGAAATTTTTGTTTCATTTGTATGGGAACCCTCCCTTCCAGAAGAGGGAGGGGTCTCAAACTAACATAGGAACCTTTATCGGCACCAAAAACCCCTACATACAAATTTTCACGTTGATCGGTTCGGTAGTTTACGAGCCTATATGGATCAGACAGACAGACAGACCAGACTGCATTTTTATATGTATAGATTAAAACATCAATATTTTAGAACCTAAAGAGTGAATATACATTTATTGGATTGAAGCGTTCATGTAAATCTGTTTTTACAAATAAAAAATTGAATGAGAAAGGCTGGGTCTGACCGCTAGGTGGATTAATTATGGTTTTTATTTGAAAACTTTAAGTACACTAAAGTCGCTTTTTACGCAGGGGATACGTGCCGCGTAAAAAAACCGCGTAAATTCCGAAATCCGCGTAAATTTCGGAATCCGCGTGAAAAAAACTGCGTAAATTCCGGAATCCGCGTAAAAAAAACCAACGTTAATTTTGCATTCCGAGTAAAGGGAAACCGAAATCCAGGCAAAAAAACACCGCGTAAATTCCGGAATCCGCGTAAAAAAACGCGTAAGTTCTGGAATCCGCGTAAAAAATGCCGCGTGAAAAAAACCCACGTTAAAAAAACCGCGTAAAAAGCGACCTTAGTGTATTCCAAAATCCAAATACACTTTTATAGGCGGTGCAAGTAAAATTCAGACGCAGCTCGCAACCAGAAACGAACGACTCTAGTGGAAGAGTGCTACACCGAATTCCACATCAAATGACGTATGAACCCACCGCCATAGGAATCGTGAGGCATAACCGGCATTACACCTATCACGATGAATCAGTGCTTAGCTTAGCTTAGCTTGACTGACTGCACATATCAATGGTTGCACTCCGTGATTGCTCCGAATCAGTAAAATTGCACAGTGAATCAACTGAACGGGACTGGGAGCGACCGACCATTCCCATTGTACAAGTTTCAGTGACTGAACACTTTGAAAAATCAACAACGACGCCGGCCACGTCCCCGCAATCAGATGGGAAGAGGGAAGAGATGTCAGTGTGACAATTGCTATTTGGAGACCGTGTTAACCTCTGCATCTCCACAAAAGTCACAGGAAGCAGGTTTTCCAGCTTGAAAGGACAAGTTGGATCAGGATTCACACTCTGATAAGCGATGCGATCATACATACAGTTTCTATCTGTCTGTATTCAGTTATTTATTTCTTGTTCAGCCGGCTGATTGAAGAAGTGAAGCGAATTAATTTATTCGTATTTGGTACACGTTTAGACCAACAGTTGATATTCTGTTGGGACCCAGGCGTGCATGTGCTTGGTCTGATTTATAAAATACACAAATTTCCCATTTGTAGTTCTCATTCAAGAAAACGAAGCAAAAAGTACTAGTCGCAAATAAGAGAAAGCACCCGGAACTGTGTAGTGTTAAATCAAAACGATAAATCTGCGCGCGGAAAAGTTAATATAGATATACCTTAAAAAAGAATAGTTGAAAGAGTACGAATATGAGGAAATAATTGGTATTTTTTTCTCAATAATAACAGAGCGGATATTCTTCTAAGTCAACGTAACTGGAGGAAATACACCTTAAGAATTTTAAATTTGGCACAGCTCATGCATTCAAAGCTTAAAAATAAGATAAAGTGCATATAATTACAGGTTACAGTAAACTATTCCAAATCAATTGAGAAAATGCCATACCGTCATTAACAATTCTATAGTGAATATTTTAAACATGTTTGCATACCGTATCTTACGTCAAACAACTTTCTGCTATTGGGAACAAAGTGTGTATCGTTACCAGTTCTCGGTTACAATGAATGAAGGCGGAAGGAAGTATCCTGGTGCCTCGCACAGTGCTTGGTAAAACATTTCTGGAGTCGTTGGATTCGAGAGTACTTGCCAATCATAACTTACTTAAGCCGTTGAAAACAGAAGACCTCGTATTTGTCGTCGAGAGTGGAACACGCAACGGATGGTTATGAGACAGAGTCATAGACGTGATCCAGACGAAAGATAGACAAATTCGGCGAGCATTCATGACGACGAGGAACGAGTTGCTGAACAGGCCGGTAGTGAAGTTGACAGTTCTGAATCTTCAAACACTTAGAGATGGTCCGGAACTTCACAGACAGCGGGATGTTACGCACTCTACACAGGACAGTGAGCAGCAGATTTACAGATGAGACAGCATAAATGTCAGGGAGCAAAACGTCTACCTCTAATGGTGTTGGTATATGAGTTGAAGCGATTACTCGTGGCATATCGATGTTAGTAAAGGGTGATTTTTTTGGCTATTTGGTTTTTCGTGTATTATTTGACAGTTCACACGGGAATTCTGACAGCTGTCAAAGCCTAATGTACTCAGTTTGGTTTGCCATTTCACCATGAACAGATTTACGCCTGAACAACGCTCACCAATAATCGAATTTTATTACCAAAATTCGTCCTCTGTGAAAAATGTTTTTCGCGCATTACGACCATTTTATGGTCGTCATAATCCACCTACTGAGCAAGCTATTCAACCTATTGTGACGAAATTTCAAACCAGGTTAACTATGTTGAACTTAAACCCATCAACATGTATACATAGAGTTCGTACTGCCTTATCAGCCAGTGTAGTGGAAGACCGTGAAATGTCAATTCGATGCCGTTCGCAGCAATTGGGCTTGTGTTATTCGACTTCATGGAAGATTTTACGAAAGGATCTTGGTGTAAAGCCTTACAAAATACATCTCATACAAGAAATGAAGCCGAACGACTTGCCGCAGCGTCGAATTTTTGGTGAATGGGCCTTAAAACAACTTGCCGAAAATCCACTTTTTTACCGAAAAATTGTGTTCAGTGAAGAAGCTTAAAATGGGTATGTTAACCCTCTAGTGCCCAAGTTAATCTCTAGACGGGTTTCGGAAAAATCACTATGAACCATTATAAACACTTTTTAAGTATTTATTGAAGCTTTTCAGAGCTTCGACTGAAGCCCGCCAAATGGCGGTATTGGGCACTAGAGAGTTAATAAGCAAAATTGCCGCATTTGGATCGAAGAGCAACCAGAGGCGATACAAGAATCGCCAATGCACCCAGAAATATGCACGGTTAGGTGCGGTTTACACGCTGGAGGCATCATTGGTCTGCACTTCTTCAAAAATGATCAAAATCGCAACGTTACGGTCAATGGCGCTCGCTATCGCGCTATGATTTCTGATTTTTTTTTTTGCCGGAAATGGAAGAGCTGGGTCTTGTTGACATGTAGTTTCAGCAAGACGGAGCAACGTGCCACACATCGCGCGAATCAATGGACATATTGCGGAATGAGTTCGGTGAGCAATTCATCTCACGAAATGGACCGGTTAATTGGCCGCCTAGGTCATGCGATTTAACACCGCTAGATTATTTTTTGAGGAGCTACGTTAAGTCTCTCGTGTATGCGAATTAGCCAACAACAATTCCAACCTTGGAAGACAACATTACACGCGTTATTCGCGAGATACCAGCCGAAATACTCGAAAAAGTGACCCAAAATTGGACTTTACGTATGGACCATTTAAAACGTAGCCGTGGCCAACAATTGAATGAAATTATCTTTAAAAGGTAAATGGCATAAACCAATTTATCGGGTCAAATAAAGATTTCAAACAGTTTTGTAATTTTTATACTTTTTTTTAAGAAAAACCAAATTCTTAAAAAATCACCCTTTATTTACGATTTATTCGTTGGAAGTTGGATTAGGAAGTTGATTGATTGGCAATCACTGGAGAACTAAATTACGGCATATCGCATTTTTGTATTAGGACACCCTCTGGCTGAACAACCTCCTGGAGCCTAGTCTAACTATTTCAGCCGTGACCAGAAGTGATGGTGGTAGTCTGTCTTTGTGAGAGCTCTTATCATGTGAGTTTTATGTAGATGAGAGCGGTATCGTCGTCAAACAGTGATAGTTCACCCTTTGGAGGTGAACTGATGCAAAGATGTTAAAGAGTTTTGAACCCAGGAAACTTCCCTGGGGAACCCCGGCACCAATGTTGGAGAGGTCTGACCAGATGTTATTAAGCCGATAGATAGTTTTGGATAATCTTCATCAGGGAGATTGGAAAATTAAATCTCTGCAGCGTCAAATAGTACCTCAGCAGATGTTCCACAAGCTGATGTTTCTCCTGAAGGAAGATATTTTGAGTGCTGTAAAAGTTCAACAACCGGGATTGTATGCACTTCTCGAACAGTTTAGAAAGAGTGGAAAGGAGGCTTATTGTATGATATCTCTTTTTGGAGGCAAGATCTTTACCTGACTTTAGTGGGATAACCGATGCTAGTATATATGTACAAGAGTCGAACCGTCAACCGTCTTCGTTGAAATATTTGGGGCGACGAATGAACACCAAAACATCGGGCTCCTGAGAGTAGACATTGAATTCATCTGCCCAACGACTTGTTGGAATTATATCGGTGGTCAATTCAGGAGGAGGTTTTGACGAAGTCATCCCGCAGCTTGCCGATTTCGATCGTCTTGGCGAGCAGCGGAGACACTTTCTCTTGCTTCACTTCCAAAGCTTAATCGCTTTACTCATTTCTTTTTGGAAAGGGAAAGAGAGAGAGAGACAGACACAGAGAGAGAGAGAGAGAGCTTACTTCTTCATTCCAGCATCCGGAAAATACAGAGTCGCTTTGATTAGCAGATGGTCGTGAGTTCGAATCTTGTTGGGAGCAGGCCATTTTTGATTATCAAAGGACTTCAGCATGTGTTTATTCTCAGGCTCCTCATCACCACAACTCGCTCGGTTTCCGTAATGAAATAACTTACGTGAACATTCATACGTCTCTGCGATTGGGTTAGGTAGACGGACGCGTGCGTCGTCGCTCTCTCGCAATCGATAGAATTGGAATCGTGAATACATTTTTAAATATGAAGAAATTTTCGAAAAGAAACGTGACAAGCAGCTAACACAAAATCTCCCCCAACCCGTGACGCTTGTGGAGTGTGTAGGAGTATATCCGGCTTCTAGTAGCAACAAGTATCGAACTAACTTTCCTTTGCTTTCTACCTTTGATCTATGTTCTGGACCGGCAAGCGTCGGTACTGATCAGCATGCAAGGGTCATTGGAGATGCACAACGAATGCGAAATCCCAAGCAATAATTGATAAATTCGATGTGCAATTCCGGCCGATCCTGGTCTGTAACAAAGTGGCAACCGGTGGTGATCACCAAGCTCCCCAAGCTCAAGCTAATATTATGTTGAAGGATTTCTTCGAAATATACCGAAATATCGGGTATTATAAAAAATACTGTTGAAATTGAAGATTTAGAGTGGGAACAGTTGCACTTTCTCTGAAATACTTCCTTACTTTTTGTTTAAAGAAAAGATAATCAAAACTGACAATTTCGAACCATCGTAATTTGAATATTTTTCTCTTAGCGAAACTAAAACATTTCTTCTAAATAACCTTTTTGTGATACTTGTTATTTTATTTCATATAGATTACTAACAGTAGATTTAACCACCACAAAAACACATTTCCAGAATGGCGTTCCGATTCGAAACTTCTTAATGCGCTCAGCTAAACAAATAGCGAAACATTGTTTGACTTGTGCGACGTTTCATTTTCCAGCCTGCGCTCGGTTTAACTTTCCCTGCCAGCACACAGCCTGGTGGTACCAAACCATTTCAACTCTGTATCCGGTCCGGAACGAACGAATGCCACCCGAGAAGAAAACTACGGGTTTGCCTCCGTCGCTCCAACCCTGTACGGATAGGAAGGGATACACATGTATTTATTTGATCGGAAAATTGCATCGCTCGACAAACATGCCATCAGGAGAAATTGCTTGTGACAGCAGAAGCCGCCAATTCAAATCTTCGTATCTGCGCTTTTTTTGTTGTTGCTCGCACTCCCAGCATTGAAAGCACCACAAATTGACTCCATTTGTGAAGAAAAATATTCATTTGGTTGATTTTTTTCTCCTCCAGTCGTAAGTAAAAATCAATTACCTCTCACAAATCAGTTGAGTAAACGCTTCAAATCTTCAGGAACCGCAGCTTGTTTGATTTTTGCTCGGTCAAAATAGCGTAGTGCCTCGCGATGCCGCCGCTAGCTTAGAGAAGAAACACATAAAATTATTTTGCAACCGCATGTACAATGTTGGCACCCACTCCTAGCTGATGCCGACGCTGGACACCATCGAGAAAGAAATTGAATAAATTTCAATTAAAGTGGATTAATTTTCAGCGATTTTGCTCATCCGTTCCCAGTTGTGGTTTCATCCCGGGGAGTTCGAGTAGAGTTTTCACCCGTTTTTTTTCCGTTTTAACGACAGTAGAGTTGCTTGCTGTGGTAGCGGCAGTGAAAAAAAAACAAACAGGACATTGATAAAGTTGTTCGATGAAGTTGGTGGAGGCGAGTTTGGGTCGGAGCATGTCGCGAATGTTTTGCTGTGTTCGAACTTTTTCATGGGGGATTGAGATTGAATGCGAGAAAGGTTCATTTGCATTGAACCGTTAGATATAATTTCACCCTCCACGGAAATTCGCATTTCAATTCAGCTTTAATATCTCTAATATACGTTTAAATGTGCAACTTTTATCCTATCCCAAAGGGTGGATTTGAACTAAATCCGCTGATCGCCATTGAATGATAATAGATATGTTCTACTGAATGAAGCCAGTAATGTTATCCCCTTCATTATACAGCACATTCATCCGGCAAGTATTGTGCGCTAAACCTTCCGCTATTTAACGTTTGTAAATAACCCTCCACCCCCTGGATGGATGTTAATCCTTAAGAGTGGCCACTTCATTTTCTCCTGCTGCCGGTCATTTATCCACGTTACGTTGTGACACGCAGTGTCCGCACAGCAGGAACGCCCGATCCGTCCGAGCAAAAGTTTAAGCAAAGGATATAAAAATAAATTAAAAAGAGATTTCACCCAAACTTTTTTTCCGTTCAATTTAATTTTATAGCTCTGTTCACTTCGGCTTGGCGTGCGCCACTCTACTCCGTGTACCCGAGCGTAGTTCTATGGCGAGAGAAATGCGATGTTTCCCTCCCGTTCGTTGGCTTGCCCCAGTAACTCGGACCCGAGTTGCCGGGGTCGGAATCAACCGTAACTGTCGAGCGAAAGTGTTGTTTAATAAACAGCAACAGGAAATAAATACAGAAAATCACATCGCCGCTTCGGACGAGAGTTGATATTCTCCGGCGATAAGTGGGAAATATATGTTCCCCTCCGCCAGGGTCCAGGGTGAAAAGCTCTGCCGGAACTGCCAGCCGCCACCGCCGGGCGAGAACCCGTTTCCGTTTCTGACCTTTGTACACGGTACAATGCGGCGATGCTTTTGCTTGATCTTGAAATGGATGCCTTTGCTATGCTAATGCCATGCGCTGCGCAAGGATGAATGAGTTTCTCTGTCGGAACGTTTTGCCTAGAATTGTAGGATATAGTGAGGGGGATAAGTATTTTAAAATTAAATTGTTGTTACAGATTAGATAAATAGCGTGGTGATTTAGGGTAGCGTTGGGAGCAAAAGTTTTGCTCTACCTGCCCCGTTTGACGTCTGTTTTTCTGATACTAAGTTTATAACGAATGTTGATTTTATGTTACCAACATTCTCTTGACTGGTAGACGTTTGAGAGATTCTAAACACAATAAAAATTAAATTGTTGGATCCCGAATCGGCACCTAAAGAGTCGGTGGCGATGATAATTAACGAAGCGATTGCTGGAAAGTATTACTTTTTCCTTGTTCGCGTATGTTCGAGTGGGGAGCGAGCACAGTGGGGCCACTCCATACAAAGGCTGGCCAAGCAAAAAAAGTGTCGATAAATGCAACAAAAACTTGGTATTTACATAATTTTGGGGCGCTGAACACGAATTTGGCATCCATTTTTTGTTTGGGCCGTCCATAAAGCACGAATTCCAATTTTTAATATTTTTTTGGCACTTTTTTCCTTTTTTATATAATTACTAGTTGAACATTCCCGGCGATGCTCGGGATCAAAGGCTTCAAAGACAGATTTTTTTTTTATATTTCATTGCTGCATTAGCTCAACTCACTTCAAAAATATAATTTACATCTTATACTTCCATCATCACTTTAAGTAGGGTGTCGAACGTCTTCGTCAGTGGTTTTCTTCGGACCATTTTTGCATAAGATTGCGCCAGTAAAACTACCGAAGAAAACCACTGACGAAGACGTTCGATACCCTACTTCAATATTCTGAGAACGCGCAGAACGGAAATACCCATATTGGATTGTTTTTTGTGATTTTGGGCTGATTTACAGAAACTGGAAGTCACCATTTTGGATTTCAAAGTGACGTATGGAGTTCCACTTTCGAAAGTATTGAAATTGTTGGCCAAATATCACTTTAGAAGTCATAAATTTGCATGTTTCATGTAGTTTTGTGAATAATATATCAAATTTAGTAATCAGATACTTGTTATTTTTCTTCAAATGGTCTTCTCAACGTTAACAAACATTTTAATGAAAAAAAATGTGTCATCGCTTTAAAATGACGTATGGAGGTCCACTTTCGGAAGTATTGAAATTGTTGGCCATATATCACTTTAGGTTATTTTCGTGGAACCGGAAGTCGCCATTTTTTAATCCACAAAACTTTGTAGAAAATAAGAAAATAAAAGATTTTTAATGCTTAAGCTGCCTCTTAGTCGATATTCAAACAAATGGATCGTAACCATTCCTGCAGCTAAATGTGAGTTTTAGTTTGGATTTACGCAAAAAAAGTAAAACAGTAAGATTAAGAGCTGAATGACCTTCTGGTTAAAAGCTCTCTAATAAAAATCAAATTCAAATTCAAAAGTACAAAAGTAAATCGAATGCCGTAAAATGTAACTATTCACAAAACTACGAAAACATCAGGAATGTAAAATGTTCATGCTCGAGACATGGGTTATTCTGCAAAAAAATTGTAGAAGAAAGAACAACGAACATTTTATTGCAAAAAAAAAACAAATCATTGAATTTTGATTCAGAGGCGAATTGCGCATAAAAAGTCAAAGTTTCGCATGTAATCGTATAAAAACGTATAAATTAAAATAAAATATTTTTCGGTGATTTTCAGTATTCTGTATGCTGTATGTGGTCCTCGTGGCTCTGTGGTTAGCGATGTCGATTGGCTCCCACACGGTTGTGATATCGGGTTCGATCCCCGATCAGGTCGAGAATTTTTTCGAACTGCAATTTTTCTCGACTCAGCTCTGGGGCACGGTGTATCGTTGTTCTTATCCTACAACATGCAAAATGTGCTAAAACAATATCGATAACGAATTTTCTCATCTAATCTGGTTGATCGAGAGCGCTATTAGAAGGCTGCAATATTGTTGTGCTGTATACAGAAAATCATCTTCAAACATACATTTTATATTTTAACATAAACAAACATTTTAATGAAAAATTAATCACATGTCATCGCTTTGAATTTTGATTTAGAGGCAAATCCAGCATAAAAAGTCATAATTTTGCATGTTTCACGCCGTTTTGTGAATAATATCTCAAGTTTTAGTAATCATATACACTTTATTTTTCCTCAAATGACTTTCCTGAACGTTAACAAACGTTTTACTGAAAAAAAAATCATATGTCAACGCTTTGAATTTTGATTTAAAGGCAAATCCAGCATAAAAAGTCATAATTTTGCATGTTTCACGCCGTTTTGTGAATAATATCTCAAGTTTTAGTAATCATATACACTTTATTTTTCCTCAAATGTCTTTCCTGAACGTTAACAAACGTTTTACTGAAAAAAATCATATGTCAACGCTTTGAATTTTGATTTAAAGGCAAATTTAGCACAGAAAGCCATAATTTTGCGTGTTTTCGGTAGTTTCGTGAATAATATCTCAAGTTTTAGTAATCAGATACTAATTATTTTTCCTTACATATCTTTCCTGAACGTTGACAAACATTTTAATGAAAAAAGAATCACATGTCATCGCTTTGAAATTAGATTTAGAGGCGAATTCAGCATAAAAAGTCATCATTTTGCTTGTTTTACGTAGTTTTGTGAAAAAAATCTCAAGTTTTAGTAAACAGATACTTGTTACTTTTCTTCGAATGTCTTTCCTAAACGTTAACAAACATTTTAATGTAAAAAAAATCACATGTCATCGCTTTAAATTTTGATTTAGAGGCAAATTCAGCATAAAAAGTCATAAAGTTGCATGTTTCACGTAGTTTTGTGAATAATATCTCAAGTTTTAGTAATCATATACTATTTATTTTTCCTCAAATGTCTTTCCTGAACATAAACAAACATTTTAGTGTAAAAAATCATATGTCAACGCTTTGAATTTTGATTTAGAGGCAAATTTAGCACAGAAAGTCATAATTTTGCGTGTTTTACGTAGTTTCGTGAATAACATCTCGAGTTTTAGTAATTAGATACCTATTATTTTTTCTCAAATATCTTTCTTAAACATCAACGAACATTTTAATGAAAAAAGAATCACATGTCATCGCTTTGAATTTTGATTTGGAGACGAATTAAGTTTAAAAAGTCATAATTTTGCATGTTTCACGTTGTTTTGTGAATAAAATCTCAAGTTTTAGTAATCAGATACTAATTATTTTTCCTCGAATGTCTTCCCTGAACATCAACAAACATTTTAGTGAAAAAAGAATCATATGTCATCGCTTTGAATTATGATTTAGAGGCAAATTTAGCACAGAAAGTCATAATTTTGCATGTTTTACGTAGTTTTGTGAATAATATCTCAAGTTTTAGTAATTAGATAACTATTTTTTTTATAACTAATTTCTTTTCTGAACATCAGCGAACATTTTCATGTTAAAAAACCTACATGTCACCGCTTATTATTTTTGATTTAGAACGATTCAAAATGATGATGAATACTGTACACCACAGAGACTGAGGGAATAATATCAATAAGATCAAGCGTTACGGAATTCCATTTTTATATAGTAGAAGATATGATCTTTGACTACAAGTAGTGCCACCGGGCGTCCTCCCCATTGAAAAAAAAAAATACGTTATTTATGGACGACCCCTCGAACTAAACAAATTTTGCCTAAATATATATATTTTTTTAATAAAATTAAACCACATAAGTAATACAAACTAATTACAAATTGAAAAAAATCATCATCAGCATCATCATCTTCCGCGTTGGTTTGAATTGTTTCCAGAAAATTTGGAGTTCAATATACTTATTAGCAGGAAAAATGTCTTTCGCTGCAATTTTCATTTCTTCTAGTAATTTTCGATGTTTCATTGTTTCATAAATATGTTATCTCCCTAATCCGGTTTCTATGGTTGAAATAGGACATATAAATACATGTATAACACCATGAATTGACAACTTACTAGGCAATGAATTAGTTGGTGCCGCTGAAGTTGAAGGCTCCATAATAAAATTCAACGAATTTATGAATTTGAAAACCAAGACACTGGAATGACAAAACGTTCTAAATGAATACGAAAAGATGCGGAGGGCGACGACTGTTTTTTTTTCTCATAAAGCAAAATGTGTGCTTAACTTTTGTATGCAAACGAGTGCGAAGCAAAAGCAAACGGGCTATTGTTAACCGGAGTTAGATGGTATGAATTTGCTGCTGGTATTTGACACTTCAATCAGTTTAGCGAATTTCATGATCATAATATGATGATAAAGGGCTGAATGTTTTTAATATTGTTTTAAATTAGCAGAAATGATAAAGTTTGACATAAGCTAGAACTTTTCATTGATCAATTTTGTGATTTTTGCCCAGATTTATTTTCTATCCTTACGGATTGAGTACGATAGCATAAATTTTCATTAATGGGGTATCATGGTTATGATTAAAATTAATCGTGGATGAAATTTCAACTTCAAAAATAAAAACTAAAAAAATCTGCTATCGCTTTCTTCACTAAAGTGACAATTTGCGTAGTTTTGCGCTACAGCGGACAGTATGCATTTGAATGCTTACGTTTTTACCTAAATATTAAATGTAGTCACAACCGTGGCAAACTGCGGCAACTAAACTTGTATGCTACTTTTCTACAAAAAATCACGTTTTTTTTTATTTTTTCTAGTGTCAGGCCTACTATGAACAAATTTTACGATATCTAATAAAAAGGGTTTGTTTTGCACAATATTTACAACCACTTTTGCTTTGACGTAAAAAAAATCCAAGCTATCATTGAAGCTACAGAGCATTTCAAAGTAATGTACTTTTTTAAAAAAAAAAGACAAAAATAAGCAGTTCGCCAAGCTTTGAAAATTCATAAAAAATTCAGATTTCATGATATTGCGCCCAAATTTGGATTTAGACACTTGAATGTTATAGCAATAAAATAAAAATATTATGAAACAGCTAAAGAAAAAAAATTTTTTTTTGGCTGATGGCCAGCGATTCCCCACTGTGCACTGCTCGGGAGAGGCTATTAGTGCAGATAAAATCGTAGATCTAGCCCCGCGATGGACTTGTTAACTAGTTTGCTACAAAGTCTGTTTCCGTTGAACACAAAAGTTTAGACAGCAGAACGTTTGCACCTAAGTTTTGCTTTACTTTGCTTTGTTTGTGTGCGTTAATGTCATATTGTTACACAAAAAGAAAGTTGCGTACGACCACTTCGGATAAAATTTCTGCAATTGTATGAAAGTTCGAACTTAATGTCTTTGAATAGTAAAGTTAAAAATGTTGAAAAATTAGAGTTATCTGCTTTTTGCTGGAAACCTAAGTAACGCTTAGATTTTTATTAGAAATGTGTAGCGATTCTTTGACGGAAAATTTCTAAAAAGGTATGAAAAAATATTGATCTTATTTCAAATCCTTATAACTCGGTTAGTTTTAAATGGATTTTTTCGACCATGCATTACTATTGAAGACGAAACCAACTATAAATCAGCTGATGAAATCCTTCGACATCCACAGACACTCCTCTCGCCTTCCTTCGCCCGTAACCGATAGTATGAATTTGGCAACCCAGCAGCAGCCAATGAAGGCAGTGAAGAGCCAGCTGAAAGGAGACAACCGGGTGTTCTCCAATTTGTGCACGTAGCACTTCAATATTGTAAATAACTGAAGTATGATATGTAATGGAAATATGGTGCATACTAGAGATGCACCGAATATTCGGGCCGAATATCAGCAAAAATTGGATTTTGCGAATATTCGGCTCGCCGAATAGTAAGTTTATTATTCGGCCGAATATGCCGAATAAGCCGAATAGTGGCCAACGATTATCAGAAAATATTATAAAAGTATTAGCGTGCCTTATTCCATAGGCGCATAATTAATTATTTCTTGTGCAATAGTTCGGACAATTTTCAATCGTTTTCGCACATGAACAATTGGAAAGCGAAAGAAACAATTTAAATTTCAAACAATGACCATTTGGTTATTTTGTTATCATACGATCAACGTTGTGTTCAGCCGAATATACGGCCGAATATTCGGCCGAATATTCGTCTCACCGAATATTGGAAAAAGATTATTCGGTATTCGGCCGAAGGCCGAATAGTGCTATTCGGTGCATCTCTAGTGCATACCTTGTCTTTCTCTTCAAAAATACTCACATCACATCGAAGTGGGACGGATGTAACGTCACCCATCGTTCCTCCTCACACTTGCCAATAGGATTCCATCCATTGGAAACTTAATCTTTGCTCAGCGCGTACTCTCTACGGTCGATGAACGTACGTACGGAACTTCCTGTCTGTGTATGTTCTTTTAAAAGTTAATCACAAGTTTCGGTAGCCAAAATACTTCAAAACTTGAACAAAAAAAACTTCTTTTAAAAAGTGACTTATTACTTTGATTTTTCCTCATGTTGGTTAGAAAATATATAGCCTTCATCCAATTTTGAAAACTGAGATTGATTTTCAACAAAAAAATTCTTAACCCAAAATCTGAGCCAGGCTTGTACTTTTCTCTCAGTAAATCACCAGCGTGTAGAAGAATGTCTTTTTTTGGTGAGCAATGATTAGACAACAGAGCGCACTGCAGTGCTTTTGCTGTGTATATTTCAAGTATATATCAAATGAGGAGAGCTTCTAGATAGAAAAATAGTAAACTGAAAAAAAAATCCAGCCGCCCCTCACGTATATTTGCTTTCGAATTCTGTCGAATTTGTCTCAGACGTGCACAGCGCAATGTACTTCTGTGTATTCTCATTAGAGTGATGTTTCGCTCAGTTGTGGTGTAAACAGCAAGTGTATTAATTTTACTACGAGCGGCAGAAACACGACACAAAGCAGATGGCAGAAGTGTGGTGCAAAAAATTGCAATGAATATTCACGCTGCTCTTTCCATATATTCAGGAAAAAACCAGTCTGATGTTAACTTTCTGTGCAAATACACTAATCTTTATTTTTACGCAAAGAATACGTATCGCGTGAAAAAAACACAGTAAAACGCATAAACCTCGAAATCTGCATGAAAAAACGATTGAATTCGGAAATCCGTGTAAAAAAACGTCATTTACTAAAAGTTTTGAGTCATTTCTGCTAAATATTTTCAATCTGTTATTTCCATCTTGGAAACGCGCTGAAAGCCAAGAAAATATGTGAATTGGTTAGGCTTATTCAGTCAAAAAGTAAAGCAAAGCCTTGGTGCTACATTTCGTTTCGGAACTCTGTTTATTTATTCACAGACTTCGCATTTATGTTTTATTACACAGACTTCGCAGCCAACTGTTTCAGTGTACAGGACAATTGCTGTGCTAGCGCTACGATCCTACTGACACTAACAGTTTTTCCCGAACCGAGACTCGAACTCACGACGACTAGCTTGTTAGGCCAGCGCCGTACCTCGAGACCGTGTGGGAATAGCTGAATCCAGTAAACGTATCTAGTAAGCTCATCGGACACACTAAATAAACGATTTGAAAATGGAAAACTATTAAAACATGCTACATAAACTGCAACTTTTTTGGGAAGTCTGCATAATAAAACAAAGAGAATTCCAAACTCCGCGTAAAAATCAACCGGCGAAATCCGCGTAAGAAATATTTCCGTGTAAAAAGAAAATTATTTTGTTTTTTCCTGTTGGTTCAAACCAGTTTCAAATCGTAAATTTAATACACTTTTGTTCAGGCCCGGATTGAAAGCAGGGGCGACTCGTTCATAGGTGCAACCTGTGCATTTCACACGGGGACACCTGGCAAAAAATATATTTCAAATGCAAATTTATATTTTTATTTTATCGGTTTGTAGTTTCACTTTCAAATAATAATCAATAGCATGACTTGCGTGATTACGCGGACATGATTATGATTACTTCATCAAGCTACGATTTTCAAAATTTGTTCTGGGCCATACGTGAAGACAGAGTGGTGACCTTTTTTTGCTCGTATCTTTCCAGCGAAGTGTAAAGTTATTTCCAAATTTAAAATTTTTTTACCACTGTTTTTTTTTATATAAGTGTTCCCCACAAAAAAAAAATCTGCACCAGGCCACACAGCACCTAAAATCGACCCTGCTTTTGATATTACCTAGATAGACCACACACATTTGTGCGTGGCCCCAACTACGTTCTTATTATTGGAAGGTTTATCTAGGATTAAAATGAAAAATGAATTTTTTACAATCAAACCACACACACACACACACACACACACACACACACACACACACACACACACACACACACAACACCAACAGCAAAAAAAAATTGGCACTATCAATCGAACTCTAGCCGTGATGGCGAAAACGTGAAGCTCCCTTTAGAAGTGTGCACGTTCAAACCCGCGCCTACAACACCTTGACACTATTGGACAACAATCAGAGCATCTAAAAAAAGCCTGGTCCAGGCGGCCGACAACCCTGAGCGACGAGAAGCTCTATCTTACCAGGGATGGCAACGACCGGCAGGGCACTTCGTAATTTACTTCCCTTACGAAAGAAGTGAGCTGCGAGGTGAAATTTATTTCACATAGGGTGGCTAGCAGATTTTCATTTTCGAATTCCCGGTTTTTTCTCGGTTTCCTCGGATAGAAATAGATGTTTTTTCCGATTTTAAAACGCATGAATATATGAGGTCAACCACGTTTATTCATTGACAAAATAAATTTGTTCTGGAGAAGTAACGCCACCCATAATTTCAACCCTGATGACACTAAAAGATATCACAACCTCTCGTCCGAAACCGTACGCGAGAACGATGTAGCCGATAACCATCCCAGCCAGGCCAAAGGAGAGTCATCGCAGCACTATCATCATCATCAACTGCTAGTCGCCCGTGGGAGTGATAACGATCGCTGATAGGAGAGGATGGGAGCTGATAGGAGATCATTCTCAACTCTAATCGGATCGGAAAACATCGCCGGAGAAGAATTCAGTTGCTGCTGAACCTATAAAGTTAATCTGATAAATCTTAGAGTCGCGTTTCACCTCGACAGCAGAACGGATTGCTTAAATTAACCCTAGTGTATTAATTTAAACTTAAGAATAAAGTTAAAATAAGCATGCAGTTGTTTCTTTAAAATAAAGCGTTTTTAAATCTAATTAAAAGGCATGCATTTTTCTAGAAGCTAAATTAAAATAATAAAAGTGTTGTGATATAGTACGGCGCGTTTGATGATTTTATTGGACATTCTCCGAGTTGGATTTTGGATCTCGCTCAACCTGGATACCATTTTCCGCGTCTTCCACCGGAGCCATTCCTACGAGTGTTGGGTTGGAGGCCCTCAACGCTATCGAAGAATTAACGGAAGATAACGAACCAGTACCCAACAAAATTTGTGAGAGAATTGTGTTTTTAATATCATTATTCCATTTCAAAATCCTCAAAAAGGCTAACTACTAGGCTGTCCCAAAAAAAAAACGATGTTGAAAAAGTCAAGGTGCACAGCCCTAAATTTAAACATAATGTTATTTATAGCATTTTTGTAGAACATTTCGACTTTCTAAAAAATTGTTTTCAGGTTGCCAAAACGTGATTTATGAAAAAGTGATTTTTTCAGCTACAAACCCACTTTTGTTTGCTCTTTTTTCAATTCTGTTCGATTCCAAAATTTTTCCATATAATTTTTATTTTTGTGGGGTTGTTTTTGAATATTTTGCATGGTTTGGTTCAGCATCGCATTCAATTATTCGTCTCCCAGAGCCCATTGAACATCACAAAAAAGTGAATTTTCCTCATAATTTTCAGATAAAACCCTTCAAAACACACATAATAGTTTTTTTGATCAAGAACTGAAATTTTTACTGCAAAGCGGGATTCAAGACAAAAATTTACATGAAAAAAGATCCTTGATATCTTATCGGGGGACTGAGATATTGGCGTTTTTACATGTGATGGAAAACTATGCATTTTGTCAAAAATGCCACTAAAGCTCAATATCTCCATTGCACAGTGTTTTATTTTGCCGTTTGGCGTATTATTTCATAATAGTGATTCAAATGATGATTATAGCCATAAGGTATGTTCGTAGGAGTTTCAGGATATTCAAAAATGCATCTTTTGATGTAGAAAGATGTGTGATCAATTCACCTATGAGTGAGATAAAAAATTTACTTTTTAATCAGAATAAGATAGACGCACGGTGTCTTCGACAAAGTTTTAGGTTATATTAAAACAAGAAACTTTACCGAAAACATCATGTTTCTATCTCTTATATGTTACGAGCAACATTGAGTTTTCAAATAGAAGGCACTAAAATTCACAATATCCGTTCTAACTTTTTTCGCAAATTTTTCCGAATTTTCAAACCTTCTGCTAAGTTATTAGCCATCTAAAAATGCATTTGTTTTCTGAACATTGTTATTTTTTATCTCCCAAAATAAAACAGTTATTTAACATATTTTTTAAAATGCATAGTTTTCCATCACATATAAAAATGCTAATATCTCAGCTCCCCGATAAGACATCGAGTATCTTTTTGCATGTAAACTTTCGTCGTAAATCCCGCTTTGCAATGGAAATTTCAGTTCTTGATCAAAAAATTTTTTTATTCGTGTTTTGTAGGGTTTTATCTAAAAATTATTAGAAAAATTTAATTCTTTTGTAATGTTTAATGGGCTCTAGGAGTCAAAATATGAATGCAATGCTGAACCGAAAAATGCAAAATATTCAAAAAAAAAACCCCAAAAAAATAAAAAAATATATGGAAAAATTTTAGAATCGAACAGAATTGAAAAAAGTGCAAAATAGTGGGTTTGTAGCTGGAAAAAGTCATTTTTTCATAAATCACGTTTGGGCAACCTGAAAACAATTTTTTAGAAAGTCGAAATGTTCTACAAAAATGCTATAAATAACATTATCTTTCAATTTAGGGCTGAGCACCTTGACTTTTTCAACATCGATTTTTTTTGGGACACTCTACTAACTACTTCGGCCAACATCTGTTTGTTGTTGATTTTTCGATTTTTCATGGCTGAGGAATGCAACTCGGTCCATTGGGTAATCCAAAACGAGGTAGTATCTGGTATTATCTTGTGTCTAGTAGAAAGAGCACATTTGGGGCTGTTCGAAACGTGTAACGTGCAGAAATTGTCATTCTTTCAAAATTTTGATTATTTCACCCATCAATTTGTGCTTTATGTTTCAGAATATTTTCACATAAATTTTAAATTAATTTTTTTATTTTTAACCGTTCTATGGAACAATTCTCTGTCATTTTAGACTTACGTCAATTAACTGCTGGTTCAATTAACCTGTTTAACTAAAGCGATATTTGTAACTTTCTGCACTCTCTGGTTGATGTTTTCGGCGTTTTGTAGAACTGGTTTCTACTTTTTTAAACCTTTAATATATATATATATATATTTCTACAAATTTGAAATTTAATTTAAAATTGTTTTGGCTGCTGTTGAGCTTCGGAAACGACAAATCTTTAAAACCATTTTCTATCATTTCAAGCTTTGAGAAATTTCATCTATTGTTTTTAAGCTTTGTTACCGATTTTGACCTTATTCGAAGTGCTTATTTAAAAATAAAATATAAAAATTTATTTTCATTTAATTTTAAATATGATTGTGGATTTATTTTTTAATTGAATTTAGAATCTTTTCTAGGGTTTCTTATTCTGATTTCTAGTCAGATTACAATTTAGCAATTTTTTAGCTAAATTCTCCATTTCTGGCATCATTTTCTTTTTTAAAACTTAATTTTAAATGGAATAGAATTAAACTAAATTGACTTTGAAAAACTTTTTACAATTTTTAACTTTTTTCCCGATAACTTTTCAATAGTCAATTTTAGTGCCTGGGAGGAAATATTCTTCTTATTTTTCAGAGTTTTTAAAATAATTAGAGCACATTTTTTTATCCCGAATCGAGATAGTTTTTCGCCTTGCCTGAAACTGCAATAATAGCCGTTTCTGGCAATTTTAAATTTGTTTGAGAATAATTTTTTGCATTTTTCAACCTAATTATTACCCATTTTTTGATGTTCAACACTTTTCTAGATTCAGTTTTGAACAAACAATATCGCACGCTTAGCCTTGGGGGCTAATAGCGGTCTCGATCAACTAGATTAGCTGAGAGAATTCGTTATCGATATTATTTTTTGGCACATTTTGCATGTGTAGGATAAGTACAACGATACACTGTGCCCTAGTGCTAAGTCGAGAAAATTTCCAGCTCGAAAAGATCCTCGACTCGACCGGGAATCGAACCCAATATCACAACCGTGTGGGAGAGCTAGCCGACCGACATCGCTAACCACAGAGCCACGGGGACCACTATTCAGCTTTGAAATTGGTTTTACATTGAGGTTGAAAGTTTCTCCCGGGCTTCAATACAATTTTATTGCTACTTAGAAACAATTTTTGCCTTTCTTAAGCTACATAAGAAGCTTGTTTTGTATTTTCTGAAACCGCGTTCTAAATTTCAGAATTTTCAACAAAAATCTATTTAAAAAAATTGAATTGATTACTTTTATAATATAATGGAATTTTTTTATGTTTTTGGTGTTATGCTGACTTTAAATTAAAATCTGATTACTGACTTTTATCGAAGAGCGTTGGAAACATTTGAACATATTTATTATCTTTTTCTAGTCTCTGTAAACGTTTCATGGCAATTGTGAGCTGAATTATAAACAATTGTGTGTATTTCTGTCGTTCAAAATATTTTTCCCGTTTTCTTAAGGATCTCTTGAGGCTCAGTTATTACCTCGACAATATAGAAAATACTAATTTGATACCATTGTTATCCTGAGGTTGTATTGTTCCAGGCTTATTTTAGGCGAATAATTTTCGCTATGGCCCTTAGTTTTAACTTTTTTATTTGAAAAATATGTCTTTCTGATTTTAGAGCAGTATGCAAGCAATTTGAGAAAAAAATGACAAGCTCTGCATTTTTAAGCCTCTAGAATACTATTTCATGAATATTGAATTGAATTTTAAATTCTTTCCGTAGCCTCTGGTCTTTGAAAACGCAAATTCCTCAAAATCTATTTCTGAAATTTCTAGCCTCAAGACATTTTCTCAAGCGGATTTAAGCTTAACCCATTTCCGGTGGAAAAAATCAGTTTTTACCTCAGACATTGATCTTTAAACTCTTATTATTAATCAACTATATGCATAATTAACACAAACTGTATTGCATATTAAACATCAATATATTCTCTAACGATGCTGAATAGTACCGTCGAGCAAATTTTTAAGTGTTATTTTTGAACTCGAATCAAAGTTTGAATGTCAGGTGATTCCACATGGCATCACCCGCCGGGAATGGGTTAGGTTACGACTTTTTTATTTTTGCTTATTTTCAGTCGGTCTATTTCCGCCACTATTGTGTCAATTCCCGATACCCGGGGAGGCGACTTCAACTAGAATCTTAACTAACGATCCGCTGATTAACGGACCGGCACCTACGGCTTCACTTTTCCATGCGATAAAAGAACCCAGATTTTTTTCTCCTCAGAAAATCTCCGGAGGATTGAATCTAGATCAGTTTTGGTTGATTGTGAGTGGATAACGTCACCACACAACCATCGACACCTATGGCATTAAGACTCGAACCCAGATTCAGCGTGGTTGATGGAGGCGTTACTTGTTTTGGGTTTAGGATATTTTTTATCATAGTTTAGTTTTTACCTTTTTCAAGTTAACATATAAAACCTGATTGGAATCATTCTTGACTTCTCTGGCCTTCAAAATATTTTTCAGTAATTAAAAGTTCTAACCTTCCCTGGGTTTTGTAGGTTTTTGTTGGCGATTTGCAACCTAAGATTAAAATCTTGTTTCTTTTTAAAGAATATTTTTACATCAATTATGAATAATTCGGTACATAACTTCGAAACAAACTCAGACATAAATGACATTAGACGTTGATCCTGTAAAGTGGTGATTGTTTTGATGTTTGATCGCCACTTACTGTTGAGGCCCTAATTAGTGCGAATGAGAAGGAAAACAAATTAGAGAAAAACAATCGCAGCCAACTGTTAGTGTACAGAACAATTGCGGGGCTGGCGCTAGGATCCTATTGATTCTTACGGTCGTCTCTCTTAGCCGAGGTTATATCATATGACGACTGGCTTGTTACTCCAGCATTTTACCACGAGACCAACTAAATGGTTCCTCGAGTCTTCCAGTGTTTGTGAGGTGGCAGAACATGTCGAAGCCGCTCTTCTTTCACTCGATCTGGCCATGGAAGTGAAAATTTATAGATTTATAGAGTCACATAGAAAAAGTGCTTTTTTGTTACAACCCGAGCAGGAGAAAATATCATTATAATATCACAACCAGATATTGGAAATACGCCTCATTTTGATCTTAATATGGTTTACATAGTTGGTAAAATAACAAAAAATAATACCAAAATTATGTTCCTCCAAGACTATATGAATAAAAAAGCTTGATTTTTCAATAACAAACCAATAATTCGCATGAAAAATCACGAAAATGATCGATTCAGATATTTTCAACTTATTGAATGCTGAATTCATAACTGATATATTATAAATAATCAATAACCAACAATTTTCACTTAAAAACTTACTTTTATTGAGATATTGTAAAATCAACTCAAATAAAATGAAGGCATAGCGAGATTTGATATCAAAATTTTATGATATTTTCATTTGCATGTTTGAAACGTGAATATCTTTCGAATAACACGATAAGTCCTCATAGTAAAATATGTTATTGATGAGTTATGATTTTGTTATGCTCTACTGCCCGGGAATTGTCACCTGGATGTTTTTAAAATAATATGGAAACAGTTTTTGTAATCGAGTAACCATTACTTTCTATAGAACAAAATTGTGCGAATTTTCTCATGAAAGACACGAATGCAATGATTTAAAAACAAAATTTCATTTTTTTTTGTCTCTGTGATAATTGAACTACAATATATTTATTTTTCTCTGAAGAGTCACAGACGAAATTATTTTTCTTTAGAAACAAAAGTGTTCTCCCCACTAAGTAGTCACGGTGATAATTTAAAGTACGAGTGGCATTTTGTCTTAGAATAGTCACCAAGCCATTAAGAGGTACGGGTAAATTTTTCTGGTAAGTTCATGGTAACTTTTCATAGCAATAGTTTCCTTAATTGGGCACTGAGACTCTCATAAGAAAAATATATATCAGAAGTTTTGTTTAAAATAATATGCGACCTTTTAAAAAAACTTATAAGTTATTAACATTGTCACAGTGATTTTGATAGTCGTCTTTTCTGGTTTAAAGAAATATCAGTAAAAGTAAACATCGAGCTTTGTCGGACAACTGTTACAAGTTAGTCAAAGTGAATTTTTTAAGGAAATATATGTCAAATGTTGTTAGAAAAGAATATGTAATGTTTTTTAAAATTTCGGCGGAGTTTAAGTAATCATCTCTTCTCGATCCAGTAGCAAAGGAAGGATTACACAGTCACTTATGTATTAAACACATATCTATTAATCTAACGTTCAATTAGTATTTTCTCACTAGATACCTCATAGGAATTGATTTTTTGACAAATGCAGATAGGATCTATAATCGTTATCAAAAAAATGCATGTTTTTCCCGGAAGTCACCAAGAATAATTGGTGACGAACACCAAGAATTCGTTGGTTTACTAAAATGGAGACGATGATTGCTAAAATCAGTAACATTATATACAATAAAATAAAACCATAATATGATTTGGACGTTTTCTTCGAAAATGTTCATATATTTTCTAACTAGATTACAGCAAGACTCACATATGAACAGACATTTGCGCAAAAAGAGCAACAAATTTAAACTTTCGTGTTTCTAATATGTTTAAAATTTTACGAATGCTATCTAAAACCTTCTTTTTCTGAGGGCGCATGAAAATTTTAAGGGGTAGGCGATTTACTTTCACAACGAAAATGGGATTGCATGTGAGAATAGCTCTTGGCATTTATCGCAATTCCAACTTGTTTTATGTTATTGTTTATATCTACACAGTTAATTATTTCATCAGCGAAATAAAAAAAAAAAACAATTGCAATGTTCGGGAGTTAGTCACGAATAAATTATTTTATTTTGGAACTTTGTCACGGAAAATATTCATGAATGTATTGATGAAAACACCACTCGCGGTGACAATTTAGAAAAATAGAAACGTTTCTAGTTTCTCCTATATATATCACCAAGTTGAAAATATTTAAATGTAGAATATTTCTAACAAACCACTTAGTGACAATTGCCAAAAGTTTGTATAAGGCTCTAAGCCCCGCCTTTTCGACGCCTTTTCAGCATTTCTGACCATTTACAGAACATATTCTTCATACAAAAAAGAATCTTCTCTTAAAGGTCACCAACATGTCATTTATGTGGACTGGGCGATGTGGTACTAAAGTCGGCAAACCCACCCAACGTCCTTCAACTGCGTCCCATCGAGAACTTCTAGGAAAACGTACGACCAAACCAAGCCCCTTTTTTCAATTTAGTTTTTAACACCAGTGGATGTGAAGATAATGATCTATTTTGTATGAAAATAAGAAATCATTCGACCAGTTCATAATGATGTTATAACAAAAGTTTTCTGAAGCAGTGATTAAACTTTGTACGCCGATTACTCGAAATGATGTTTCTGGCGCTAGGTTTGGGCTGGCCGCACGCCGACGAAATGGGCGTCTCTAAACGGCCGGCTAAACAAACCAAGAAAATCAACGAGATGTTTATATCCTCTCATTAACAGGAATTCTAAACTTTGTTTAATGAATAAACTGGTAATTTACAAACAAATTTTTAGACCAGCAATGCTTTATGCTGTACCGATCTGGTCCAGTTGTTGTTTAACAAGGAGGAAAACGCTTCAAAGCAAACAAATCCTAACAATTAAAATTACAAATTTCTAACAGTGTTGAAAAGTGACCATTTGTGATTGAGCATGAGCATGAGCATGATTGACCGCCCGCGGTCGCTACTCCGTTATTGCCAGATCAGCTGTAATCACACAGAGAACCAATGGATGATGCTTGGGATTAACATTCATCCTCAATGTGTAAAAACTGGTGACCTTAATCTTTATATTAGGCAATACCAGCGCCGGCCGCATCCGAATGCAGGTCAAAGAAGGAGTGTGTATAGGAATATGTTGACGTGATACTCGCTTTATTGGAAGCCGAGAACACCTCTGCACTTCCACGAGAAATCACTGGGATGTTGGAGAAAAGGGTAAGGTTTGCAGGAGGTTTCGTTTTGGTAAACGATGCGCTGAGTTCTAATACCAGGTTCATAATACCAAATATCGCGCGTACGAGTTCATTATATCTTTTACGGAAATCATAACGCGATCCGAACTCATTCCGGTTGATGATGTAATACCGCAAAAATAAAGCGCTCACAAGGATACCGGACCTATAACCTAATCAAGACAGACTCAAATATTCGAAAATCTGTTTATGAAGTCATTATGCAACTACCGAAACGTATCTCTCATTGATTTATCTCAGCTGACTACACAATGTTACGAAGCAACCAGATATGCATTAACCAAAAACAAGAAAAAAGTAAATATATAGGCCCTCAACACATACTGCAAGCGGTCAGCAAAAGAACTTCAAAAACGGCCTATTTGCTTGGCCATTGCCGTTTGAAACGAACGAAAAAAGAAAGAAAAAGAAAAAAAGGATGTGTGCGTTGACAGACGAGTCGCGTATAATCCTGATATTAATTGCAAATAATTGCGATATTTGGTGGCGATTAATTACGATGTTTTGTCGCGATTAATTATTTACGATATTTATCGAACAAACGGAACCTACTCCGAATCACTACGTGCTGGAATAGAACCTACGGGTGGACAGTCTGCGAATAAATGGTTTGGTACACCTTGGAAGTCACAAAACACCGAAAATCCATACTTGAGCAAAGCTCACCTGGGCCAAAAACACGTTTACCCCGGAAAGTTATGCGCGACCGCTCTATTCCCTCTTACCGACGCATACGCGGAGACACGGTATTTCGCGTTGATTACCACTTACTTCTTGAATAACGAAGCGAAGATACCTACTGAGTATGAAAAACTGGCAAAGTTTCATGCATTCATAGCTAGAAATTTTTACAAAATGCAAATATGCATATCTAACAAGACCGAGTACTAATTAGATTCAAGAAAACGCCAAAACAATCGCAATCAAAATTTATTTGCCATGCTAACCGACAAGATTTCTACTTAATTAAATTAAAAACTGTCTATGTGTAAAAAAAAGTGACCATTTGTGATTGGCCGCACAAACTCATTATTCACTAATATTTATCATAAATACTTGAGCTACTCACAAGCCCCCCTTAATAATATACGCTCAACTCACTACAAAAAATGCGTGTAGAAAATTGAACTTCATTCTTTTCCTTAACACGATAGCAAATGGAGCCCTTGTACCTGTGTGAGATACACGGTGTATAGCAGGCGTAGTTAAATAAGTTGAACGAGAATTAAAATCAATATTTATATTTGTTCTACGTCACCATTCCATACAACCCCTAGGGCTGTACACCTTGTAGTATTTCGACTAAAGGACTCCTGACTTCTTCGTCGGTATTTAGACCATTTTGACAGATGGCTTTTTTTTGAAAATGATGTGAAAAAATCTTTACAAAATGATATCTCGAAAGCATTGATCAAAATACTGTCTAGTTAAAACAACGTGCTAGCTTCACATAAATGCGTCGAGAAAATTTCACAGTTTCAACGACAGAAAACTTACCATAGGGTGTAAAATCTTAAGAGAAACCAAAAATAAACAAAAATTTCGGATACACAAAATCGCACCATCATGTTAGTTTAATTTTTCAATTTATTATTAGTCCTATTTTTATGTACAAAAATAATACAAAGATTGCATCTTCTATCCTACTTACAGAGTGTACAATTGTAAACAACTGGCGCAGAGTGTATTAAAAATGGTATAAAAATCGAGCGCTTCAACCATCATCGCTTGCATCTCTATTACTAGTGTTTCTATTTTCTTTTCCTTCAGTTTCCAAATATTTTTCTTCCAAATATTCTCCTCCATTTTCCGATCCTTCGTCTCACAGTTAAATACTATGCAACGTAATCAGCTCAAATGACTAGTGATTTCCTTAAACTGAACAAATCTTCTACCTGGCTGCCTCCTAAACGCTAATAGCCTGTACAAAATCCTACGATAAAATGTTCATTTCTTTGCTTTTGCTGCTTTCCCCGCCCAATTGTTCCCTACCCTATATGCACAGTCTTGTGTTTCTATGGTCTCTCCACCCCGAGGCGGACACCCCGTTCATCAGCACCGGATCCCCTACAGCACCCCCGCCGCTAACCTGACCGTGTTGATGAAGATCACAAACAGTGCCACCTTGGAGATGACCTGACCGGAGCTGAGCATCACCGCCCCGGACGAGCTGCGGATCGATTTGCTTCGGGCCGCTCCCTCGATCACATTGTTGCTGTCGTCCTCCAGCAGGGTCCAGCTGGGCGCGTTCGTTTCCCGCTCCGTCACGAAGCGGTTCACACTGTTGAAGCCACTGCCGCCAGAGCCGATGGCCGCTGCGCCGCACGTTGGCGTTGGACGCCAAATGCGTGTCAGATTTGGTGCGTATGCGTCCATGTTATCCGTGCCCTGTAAGGGAGGAGACAATAAACAGGGAAAGGATTAGAAATACGTTTATTATTTTATGGTTGAAAGTTGAACGTCTGGTTTGAACTGGTAAGTGGTAAGCCGAGCGGAAATCTACTGTGATGAACAGAGCCAAAACCTCAATATTTGCATGAAATTGATTTATAAAGTACTTTGGTAAACTATTCTACAATAAATAATCCGCTTTGGAAGACTTTCGAGCTGAGTGGGGAAGTAGTTAAAGGAACAAAAGCCAACCGGAGAAGGAAAAGTTTTCCCCCTCGTAGCAGTGGGAGAGCCCTTTGAAGAGGTGCGGTTTTAGTTTTCTGATTTTTGACGAGCTGGGAAAATTCATTCCTTTTGTACGCTCCGGTTGCCGGCTCCAGCAAAAGTCGGGGGTAATATGGGTCAAGATGTTTCCCGGACGAGCAAAGTTTGGCAATCTCTCCCGCAATTAATTTATGCATGAAAATGTTAGTTGAAAAAAGAACTTACCGGAATGGGAGTGTTTCGGGCACTCCAGCAGAGTGGTTTAAAGGCACCTTTTCGTATCACATACTGGAACGCATTGAAGTTTACTCTCCAGTCGTAGGAAAGCAATCGTTCCTCGAGGGTCATACCGGCGATTTCCGGCGGTGAAGCTATCCGAATGGGGTTGGCTCCCGATGCCAGCTCGTTGATGCCGACGGCATGTAGCACCGTCGGCAGACTAGGGATCGAGTGGCAGGATGTGAGCTCCTTTTGGCGGGGGTAGTACAAGCTGAGCACCAGGCAGGTTTCATCGCGAGAGGTGTATCCGCCCAGAGCTATGGTTTTCCGGGAAGTACTATCGTAGGAACATTCCGCAATTAGTCGATCGCCGGGCAGTGCTTTGACTGGGCTGTGAAGTCGACGGAATTCCTGATAGTTGGAGTCAACGTTGAGATCGTGCGCGATCGGGGGCAGTTCCTCGCGGTACCGAACCTGACGCAGCCGGATCTGTTTACCCATGTGGCTGGTTTGCATCATCACTGCGAAGATGTTAATTCCTGGTCGGGGGAACGCTCGCTGAGTGCATTCTTCGATGCAGTGGCCTTCGGATACGACTCGCTCTTGGCCGGGTGGGATGATGTGGCGCCAGTTCGGTTGGATTCCTACCGATAGGACTCCGGCGTCGTGCTTGCGCAGGACGGTCGTGTAGTATAGTCGTAGACCGGAGTTGTCCATCCGGGGGCGCATGTCGATCGAGTTACTCTGGAAGCCCATGTAGTGCGTTTCCATCATGTAGAAACGGGCCTGGTACGAGTCCAGAGGGTAGCCGGCCTCGAGCGGGAAGGTGAAACCCTGGGGTGGGGGAGAGGATAGAATTAGTTTTTAGATGTTTGCACAGATTAGCACTTATGTTGGGTTGTTTTTGTCGATTTGTCGTATTCAAGTCAATGTCAATTCACCAGATACTAGCGTCAGAGATTGATTAAGATCGACCCTTTTGGATTTTTGTTCATCTTAACAAAGTATTGGTAGGTTTTGAAAATGAAACTTTTGGTTTATGAGAAAATAAATAATTGTATTTTTGATGAATTAGAACAGATCTTCCATTTTTGCAAGCATAAAGAATACACGAACGTATTTTCCCTTTTACTAAAATACTTGTATCGTCTCAAAACAAAGATTTCTTACTCTTCTTGTTAACTCAGGAAGATCAAATGTGAAAAAATTATATAATCTTGGGCCCAAGATACTTTCTTGAGGTACACCTAACTGCTCTAACAGGCAATCTATAAAATTTACCATCTTAATGTTTAATCTGCAATTTTACATAATTTTTTTTATGTAAAGAGGAAAACTAAAATTTGACATCTTAGCAACTAAACCTTTATGCCAAACACTCTCGATTGCCTTTCCTATGTCTAGAAGATCAGCTACAGTGGAATAGCCTTCAGATTTATTAGAACGAACCATATGAGATAAATTAAAATACAATTCCTCGTAATTTTGTTGGTCTATTCCCGTTTCATTAAGGCAAATAAATATTAACATTTCTAAGAGTTGTGCTTTTCCGAACCAAGCCACTATAAATTTCATTTCAATTGTTTCAGTACCACCCTAGTAAAAAATAACTCTCACTCTAATGAAAAACTATCCCTAGTATGCCCAATTATTAAAATGATTTATATGTGGTTTGTAGCGAGTTGTGAGTAATCAGTTTTAGAAACCAATCCAAAAATATCCCATATTAAGTCCTCGGTTGCCAGAAAAACAGCTAAATCCCAGAAGGTCGATTCACGGACAATTTTTTTTTTTTTTCAAGATAACATCAGATCTCGACGTTTGATGCAGTTTCGAGTCATTCAGCATCGAAAAAAAAAGTAACAATCGTGGTTACAACATAAATATTTTTCATTAGTTTGATTCCAGATAGTGGCTACGCGCCTACAGATCCTCGGGTGACCGGAATAAGTCATTTCTGCAAGATGGCTTACGACTCGTGAGTGGGAGGAGGTGTACCGACCTTCTTTCAAAAATTTGGTTAAACATTACATTCTCAATAGTTACTAACTATTTTTTACCAGTGCTTCTAAAGCACTTTGCTTTTCCCCTAGTTTTCCCATGGGAAAAATTATATCTCTTCCACATTCTCTAATGATTTTTGACACCTTATTTCCTGCGAGATCGAAAGAACGTCGCACAAGTGAATACCGATCGCTAGGCCCAAGTGTAGAGGTAAATAACGAAGATAGAATACGATAGGGTTTCCCTATTCGCCAAAGTTGGGGCACATTTTTCTGGAAAAAAAATGTTGAAATCATTATATTTCTATCTACCTATATAAATGTGGAGTTTTCAATAGAATGCCTATAACTTTTTATAGAGGTTTTCTGTAATTCTGCAAAGTCCTTCAATGTTGTTTACTATAAACAAACACACAATTGCCCCAAAAAAAGCTTATTTATATCTCTTATATTTTTTTGTTGTTGAGAATTTTTTTTTGGAATAATGCACTAATTCACTAACAGACATCTAAAAAACACAAATGACAAAGTTAATAAACGAAAATATAAATGGTAAGCATGAAAATAGTTGGGACACTATAAATCGCTTAGGAGGAAAGAAATCGAAAGAACAGCAAAGATATAAAATAGCGAGAAAGTTAAAAAAAGAAACAAGGAAATGAAAAACGAAGAAGAAATAGTCAAACATGTCAAATGAAAAAGAAAATGGAGCAACGAAGAAATGGACATCGAAAAAATGGGTTAACAGAATTTATCAACGTTCAGTTACGCGAAAAAGAGTAGAAACTTAAGAGGAATCAATGAAGTAATGAAAAAATGATATGTAAAAGAACATTGGAACAAATTAGAAGCTATAAGATAAAAGATGCTATTAATAAAAAGTGGAAAAGAAAAAATCCTGGATAAAAAAAAATATAGGAAACAGTGTGACTCCATGAAACACAAAACGGCATGAGAGAAAAAAAAAACATGGAGGGGAGAGTCATCAGAGTGGTGAGCAAACTGTAGTAAGAACCTAAGAATCATTGATGGAAATAGGCGATGTAAAAAAAATTCGAACTAGAATCGAATTAGAAAAAAAATTGTTGTTCTGTTTTAAAAAAAAAAATTTTCGATTTTTTTTTTTAACTAACCCATTTTGTTCTTACAAAAAACGCAGTTTTTACAAAAAGGCAATATTATGTGTGGTAATTTTTCATGTAAATTTAGTCAAACAAAAAGTAAAAATTTGAACAGTTTATCATTAACCTTAAACGTCAGCTTGTTTAATTTTTTTATATTTCTTGATATTTTTGAATTTTTTTTAAATGATTTTGATACAGTTCTATTTTTTATTTTTGTTAATTATTTTTAAATCTTATAAAAATTTAAATTTGTTTTACTTTTTTTATTTATTATTAATGTTTTCAATATTTTTATTTTTTGTACATTACTTATTCATTCAAAATATTTTTTTGTTATTCTAATGTATTTGATTTTTTATGTAAATGCAGCCAAACGAAAGAAAAATTTTGATCAGTGTGATTGAGTTTTTACCTTTAACCACCTTAATCTATTCTTATTTTTCATATTTAAATTTTTTTTAAAGTTTATTTTAATGCTTTTTTGTTTTCTTATGTATATTTCAATTTTTATTCAAAATTTTTAAAAGAATTCATTATAATTTTCTCATTTTTTTTTTAAATTATTTTTAATATTTAATTTTTTTTCCAAAATTCTTCTTATATATTTGCTATTATTGTTTTCAATGTTTTTATTTTTTTAAGTAATTTTTTTACGTAAATGCAAAATATAGAAAATAAATTAAAAAATCTAAAAAAGAAGAGCAATAAAATTGGAATAAAAAATGAGAAAGAACAATTAAACATACAAAATCGAATAAGCGTGAAAGCGAGAATGTGATTTGAGGTAACAAAAAATGGTGAAAAAATATTCCAACTATATAGACTATTTAGAGAAAAATAAACATAAACAGAGAAGAAAAACTATAATAAAAAACGGAGAATTTGATCTAAAAAATAAAAATAAGAGGAAAGAGAATAGAAAAACATTCTAAGTATGCAAGAAAAATAAAAAATTGTTGTTCGCGAAAATAGTCTTGTTTTAATTCAAAGAATAAGAAGGTAAATCGATAAGACACTGGAAAAACTTACATACAAAATATTGTAACAATCGCAAAGAAACTATGAAAAAAAAAACTGAAAACCGGATGAAAGGAAGACTGAAAAAATAAAATAGAGAACTGAAAGACGAAAAAATTTAAAAAATATGCGAGCGTAGTAGACAAGTAAAATGCAAAACTAAATAACTTTAAAAAGGTGTCATTCGCATTGATTGTACAAGACTTGAACTTTTTAGTGTAGTAATAATGAAGTGAAAACAACAAATAAAAGATAAGACAAATGACAGATCAAATACTGAGCAAATACTTAGCAAATGAAAAAAAGATAGAAGAGATGATTTGAAAACGATAGAAAAATAAGACTATTGCAGTTCTTCAATGGAGGCGCTTGGTTACTGTAATGCTTTATGGTGACGCAGCTTCAAGATAAAAAGATAAGAATTCATTTATCTCATTGCTGTCAAAGAATGAATTGCGTTACATCCATCATACATTTCATTGAATTTATGCTTGTTGTTGCAGAACCACAAATAGTCTGTGAAAAGGTCTTTTTTTATAAAATTTAATACTTTTAAACTTATTTTTTTCTCTTAAATGAATGCAATTAGAAAATTAGTCAAGGGTTGAATGATTTGAAATTATTATTAAAATTGTATTGCATCATGGGAATTTGATTAGTCCTTCAAGCGACAAAATTGAAAAAAAAAAAAATAAAGACATAAGTTTTAAGTGACAATTGGTTTTACTTTCCTCCATCATGAATTTTAAATTTTTGTTAAATTTAATTCGAAATAACTTGAAGATGACAGATGGAATCCGAAAGTTTATTTTTATATAAATATTTTGAAAAATGTTTAAAATATTTATAAAAAAATTCCAAAAAATTTATAAAAATAAAATAATTTATAAAAAATGCGTCCGCCCGTTTAACATAGTAATATTCAATTTGAAAAATGTATCTACCCGTGAGAAACACATATGCCAAATTTCATTTAAATAAAAAATGATCGATCATAATATTGCGAATTTTCGGATCACTTACCATAAAAATGCTCTTTAATTATTCAAGAGTGGTCTCGATATTCTCGCATCCAGCCACTTATTTCGTTTAAAATTCATATATTTCAGCAACTGATTGGAAATTGTTAAAAAGAAAATATTTATCTGAATTCTCCATTTTTCTATCTTTAAACAAATTCCACTTAACTTAAATAAACAAAAAATGGAATTTAAAAAATCAAACTGCTTGAATTTTTTTTATAAGTTTCAAATTGTTTGACAGTTACTGGTGCCACTGATGCTCAATATAACCAAGATTTTTCGCAGAACAAAAAACGACATTCTCTAGGCAAAGACAAACCGCCAAAATTATTTCATCTTCACTCCCCGATTCGTGGAATCATCGCGGCGAAATTGAATCAAATTAATCCAGTTGAATTTCTCATTCACCGCGCGCGCACACGCACACACACAGCAAAAAAAATAGACGTTTCGCCGACGACGACCCGGGGGACAATAAAACTTGTCGAAACGTAACCACCCATACACAATGCATAATGGGCATAAAGCAGTAAAATTATTATTCCAAAACAGTTCGGTACGGCCGCACAAAACTCATCTTCCTCGCTGAGCGGGGATCGACGCGCATTTTCGAGGAATGAATTCCACCGCTCCGGGCGGGGCTGTTCCCCTCGGCCTTGTAGGCGTTGACGCAAAGCGACAAATGACAGATTGATGCCCGCGTTCACCGCGTGATTCGTGGTGTGCGCAGCAGGGCCAGAGGGGCGACGACTAAAGAAATCAGATGAAATAAAAGCATAATAATAAACAATTCATAACCGTGAAAAAGCACTAGAACTGAAAACAATGATAAAAGTTCCGCCAAACGGCGTGCACATTTGCGCGCTGTTCGGAATGCTGAATAGGCCCGACACAAGCGAACAGAATTAAAACAAAAACAGAAAAAAATGGGGACATTGTTCCCGCGCATACACCCTCATCCAAGCGGATCATGAATCAGGTGACACGTGATTTGTCTCCCACACCGTCGGCCGTTCGTCCGTTCACCGTCTCTGTTGCATAATGAGTCTGGTGCCGTGATAAAGCAGTAGCAGTAAACTTACCTCCGAGCCACGAGACCAGGCGGCCACAATCGAGTTGCAGGTCAGCAGTTCCTTCTCGGACTTGATGCACGAGCGGCCATTCTCGCGGGACATGATCTCCAGCTCCGGCGTCGAGCCCTGGCACTCGTACAGGACGATGTGCTTCATGAATGGCAGATTCGAGCGCGATTCGATCACCGGTTCGTACTATGGGTCCGGAAGCGAGCACACATGGAATGGAATGGAGAGAAGAGGAAATAAATGATCAGTCAGCGGTTGTTTGTTAGCCAGCGCTTTTGGGTGCTGCTGGTGCGCGGTTGAGTGAAAAGATGCAAAAACGGTGTTTTCGATGTTTTCTTTTCTGTTTCCACCGATGACATCGTGGCAAGGGGAGAGAGAGTGAGAGAGGGAAAGAAAACAGAATGAAAAAAAACAGGGCAACACGATACTTTTTTAATTGTTGCGAGATTCGTGAGAATCGACTTAATTAATGGCGATGCAGGGTGGTAAGGTTCACTCCGAAGGTGGTTGAGTGCAGGAAAAGAGGAAGTGAACCCGCTGTTGAAGGCTTGTTCAACTGCGAAGCGTAATAACAACGATTAACGTTTGTGTTTGTTGTTTCCGGGGTTAATTTCGAAATTTGTTGGATAAAATGATCGCGGGTGAAAATGCAGGTTGACTTGCCCAACGAAAGCGAATCAATCGATGCTGTCATCTCTAATACCTCTAATCAAATGATCAAATAAGCCCTATTTCACGGTAATCCTCACCGTAAAGTTGGATCATAAAACTTTACTAGGTCCGCGTTGGAACTCCATTAGCCTATTACGAGCATCTTCCTAAAAATAAACGACGCGCCGCAAACCGTGGGCGGCAAGTAGCTCAATTGTTTGATTTCAAACCCCGCTCGCCGCTCTGCGTTCCAGCAAAGCAAAAACATAAAACAAGCCAAAGACAAAGAACCTCTTGTTATCTCACCTCCCCCAGGCTCATTCCAGTCAGGTTTGATTTGAATAAATAAAATCAGTTTTATTGGCTGTCAGCTCTCCCTTTGTTTCCTTATGATTCCCCCATGATCACCCATCAAATCCTAAAGTACACACACACTCTCTCACTCACCCGTATCATGTGCTGCTTCCGCACGAACTGGTCCAGCTTGAACATCTTGCACCAGCGCAGGTTATCGTCCCCCATCGGTATCTCGACATCCTGGTTTCGCAGCTCCAGAATGCGGGTTCGCGAGTCCAGCTCGATCGGAACCTGGTTGACGCGCTGGGTGAGGAAAATCGGCACCGAATCCTTGAATGCCTCGTTCGGATCCGGCAGTGTCCCGATGGCTTGCGCCCCATTCTTCGGGTCCCGGTTGTGGTACATGTAGATGATGCGGATGGTGTCGTTCTGGAAAGGGAGTGAAAGTAGAAGACAAAAAAAAACAACGTTAAAAAATGAGGAATTGAACACTTTGTCGTCGTCGTCGTCGTCGTCATCAGCAGAAATAACACCAGCGACGGCGGTGGTGGCACTGATGCTTGCATACATTATCCACAATCTACTGTGCGACTAGGTCTGTTCCGGAGTCTGGCACTTATTCCTTTCCAATTATCAGTTTATTCAAATGTAAATTTATTTAAATCTCTTCCACCAGCGGAGTGGCACACTACTAGCGTTTCGGTTGCCGTACTCCAACTCCCGCGCTATAAATGTTATATGATAGACAAGCCATCATCCTTCCGGAGCGTTAGGCTGCTCAATGAAGCAGTTGTGTTCGACATTGCTTTCCGGCTTTTGAAGGCTGCGGCAGAGTGGTTCTTCTTCGGAGCATGAAGCACCGTGCTCGCGAACCGCGAGACACCCTACTGCCACAATGACCTGCATGAGCTCCCGAAACTTTTCTCCTGCCTTACATCATTTCGCCAAAACGGAATTCGTCTTTCGTTCTGCAGTATTCGCTATTTGCTATGCGGAGATTTATACAACCTTCTGTGCCTCCCGGAGCCAGCGGCGAATGGAATCGCTCACGAAGCCCCACGAGCGCGCCCCCTAGAGGCGCTGAACTGGCTCTGGTTGGCTGGCTCGTTATAAGCGTTTTATAATTTAAATTTGCATTCATAACAGCGCAATTTTAAAATTTGCATAAATTCATCACTGCTGCGTGCTCCCGACTGGCCTCAATTGCCGACCGATAGGGTCGAGTCTTCCATGATGCACAGCCAGCACAGAAGTTTTCGTGCTGTCCAATACCATCCGGACAAAGTGCACTGGAAGAGATTTAATAAGAGGGCTGTGTCTTTCCATTTCACCCCGCGCAAGCTTGGACTTGGAGCGCTGGAGGAAAGTAACGTTTTCGAGTGGCAGTCCCTGCAGGGTTCGCAATTTTGAGTAGCGAACCTATCGAAGTCGAATTTCTTACTAATTGAGCGACTGTCGATTGTTCGCCCTCCAGTTTTGATTCCTCTAGTGACTGTGTCACGATGAAAATGTTGCATAGATTTAAAATGACCGTTCTTCAACCCATATTTTTTAATATTTTTTTTCTAGTGTAGGTTCTGAAATTTAAAAATCATCTCTATCTCTTCTTATTATTTAGATAAATAAATTGATAAAGACAAGGTTTTGAAATTTTAACCATTTTTAAATGTTAGTCTATATTTTTATTCAAACAAGAAGTATACAAAGTTGTTCAGTTTGGTAAGGTCTGCACACACACAAAAATTTATTGAAATCCGAAACATCTAATCGAGCTGGCGCGAAATTTTTTAGTCTCATTTTTTTCAATTATCGCTAACATATTTTCTTTTTCTAAGCCGGATTTCAACAGATTTTGCTCGTTTCCGGAATATTTTAGCAACATGTGCATATTTTGCTTTGTGCTTCATATTGAACAATTTGAATTTTACCATCTTCATTTTTGAATCTCCTAACTGCTTGAGACTGCTTTCAGTGGTTACATATAGGTCAGTTCTATTGATTCACTAACTTGATTTTACTGAGCGGATCTGACTGACAGCTTCAAAATTACAATTTTTAAATCTTTTTTAACTAAAAGACGTATGTTTATGACTTGTTTCTTTCGATAATATTTGTTTCGATATTATGCATTTTTTCAAGTAATTATGTCAACTTTGCCTTAACATTTGTTTCATTTTCATTTTTATTTTTTGCTTAATCACTTCTCCGAATTTCATTTTTGAAATAGTTTGTACCGTTTCAGTCATTTTATGTTCATCGTACGCATCATTCTTCAAAAATGTGATTTTTAACCGCGGCGATTCATTCAAATTTTGAATGTAGGTCAACAGTTTGTTTCGTGTTAATTTCTAGTTCAATTTCATTTTATTAATTGCTAGGCTTTTTAGTTTGTTTTAACTCCCATTATTATGCATACATATTTACGGCAAGGCTTGGGTTTTTTATTTTCAAGACAATGTTTCAAAGCAAAGTCTTTATTGAGTTATATAGCATACTTCAATCGTACAACGTCTAACTTTGCATGTTATATTGTTGACTTAGAAAACTGTTTGCGGATTTTTTGTGCAATCATGTCATAGTTATTTTTGTATACTAATCAAATTCTTTTTTACCGTCATGCGTTTTTGCACCCTTAACAATATGGGTTTTGACTAGTTTAAAATGGTTGTTAATATGGAAATTCATTGCTCATTAGATGTAAATTGAATACCGAAAAGCCCTTGTTTGATGTTCTTCATTTGTTTTAGGCAGCTACCGGTTTTGTAAATTTATTTTTTTTGACAGTTGTTAAATATATTACATCAGTTAGGAGGGTTAAGAGGGTTAATACGCTCTCTCGGTATTAACGCTACTATATTTCGTGTCCGACGTTTCACTCTATGGACTTGGCCTTCTTTAGGGCATTTATAATTCGGTTCAAACATTCTATTTAATTATGTGTATGTTCAGTTTTAAGCTGAGTTTTATGGTTGAGAACAATGAGAAACTGTTGGATTTTTTAAGGTGTGTAGCAACTTTCTTATTACATTCAAGTTATGATGTTCACAAAGTACAGTTTTCTAGCAGCAACAACGAAAAAACATTTGTTTTAAAATGTTATTGCAAACGGGTATGTTTTCCTAAAGAAATCCATATTTTGGGCTTTAGAAACTATATATTTTTTTTTCAAAAATATGAGGCTTTGTGCATTAACAAGAGACCCTCCCAGCTGGTCTCGAGGTACGATGCTGGCCTGACAAGCCAGTCGTCGTAGGTTCGAGTCTCGACTCGGGAGAGACTGTTAGTGTCAGTAGGATCGTAACAATGAATTTTTCGATTTTTATTTAAAAAAAAAGATACATAACCCCTTAAGCAGCTTTAGTTTTACATGTATTTATTGTTTGCATCGCTCTTAAATCAATTCAATCAGTTTTGAGAGAAATGGGGCTTTTCAATCTCACCAGCGCACATTGTTTCCAAAGCTGCAAAAACGTGGTCGAAATTATTTTGACCCTAAAAATAGGTTGTAGATGCATAGTGCCTTCAGGAAAGTTGATCTAATAATTATTTTCCATTTTATAGAAGTTACAATTCCATGATCATTCCACTCAACAGTGAGAAACGAGTTCTACTTCTCTCATTTTTGCATATAAAAATTCACTTTGTTCAGTAAAGTTGTTGCACATTTTATCAGAAACAACTTTGTGGAAGACATCATACTTCTATCTTTCTTTTTAAATGAACTTTTGTGAAGTTTTCCACAGATTGCTACTAAAAATCAATTTTTTCAATATAACATTTAGTACTGGTTTTCCACAATTTCTCAATGTTCTACATTATTGTTTCCTATCACAAAACGAATAATTACTTCTAAGAAAATTTATTTTTATTTCTCACATTTAATTTGTTATTGACGATTTTTTTTTAAACGCACTAATTTACTAGCAGATATCTTCAAAATCTGCAAATATCTGTAGACTAAACCATTTCTATATTTAAGTATGAGTAAACATCATTTCATCCAGATATATGCATTTGTCTCTCGCTGTCTCCTGTGAAGATATTTGTAAATGAATAAGCGCATTATTTTAATAAAAATCTTTGATAACTAAATTAACTTAAGAGATAAAAATAAACTTTTCTCGGTGAACTTGTGTGTTTTAATATATTTAACAACATTGTAGAACATTGAAAAATTTTAGAGAATTACTATAAAAAGTTATATTGAAAAAATGATTTTGAGGGGCATTCTAGAGAAAACTTCACAATAGTTCATTTAAATGACCAGATACAAGTATAGTGTCTTCGACAAAGTTGTTTCTTACAAAATGTGCTAAAACTTTACTCAGCAAAATGGATTTTTATATGCAAAAATGAGGAAAATAAAACTCATTTCTCACTTTTAGGTAGATTAATCACAAAATTCTAATTAGTATGAAATGGAATATAATTAATAGAACAACTTTACTGAAGACACCGCGACTCCAAAATCATTATTTTTTGAGTTAGTGTAAATTTGCGCATTACTAGGTGAAATCGTCAACAACCAAAAGTATAATTAAAAATAAAAAAAACTTTCTTCGAAGATGTTGTTTGCTTCGTTGTAGCAAACAATTTTGTAAAACATTCAAACATTGTAGAAAATCACTATAAAAAGTTAAATAGCAAAAAAAAAAAAGGTTTTTAGTTGTAATCTATAGAAAACTCCATAAACGTTTGTTCAAATAGATAGATAGAAGTATGATGCCTTCCACAAAGTTGTTTCTTATAAAATTTGCTACAACTTTGCTGAACAAAATGGATTTTTATACTCCAAAATGAGAAAATTAATATTCAATCTCATAACATAAAGCGGTGTACTGTTTCAATCAGTTCAACTGGTTTGGTTTCTTAAGCATTATTTATTTCAAGCCATTGCTATAGGTTGCTCTAAGTTCTGGCTGCTGTTTGGTTGCCACATGATCTTCTATTTAATTTAAATGTATCAATCAGATTTCTAGACCATTTTTGTTACATACTATTTTTTGATATTTAATTTCCAATTTTGTCGGCTGAAGCAATTCTTTGTTGGTTTTATCCACAACTGTATTATTTTATAAACTTAAAACGCTTTTTAGTTGATTTTCATCTGACACTTAACGCATGTTACGAATTTTAAACATTTTCTAAGACAAATATAGAAGTTTACGCATTTTTCATAAGCGAATTTCGAGATCACCTGCGTAATTATTGTACGCGTATTAATCAGAAATGGTAAATTTTATGATAAGATATTTCAATTGCTTGTTAGAAGAGTCGGTTGAATTTTCAAAACCAAATACGTACACGGAGTAGACACAATGATTGAGACAAGTAAAATTCACGAAAAATGAATCGAATTTTAAGAAATCGGTTTATTTTACTGGAAAATTATCCTAGTTTCCTGATATAACTTGTGAACTTGACGTGACCTACGATAATGACTATGGGAATTTTTTTAGTAAAATAAACCGGTTTCGTCACATTTGGTTCATTTCTCGTGAAGTTCTGTCTACCTCTGTACAATCACAGATTTGATTTTACCGGAGCTTTTTAGAGTTGTTACTAAGACTTCGACTGTTGTGTTGTTGGTTCATTCCCGGCTGAGAAAGCTCAAAAAAGTAAAATGACTTTGTTCTATACTGTCCGACGTTTCGTCACTGATCAGTTACTTCTTGAGGGACTATAGAATTTTTTTTGTAAGATTCGGACCACTGCGACCATTATTTTGATCTTTAGTGGTAGGAGGAATGCGGGAATTTGGTAAGGATTACACATTTTTCGTGAAAATGAGAAAAATCAAATGAATAAAAATGTCTAACATAAAACCTTAAGCAGCTTCACTTTTGTATAATTATTTTTAAGAACACTTTTTTACTATTTTACATCAGCTTATAGGGAAAAATGGATTTTGAATCTTGCAGATTGATCAAAACTTTTTTAAATGGATCAAAACGCTACTATCCTTAAGGGGTAATATCCACCAAATGCTCAAAAAACAAGGTTTTTTTTCATGAATTTTTCTAAAGGACATTTGAGATGAAAGGTATTTAAATTATTTATCGTTGGATTAAGCAACTCTTGGAGGATAGAAAAAAAAAAATTGCTACTATTTTTACAAAATGGCGGCTCATATTTAGGTACTTATGAGTATAACCCACAGTTAAAAAGCATAAAAAAACTCAAACAAATAACGTACACAACGAGAACGGCTGATCGGCTAAACAAATGAAAATTGTGAATAAACACGTGCTGTAGAGACACTGTAACGTTCGAAACTTGATGCAGCGACCTCTATACTTCAAATTTAAAACACAATATTGATCATAGGTAACTTCTACTAGTTTACAAAGCCTCAAAATTAAAAACAAAAACGAGTATCGTTTAAACGAATTTTGAGTTCAGATCAGTACTTGGGCGATGTAAATTTTGATTCTAGGATAGTTTTAGCATGATTTAAGCCAATAAAAAAAGACAAGAAATAGAATTTTTTGGTAGATATTACCCCTTAAGTCAGACGTTTCGGCCCTTGGATTTGATCTTCCTCAGGGAATCCACAGAATAATAATTTAGTTATGTCTTACTTTGATCAATACTACACCCTGTCTTTAATCACATGACATGCAGCTGTGTGTTGTTTGGGTCGTTTCAAGTGGTTTGAATTTTTCCTAAGCTTTATTTAATTTGAGCCATTGCTTTAGGCTGCTCTAGATATCAACCGCTTTTTGGTTGCTACATGTTCTTCTATTCTTTTCTGTTTTAATGTAGTGTTTTTGTTTTTCAGCATTTCTACACCTTTTTTGC